>NC_045663.1:910734-1214312 GCF_009829145.1 Chiroxiphia lanceolata
CACTGGTGGGGTCACGCTGTGGGATATCGTGTTCCTTACCTTTGCACTGGGAGAAGCCTGGAAGGAAGGAGGGGGCAGAGTTTATTCCAGCACGCTGAGGTCAGGCTTGTTTTCCCTCTTGGAGCAGGAACAGCTCAGCCCCTGGAGTGGGATCCTGCAAGGCTGTAAACAACGGGCTGGCTCCTGCGGGAAGCCGAGGATGGGATCGGGTTCCCCTGAAAAGTTGTTGGGTTGTTTATTCCCCCCTTCCTGTGGACACTGCCTGCTCCCAGGGAATGCTGCTGGGAATGAGGCAGGGTCTGGGGGCTCTGCAGAGAGGAGGGGGCTCTGCCATGGGACTGATCTAAAATCTAAGCACTGGCAGTGCAGGAGTCCCTGGGTTGCTTTTAAAGAGGAAGGAAAGAAACAGAGCTCCAAAAGTGACAGATTTTGAGGAAAACCAATCCAAATAAGGAATGTGTGTTGTCACTGCAGTTTCAGTTCAGCTGCAGCTTCAAGGCTTTGTTTAGTCAGAAGGTAGATTGGATTTTGGGTGGTTTGTGTCTGGCTGAGGTGTTGAGCTCTCCTGCAGCGTGGAGGTGGCGGCTGATTCCTGCAGCAGCTTGGCATTTATGGAATAATTTGGGTTGGAAAAGCCCTCTAAGACCTGGGAGAGCTGGGAGGCAGTGGGGTGGGATTGCAGCTCAAGGCTGGCTCTTTTCCCATGTTCCTGGTGGCCTGTGGGACCCTCCAGGTGCTGCTGCCCTTGTTTTCCAGCCCCACACTCCTGTCCGTGCTCCCTCCCTGTCTCCATAGCGGATTCTGTTGATAAATTCCCCCGAATTTCGGGCCCTTTGGGTTTATGGCAGCATTCCCAGGGGGATCAGGCAGGGCTGTGCTGCTCCAGCAGGGATGAGCACCACGAACAAGGCCCCAGCTGCTGTTTCGGGCTCCTCTTCACCTGCCCTCCCCAAATCCAGCTAAAGCCTCCCCAGCTCCAGGGGATCCTTGGATCAGTGTGTGCTGTGGAAAACTCCCCTGGAGCAGAGGGAATGGCTGGAAGTGTCCAAGGCCAGGTTGGACGGGGCTGGGAGCAGCCTGGGATGGAGGAAGGTGTCCCTGCCCAGGGCAGGGGTGGGATGGGATGGGCTTTAAGGTCCTTCCTGCCCAAACCATCCTGGGATTCTGTGATCCTGAGGAATGGCTCAGTGGTGGACTGGGAGCCATTCTGAGCCCGATTCCAAACCTGCTTTTTGCTCTCCTGACCTGACCCAAGTTCCTGTGTTTCACAGTAAAGCTTTTTTCTTGCTCTCACCTTCATATTTCCGTGCACAGCTGGCAGTGACTCTCTCGTTTGGAATGTGGCATTTGTGAAAATTCCCATTTAAAAAAGGAGAAAAAAAAAAACAAACCCAAACAAAAAAACTTTAAAATGCTTGTTTTGGCATGAGGGCTGTTCCTCACCCCTTGCTTTGCTACAATCTGGAGCAGAAGGAGGTGAAAGGGGCCGGCAAGGCCTGGCCTGAACCCCAGCACAGAGTCAGTGACGTGGGTTTTACTCCTTCCTAAAAAAAAAAAAAAAATAAAAAAAATTGTTTGTGTGTTCAGACAGTGAGTGGAGAAAACAAGCAGGGTTGGATTTCAGCTCCGATGGGTTCTTGGAATTCGTCCCTCTCTGGCTCCCAGCTCTGACTGCAGCGTGGGGAGCTGGGCTGGCCAGCAGGGTTGAGCAATGGCTTTACTGGTAAGCAGGAAGGGGCCGTGCTGGGAGCAGGGGGGGCAGCACGTGGGGTTCTCAGGGTGCTGCTGAAGCTCCCCCTGGGCCAGCCCGTTCCTGCTCCCTGCTTTGGTGTTTTCTGGGAAACTGAACTTGCCAGTGTGTGTTTAGGCAGAGGGCTCTGGTGGCTTCTGGGCTAAAACACTCTGCATTGACCCCCAAAAATGGGGCAAGCGCCTCTGCCTGTCTGCATGCCCCCCAAAAATGATGCAAACACCTCTCCCTCTCCTCATTTCCCTATAAAATGATGCAAACACCTCTCCCTCTCCTCATTTCCCTATAAAATGATGCAAACACCTCTCCCTCTCCTCATTTCCCTATAAAATGATGCAAACACCTCTCCCTCTCCTCATTCCCCCCCCCCCAGGTGAAATCTAAAGCCAAATATTTCAGTGCCCTCTCATCCAGCTTCACTTCACTCCAGTCTCAGGTGCCACGTTTGGGTTCAGTGTCTGGAATCCAGAGCCTGACCTCCAGGTCGTGGGTGTTACTTATCAAAAGAGAGGAAAGTGGGTTCCCTATTATTACTGAGAGTTGATGTCATCCCTGATTTTCCAGTGAATCCCTTGGATGTCAGTCAGAGCAGGGTCGTGCAGCGGTTGTTGCTCGGTGTTGCTGGGATGGAGCTGCAGTCAGTGGAGTAAATATTCCAAATTATAACTCCATTGATGATGCACCATCTGTGTCTGTGATGGAACTCCTGAATTCCCGTTTCCTTGGCAGGAGGAGCCAACCAAGATCCCTGGCAGTGCCCGACGGGACGGTGGCCGAGACTGCTGTGTGGCAGTAGGAAGGTGAGCAAGGACAGCTCTGCCCTCGTGGAACTCAAAAGTGCCATTTCACTGTTCATTTACCTTCTCTGGTGGTTTGGTTTTTATCTGCCACGGGGGGAGAGAAGTGCCCCAGCAGGGCTGGCTGGGGTGTTTACCCAGCCACAGGTGGGATTTGGAGGTGCTGGCTCCGGGTGCTGCTCCGAGCCAGGCTGGTGACCCACTGCCCACGTGGAGCCTCGTTATGTAACGCTGATCACCTCCTTAATTAGGGAGGGACATCCCTGGATTCCAGAGGAGAGCGTGTCCCTTAGTCAGCAGCAGTGGGAGGTGTGGGACCAGGGCAGCTCTGGCTGCTGGAGCTGGGGAAGGAGGTTGTTTCCTCTCTCCTGGAGGTTTGCTGGAGCACTGGGGTGTGTGGGGCAGCAGAGGCTGCCGGGGATGGCTTTTCATCCTGGGTAAAGTGCTTTTGTGTTTTCTATCAGAAATATTGTGAAATCCCGTATTCCCCACCCTGTGTGAGGTACCAGGAAGGTGAAGCAGCTCAGCCTTGGTGAGGTGACAGACCCAGAGCTGGGAATTGTGTCTGGCTCACACAGTTCCAGAGCCACAGAGCCCTGGGGTGCCCAGAGGAGCAGGAGTGTCCCTGGGTTCTGTTCATGGCCCCCCGGGAACAAAGGGACAGGTGTTTCAGCCCACCCTGTTTTTGGGAGGCGTGTGACCTCCCCACAGGAGCTTTGGGAAGCAGCAGGTCAGGCTGGTGCTGCTTTGGGGCTGGAGGAAGTTTGGATGCTGATGACGATGATGATGATGCTGATGCTGAGCAGTTGCCGTTCTTGAGTCACTCCGAGGAGCTGAGATCCATGTGACTCCAAAGCCAGCAGTTCTGTGTTTCCGTGTGTGTCCCGGCGGGGCTCTCGGGGGTGGGAATGACGGTTAAATACGCAGTTGTGCATTTTGGGTGTCAAATCCTCTCAAACCCATTTATTTTGGGGGGGGGAACTGCCCCCGAGCGAGCGCCTGCAGTTCCCGCCGCGGGCGGCAGAGGGCGATGTTGGGCCGCCCGCGGGGCTCCGTCCGGGTGCCTTGATTTTAATATTAATTAATGGATATTCCGTTAATAAAAGAGCCTGCCGGGCTCCCGGGGCTTCGATTGCAGCCGCAGCCCGGTGTGGCCGTGCCAGCCCGGCGGGGTGAGGCTCTGCGGGGACACCGGGGCTCCCCGGAGCTCTGGGAAGAGGCAGCTGGGCTTGGCCGGGAGGATGAGGAGGGATGTTCCTCATCGCTCTCAGCGCTGAGCCGAGCTCTGCAGGGCGATCCCGGCCCAGAGACTCCCCAAAAATCCCAGCTACAGCCACCAGCGTGGGTGTCAGCAGATGGCAGCACCCTGCCCTGCACCCCGTGTTATTCCTGGCCGGGAGATTCCCTGGATTCAACACCACAGTCTAGACTTACTGACAGACAGGATTCTTCTCCTGTTAGGTAAGCAAGATACAGACACCCATTATGCAAATTCCCAGCCGTGGTGCCCCTCTGAAACATTCTTCAGATTGTCTAAATAAGGTGCTGTTTCATGCTAAACCAGCCTTTTGGGTGCCTTCCAGCTGCCTTGCCCTGGAGGTGGGATTTTTTATTTTTTTTTCCCCCTTGGAGGTGCTGATCAGCACAGACCGGAGTGCTTTTGGCCTTCCAGCTGCCCAGATGTGCAGCAGGAGGAGGAGGCAGGCTGGGTAAAGAGCTGGAATTGTGCAATTAAAAAGCTTTAGAGCCAGCAGCTCTTGTGCCTGTCCCTGCTGCCTGTGCAGGCAGCGACGTGGGGGCTGATAAATACGTGTTGTGTATGTTTTATAACGTGATTGCACAGACTCAGCAGGCGTTTTGTGGTCTCTGAGCACCAGAAGTGAGTTTGAAGTGTCCCCCCCCGGGGCAGGGGAGGGTTGGAGGGTGCAGTGACCTGGTGCTGTCAGCTCTGCACGGAGGTGTTGCCCCGCTCAGTGTGACTCAGCCCCTGGGCTGGAGGAGGTGGGAATGGATCATCACTGACTGTCCAGAGGGGTTGGAAGCGGCTGTGGCATTTGCACTCTTTGTTTTTTTTCACAGAGGAGTTCAAAGAGCCTTTCAGCCCCGATGACTGTGGAGTTATTCGTGCAGCAGTCCCCACAGAGGCCCTTGTCGTGCTCTTGTCCCATGAGCCCAAATTTCTGACCACAAATACTCTCCCAGTGTTTTGTGCTGTGGTTCTGTCGCTAAAATCTGTCCTCCTGCCCCCGGCCTGAAGCTACTTTAGACTCCTCAAGCCTCAGAGCACACAAAGAGCTGGGAAGGGATGACTGGCAGCTTCCTGAGCTGCTCCTTAGGTCAGGATTTGGCGGGCGCCCAGCGGGGCTTTGGAATGGCTGTGAGTGCTGCGTGGTGAGCACAGCCCTTCTCAGGAAAACATTGGAAGGCTTCCTAGTCCTGAATTCACTGTGCAGGCACGTGATTTTCTGGGAATCAGCTTGAATGTGCTGCAGAATGGCTCAGAAATCCCTACATGGGGTGATGTTGGATCATGGAAAAGCAGGGCCGAGGCGGTTGGTCGGGTTCCTTCATGGTGGCCCTTCAGCCTGTTGATACCAACCAGCCCTGCTGCTTCTGCTCCTTGCCTAGGAAAGGGAAGAAGTCTGTGTTTTGTTTGTTTGTTTGCTTTAAGTTGCAGCACTGCTCCTGTTTTCCCTGGCATTGCCTGTTTTGGGGCACAGTTAATCCTCCGAGGGCAGCTCTCAGGGGAGTGGGTGGCTGCACCCTGTGCTGCTGCAGAGCTCTGGGCTCTGCCTGCTCTCCCTGGCACCCACAGCCAGCAGTGAGACTTGGCCCTGTGCTGGCTGGGACTCTCCCTTGCCGTTGTGTGGGCTGTGATCCCGTCCTTCCTGCGTGGGAATTCTGTCCTTGGCCCCTGCAGCTCCCGGGTGAGCGGCAGCCCCCGGTCACGCCGGTGATCGCAGCCATGACCTTTCCCTGCAGCCTCCCCCTCGTCTGTGCTCCTGCAGGAGCTCAGTCCAACCCCTTGCAGGGCTGTGAACCCTCTCCAGCTCAGCTGCTCGGGTGTCTCACCAGTTCTGCTCAGAGATGGCAGATAATGAGGCAAGTGCTGCTGACTCAGATCTTACTGGCTCTGGGGTTTGTCCTTCCTGCCCTCCCACACTCCACCTGCACACCCAGCAAACCTTCCCCCCCCCTCCACGGCCCCTGGGGCTTTCCTCTCCCCAGAAACTCAGCCTGCCTTCCCATCCTGCTGCTCTGGGACCGCAGGGAACAACCTGAAGTGTTTTAGGGGAGAGCCGTGGTTGAGGAGCGCTGGAGATCTGGGAAGGGAAAAGAGGGGTCCCTGAGGTTTGCTCTGGCAAAGAGCCAGGCTGAGTCAGCCCAGCCTTTCCTCGGGAACACCTGAGTGCTGGGTAAACACCAATCTATCCCTGCAAACACGGGTATCTCCTCGTTCCAGCTGCAGAGCTGCACTGCCAGGGTTCGCCTGCGTCGGCTCCAACCCGGAGCTGCCCGAGTTACTCAGGGCTGAGCAAACCCAGCTCCTGTTTGTGACGCTCCTGGGCAGCCAGGACATTGCCCTGTGCTGTTTGCTGAGGGGCTGTGCTGACATCCACAGTGCAGGCCATAAAAACCCCAGGCTGGGGGCTGTTTTCCAGGAAGGCAGCAGTGCTGGAGGTGCCTTGTGCTCCCCAGGAGCCCCTGAGCTCCCCAGCTCTGGGGCTGGTTGTGAATTCTCTGAAGTTCAGAGCTGTCAAAGCACTTTTGTGTCGCTGTGGGGAAAAAAAAAAATGCTTAGTGGGATTGTTAACCTGAGCCTTTTCTGGTCAGATAGGAAACCCTGGCTGGTGCTGCCTGGAAGAGCAGTGTGTGAACTTGCAGACAAGCTGGGGAAGGGCTCTGTCCTGCTGGGAAGGGCTCTGTCCTGCTGGGAAGGGCTCTGTCCTGCTGGGAAACTCGGTCTGTTGGAAGTGCAGATTGCTGGAAGGGCACAGGGCGTTTGGGTCAATGATTTAGGTGAATAAGCCAACTTTCAGTTCTTTCTGCAGCTGATTTCTTCAGCTGCCTGGTGTGGAACCCTCGCTCTCACCTGGACCTCGGTGAATTTGTGCTGTCACATTGCAGAGACAAGTTGTCATCAAACAGCTCTGCTTGTCCTTTAGCTGGTTTTTGTAAGTGTATAAAACGTATAGAATTCTGGGTGTTTCTGGGGAGAGCAGCACTGAATTCCCATCTTTCCCAGCTGGTTTCCCATCCCATCCAGCTGCAGTCTGGACAGGCTCACATTCCTCGGTCCTGAGGCCAACATTCCTCTGCTCCTCTGCACCCGTTGGCTTGGGATTTGTTTCAGATTTGACTCCCAGCCCTGTCTTGGGCTCCCAGACACCTTTATGAGCTGCACCTCCAGCCCCCGCCCTCTGCAGAGTTGAGTCTTGGTCACACTTACTAAAATGAAATGGATATTGGCTGGTTGTTGCTGCAGTTAATTGGAACTCATCTGGAATCCCCAAATGCCAGTGGATTCAGGAAAGGCACTGCAGTTTGCTGATTAAACACTCAGCTGTTTCAGTTAGAAACCTGAAAGGAAAGTTGCTTTTTTGAAGTCTCGGTGGCAGCTGGAGTGGAGGAATCCCTGGTTTGGGATTCTCCTTTGCTCTGGGTGCACAGGAGCTCATCCCTGAGCTGTTCTTTCCATAGAATTCAGCTTTTCTGTCAGTCCAGCCCCAGCCCACGAGGAAAATGTGTGTGTGCAAAAGTGTCCAGAGAGAGAGAAATCAGTCAGGGATTAGTTTGGGTGTTGTGCTTCTATGCCAGCTTTCCTCAGCTGGATTTAATTGGTTGGTAATTGTTTGATAGAAACAAAACCCACATCCCCCAGGTCAGAGCAACCTTTGGGGGGGGGGGGAAACCCCAATCCAGCTCCAAAAATGGGACAGTCCCAAAAATGGGACACCCGTCCCTCAGTGCCTGTGGTGTCATTCTGAGCCTGGTGCCCCCAGCCCGAGCTGGAGTTGGACTAAGACACCACTGCTGGAATTGTTTATCTAGGGAGGTTTTGATAAATGTGGATTTTCTGTGTGGCCAGGAGCAGTAAATCATTGGTGGGAAGGAACAGGCACTCCCAGGACAAACAAATGAAGGACTTGAACTTTCCTGGGAAGCTCCTGTTCGAGTGTTCCCATCACCTGATGATGGAATGGGATCCATTCCAGGCAGTCCCAGCAGGTCCCTGACCCTTAATGGCCAATTCTGTTGGACAAAGCCTGATTTAATCACGTTACATCATCTCTACCAGGAGCCTCTCAAACCTGAATCCCCTGGGAATTCTTTGCTGCTTCTGGCCTTGGCTCCAGCAGCTCCAGCTCGGAGCTGAAGGGATTTGGTTTATGGATGGAACTTGGAGCACCCTGGGCTGGTGGAAGGTGTCCCTGCCCATGGCAGGGGGTGGGACTGGATGGGACTAAAGTCCCTCCCAACCCAAACCATTCTGGGATTTTATTCCCAGGGCAGATCTCCAGCCTGGTTTGGTGTTCCTGCAGATATTCCCTCATCTGGGGGTGGCTTTGGTTCCGTCCAAAATACCTGCTGGGAGCTGCTTTGTGGAGCACCTGCAGTGGAATTAAAACCCCCAAACCCTCAGGGAGATGAGGACAGGCAGTTTCATCCCAGGAATTTCCTTATAAAGCCCTGCTCTGGCTGTGGGGCTGTGCCAGCAGGAGTGGCCCTGCTGCCAGGAATTCCTCTCCTTTCCCTGTCACACCCACTGCTCCGGATCGGTGTGGGCACAGGGATTGCCAAACATCCGCAGCACATGGAATTCCTGCCTGATTTGGGCCTGGAGGAGGGACAGGGGGGTCCTGCAGAGCTCTGCTGGAGGGCACGTGCTGCCAGTGAGAAACTGGCTGTAACAGGAGCCAGAATCAGGGGGGAAGTGATTCCTCAGCTGCTGCCCCTTTCTCCTGCCTTTCAGGGTGGAAAGAAAAACCCAGGAGTCACCTCAGCTGCTCTTCCAGGTCTTTGCCTCTCAAACCTGTCCTGCAGCTCCTCCTTCCTCTGGCACTCCGAGGGAAGTGGTTGTAGCAAACAAACTGGGAGGTTTTGGGGCAGCAGCAAAAATAAAAAACCCAAAACAACAAACCCTTCTTCTTTCTCCTGAGCTCTTGCACTTGAGCTGATCAGCACAAAGTGTTGGCAGGATGAAAACCTTCGCCCTTGGGTGCTCCCAGTCCCACTGTGAGCTGGGGGTTGGCCTTGGGGACAGGAGCTTTGGGAAGCTCAGATCTCCCAGGGCGTGCTTTGGCACGAGGACGTGTTTTGAGGCTGTCCCCAAAGAGCCTGGGTTCTGTTAAAAACAAAGCAGATTTAGCTCAGAGGGCAGAAATCCCCGGGGTTTTTGGGGATTGTGCCCTCCAGGGTTGGGTTGTCCCGGGTGAAGGAGCTGCCTGGGAGGGGACACAGCCCTGGGGGAGGGCTGGGGGCTTGTCCTGCCCTTGGATGGGGGGACACGATCCCGAGGGATTCTGTGTCCTGGCTGCTGTGCTGGAGCAGCTGGGGAGTGAAAGTTATTCTTAATTTTTAGACAAACCTTGGGTTCAGCAGAAGTGGTTCCTCGGCCTGCAAACACGTGGAATGAGCTGTAATTCCAGCCTTTAGGTAATTCCAGCCTTTAGGTAATTCCAACCCTTACGTAATTCCAGCCCTCTGGGCTGTCTGGAGCAGGGGTTTTGTTCCTCAGCTCCCTCCTCACAAGGGCTGCACCTTCCAAAGCCCGGGGTGGGTTTTTGGGGTGAGACCTCGCAGCAGGTGATCCAGGAGGGAATTGTGAACCTGTGCACTGTGCCAAGGGTTTCCTGGGGAGCTGCTGGGCCTTGTGCAAGCACATTCCCGGCTTTATCAGCGCCACAGGAATCCTGTCTCCTCTGGGACAAGCCCTGTTTTCTGTCTGGGGGCTCTGTTAACACTCCCAGTGGCCTGGCAGCAGCAGCAGGAGGTTGGTTTTCCCGAGGTCAGGGGCAGGGAAGCTGTGGCAGAGGTTGGTGCAGGAATTCTTCAGGTCTGTGGTTTGTCCTTGAGCTTCTCCTCTGAGCTCTGAAGCAGGGGGAGAGTGACTTACTCAGGACCCACTGATTTTTTTAACTGCAGCCTGTGGCTCTGCAGGGTGACTGTTCTGAGGCACTGGAGGTGTGCTGGGAGCGCCTCAGTCCTGGAAAAAGGGCTGGGCAAAACCAGGCTGTCCTAAACCAGGCTGTCCTAAACCAGGCTGTCCTAAACCAGGCTGTCCTAAACCAGGCTGTCCTGCCACCTTCTGCCAAGCTGACAGGTGAATCTGTGCTCGTATTTAACAAAAAAAAAACCCCACCAACAATCACCTTTAAATGCAGCAGCCACAGCTCAGAGTTGAGCTGCACTTGGAGCAGGGCAGGACTTGTTTCTCCACATTTAATTTGAGCCCAAGCAGGGAATGACTCCGGGTTTTCCGGGAGGTCCCTCTCATCCCTGGCTGACACCGGGGTTGTCGTCCCCACAGTGTGTAATTTGTGGGTGATGACCACCCTTTGATGTCCCTTCCCTTCACTTCCCCTGCACCCCAACTCACCAACCAGCTTTTCCTCCTTCCCATGAGCTCGAGACGCTTTTCTGAGAGTTTCATTTCTGCAGCATCTGCGAAAGCCCCTGGGCTGGATCAGCCTCTGTCAGCACCCAGCGAGGGAGAGGCCGAGCTGGGGCTGCCTGGGGGGACTTCCCTGGGGCACAGAAGGTAATCCCAGTTTAATATGGCAAGAAAGGTCCTGGCCAAGGTCCCGGTTCTCCCTGCAGCGCCCTCGTCCAGGTTTCAGTCCCCCCAGAGGTACCAGGAGATGCTCTGCTTGGTTGCAACTTGGTGGGGTTTCTTTCCCCCCAGTTTTCTCCTTTCCTTTTACCTCTTGACACCGTCGGTGTTGAGTTTGTGTCACACTAAAACTTGGCTAAAAATCGACTGAAGCTGGGTCAGGTTTCCATGAGCTGCAGCCCATGGTGGGGAATTTTCCCCCGAGTGCAGAGGAGACGATGAGGCTCTAAAACAAACACCTTTGCCTCAAAGGTTGAGAGTAAAGGTTTGCTTTGTTGGATATTTGGGTTCAGAGAACAGATTTGCTTGGTAGCAAAGACACCAAGCAGCTCCTGGGTGACATTCTGTCACGAGTCACCCCCAAAACGTCCTTTTGCAGCAAAACTGCAAAAACAAAAGGGGTGGAGGGGGGGTGCACTGGGAGCACCGAGTGCATCCTGCACCTGCTCCTCCCACCTTCCCAGAGCTGGCAGGATGATCCAGGGTCTGGGATTTGGCTGACTCGTGGGAGAAGGGGAGGGGAGCTGCTGCAGGGGTTCAGGGGCTGGCTGCCCTCATCCACTGTGGGTGTTGAGGGAGTGAGGGTGCAATCAGCACCCAAAATCTGCCCTGTCATCGCTGGGAGTGACGTGAAATACTCGACCTGGACGTGACAGAAACACTGGAGCTGCGGTGGGAGGGTTCACTTTTCTCATGGAATCTCTTCCCACGGCCTCCAGACCCGATGCTCCCTTTGCTCTGTCTGTCTTGGATGGTGCTGTTTGCTCCTTAAATGAGTTGCCACCTCTTTGTTTTCCCGAGCTGTGGGGGATTGGCCTCAGCTTTCCCGCTGCATTCCCAGCTGGCTGCACCAGGATGGGTCTCCAGCCATTGGAGCAGCTCGTCTGGGAAGGGCCTCACTGGGTCAGGACGACTTCAGGAGGAGTTCCCAGGCCCCACCAGCCCAGTCTGGGGAGCACAGTTGGGTTTGAAGAGCCACCATTCCAGGGCACCCAAACCTTAATGCCATTTAATCCTGTTGTGGCTAAAAGAGAAGCTTTTAATGCCCTGTCCAGGACATGCTGTGTGTTCCACAGGGTGTCCCAGAGGTTCCCTTGGTGGCTGCTCAGAGCCAAGGCTGCCGTGGGTGTGAAGGACACCTGGATGTGCCTGCCATCCCCCTTTCCCACAGACAGCATTCCCTTTTCCCTGGCAGCACTGTGTGTTCAGAAACGTTTGTCTGTCAGGCTTGGGAGCTCTGCTGGGGAGTTCTGGCTAATTAGGGAAGCTCCTTTAGGGTTGATCTTCCCTCTTTCCTCCTGCCCAGGCAGGAGAAGAGCAGCAGAGGGGGCGGAAGGAAGGGGGGGTAGCTGGGAGGGCAGGTGGGCAAGGGAAGATCTGCAATTCCTGCTTTTCCTGCTTCCAGCACTTTCTCATTTCTGTTGGCCTTTCCAGCAGGCTCAGACCTCCCGTGCAGGTCTGTATTCCAGGTGTGTTTTCCAGCTGTTGAGGGCCGTATCCCTGGTTTCCTGTGTTGGAAGGATCCAGTGCCCATCAGGGAAGAGCCTCAAACCATTTTCAATCCCAGGGCTTTAGGAATGCTCAGACCAGTAGCTGTGGCCACCTGGGCTGGCTGGAACATATTCCTGCCTCTCCTGCTGGCTGCTGGCCAGGATCAGCAGCTTTTCCCTGTGGATCTTTGGGCTGAGGCAGCCTCAGGGCTGCAGAGGTTGTGTGGACAGAGACTGTGCTTGGAGCCTGACCGGTTTCGGTGGAAACTCCCCCATTTCTTCATTTAACTCCGTGGCTTTAAAGCACCTTAAATGCAAATTAATCCGAACCTGGAAGATTTATAAAACCACCGAGTCTGGTGAGCAGGGCAGCTCTTCATCCCTCACCCGTGGCTGTTGTAATTGTGGGATTGTGCAGAACCAGTTGGAGTGTTCCAGGGAACAACTGGGCCCAGGCAGGGGGTGCTGAGGCAGGAGCAGCTCCTCGTGCTGTGCCTCTGGTCAGGACAGGCTGCGCTGCAGGAGCAGAGCTGAACACCCTGAACTGGGTCACTGTGGCTTTTCTGGGTTGGTTTTTTTCTTTCCTTTGTGTGGATTAATAGGCTGGTTCTCCAGATGTGCCTGAGAGGAGCAGTGAGACCTGCCTGGAGCCGCCGAGGTTTATCAGCACTGGAGCTTTTTAATCACGCCCAGATTTAATTTGCAGCGTTATTTACATGCACTGAAGGGCTTCTTTTATCTGCTTTAATGCTGCTGGGGTAAACTGATCCCCAGCCAGAGCTGAGGGCACCCACAGTTGGTGCTGTTTTATTGAAGCTGGTCGGATCCCTGTTCCAGGGAAAGCTGCTGGTCTCTGGGATCAAGGTTCCAGCTGGCCAGGACTGAGCTCTCCGCCGTGGCTGGTCCATGTGAATGGTAATTCCTTCACTTGTGCTGCTCTGGAAAATGATACGTGGCAAAAATCCAGCCCCTGTGAGGTTGGTGGGGGAAAATAAGTGATAGTGAGGTTGGATATTAGGGAAAATTCCTTCCTGGAAAGGGCTGTCCAGCACTGGCACAGGCTGGAGTGGAGTCCCCATCCCTGCAGGGCTTTAGAAGCTGTCTGGATGTGGCACTCGGGGACATGGGTGGCCTTGGCAGTGCTGGGGGAACAACTGGACCCTGGTCTCAAGAGTTCCAACCTAAACCATTCCACAATTCCACGATTCCACGTCCTTTTTCCCCCTCTGTGGGATTTTTTTTGTGCCAGGACCACAGCGAACCCCCTGGGATGGGGGTACAACCCGGGTGCTGCCCTTTGCCAGGCGTGTGCTGCTCCCACAGGAGGGGCATCCCAAAGAGACGGGTGTTTGTCCCTCTGGGAAGGCAGTGCCACTCCCCAGGCCCTCCCTGGCACAGTCCCCCGGGAGCCAGCGCAGGGGGGGCTTTATTTTTGGAGCTCCTCTTTGTTCTGCAGAGGGCCGCTGATATTCCCAACTGGAGCTGCTTTTTCTCAGCGGCATCTGCGGAGCAGGGGCTGACTCACGAGCTCTGGGAGCGAGGATGACAAATGGAGAGTGGAGACAAACAACTCCCGGGAGCAGCAGGCGAGGAGGGACCGAGGGAGGGACCCGGCCACCGTCCCAATCACGGCCCTCATGGGGGGGGTTTGACCTTTTGCCCCCCGGGAGAAATCTAATTCAGGCTCGTTTGGGAGCAGAGGAGGGAAAACAAACCTCTCTGGGAAAACTCTGCGTGAGGAGCAGCCCGGCCCAGCAGCTCTGGGGCTGCACGGGGACCATCCCTGCAGCCCTGGTGCTGCACAGATCCTGCACATGCTGCTCTCAGCAGGGATTTTAACACCCTCTGTGCCAGCAGAGCCTCGGGATCCCAGAGCAGCCTGTCCCAGGCAGAGGGACACGTGGGAACAGCCAGGGCTGGCTGGTGGGGGAGCTCAGTCACACGATTCCCTCGGGTTAAGAATAGCTGGGAAGTGTTTACTGGGGTTTAAAGTTGTTTGTTTATCAGGTGAGATTGTGGGGATGGCCTTGTCCCAGACAGGGCTCACTGTGGGACCCCGGGAGCCGTGTGATTCCAGCTGTGGATGGAGGGGCAGGGAAAACAGACCACAGCCCTTTCCCAGGGCCACCTTCCGAGCCCCAGTTGTCCCAGCCCCTGTTTTCCCTGTGCCACCAAGGGCTGGGAGTGCAGGTGGGACACTGGGAGGGTGGGCAGGCCCTCCACAGGTTGCCCAGAGAAGCTGTGGCTGCCCCATCCCTGGGAGTGTCCAGGGCCAGCTTGGAGCAGCCTGGAATAGGGAAGGTGTCCCTGCCCAGGGCAGGGGGTGGGACTGGATGGGCTTTGAGGTCCTTCCTGCCCAAACCATCCTGGAGACTCACTTGTGGATTCTGAGGTGGCTTTTGAAGAGATTTGGGGCAGGTGGAGGAGGGTCCACACAGGCCCCAGCTCTGATGTGCAGCCAGGGGTCTCTGGGTGGGTGGGAGGCAGATGAGGCGGCACTTCCAAAGCCTTTCTGGGAAAGTGGAGCCCTAATTCCAGCAGTTGTTGAAAGGGAATTGCCTCCAGCCATCCTTTTTAGGAATAGTGTGAAATTAAGCTGCCTGATTTCCCTTTGATGTTCCTTTTCATTTGCACCAGAACATGCCCATTTTCTCTTAATTTCCCCGATGAAAAATGCTTTTTTTAAAAAAATTATTCCTTAGAAGAGGCCACGAACTGAAACTGAAATAGAGTCTTCAAGAAACTGGACAGCTTTGATCACTAAACTTAAAAGCTCGATGGGATCAGAGCTGTGACTTGTGTAGATAAATATTTGTGAGCATTTGTGGCTTGAACAGAAATTAAAGGGGGAATAAACCTCTGTGCTTTGATCAGCTCCACAGACCCTCCCTGGGGAGTGCAGAGTCTGGCCAGAGGGTTCAAGGCCAGGAAGGGTTCGAGGCACATGAAACCATCCCAGATCTCTTCCCCTTTCTGCAAACAGTGGTGTTTTTTTTTTTTTTCTGGTGGTGTTTTATCTGTGCTCTGCTCTGGGTGACGATTGGTCTGGGTGGGGACTGGTCACAGGTCGGCCCCGATGATCTCGGAGGGCCTTTCCAACCCCAGTGATCCCAGGATTCTCTTATTCTGTGTGGCCTTCAGAGGTGCTTCCCCTCCACTTCCACACATCTGCCGGCCTGCATTTGTTCACTCCAGGGGAGTGTATTCCCTGGAAGCCTCTGGCCCTGCCCCGTGAATCCTCGCAGGTCTCTGCTCACAGTTCCAGCCCAGTGTCACCGCCCGTCCCGCTCCGGGAGCCCGGGAGGCGTTTTGTCCTCTCCTTGCTGCCAACAATTTTGGGTTGGCAGCCAAGTGTTAACGTGATCCCGGTGGGAGCGGGGAGGTGACGTGATGTTCTCTGGGCTCCGAGGTACTCGACGTGACAAGTCTCCAGCCTTGGCTCCCAGTGGCTTTTCAGGGGTTGTTTACAGGGATCCAACGAGCTCACAGAGTCCCGGCCTGGTTTGCCTTGGAAGGACCCTAAAGCCTCGTCCCGTGGGCAGGGACACCTTCCACTGGGCCAGGTTGCTCCAAGCCCTGTCCAGCCTGGCCTGGAACACTTCCAGGGACTTGGAGGAGCCGTGAGGGCTGCAGCTGATGGAGTGGGAACAGGAGTCTTGCAGGAACCTCCTGTCCTGTCCCGAGTGTCAGCGACGGGCTGACAGGTTATCAAATAACAACCCAAACCCACGGGGGAGACGTGCCCTGGGTTCCGTGTCCCGGGGTGTCCGTTCCCGGGGCTGTCAGCTCCCCTGGAATGGGAATTAATGGAGCGCCGACCCTGCCTTAAACAACCCCTGGGAAACTTATTAGCCAGAGTCGTTTGCAGAGGCTCCTCACATGGCAGCAGAGCTGGGGAGGGAGGGCTCTGCCTGCTCCTGCCATCTGCCTGCAGCTGATGCAGCGCCAGCCCCAGACAAACCTTTATCTCTAACAAACCTCGTTTGAGGCACTTCACATCCCGCCAGTCCCTAAATTTGGGGCTGTCCTTACTTAATTCCTCGAGGCACGTTACCGCCCTGGGTGCTGGAGCTGGCACTGCCGAGCTCAGACTCCCACTCTGACATTTGGGAGGATGGGATTTGTGTCCCACCCCGGGGCTGATTCAGCGGGAGCTGTTTGCCTGCAGGGCCGTGTGTGCTCACACGTGTGCGCTCACGGGCTCGCCTGGGGGGGGATTTGGGGGAGAAATGGGGTTTAGAGCCGGCTCTTGGGGCGTGAGGGACCAAAGCTTTGGAGCTGGAGGTGCTGGTGGTGCCGTGACCGTGGGCTGCCCCCCCGGACACAGCTCGGCCTCCCCGTGCCCTGCACGTCGTGCTCAGGTCACTGTGGCCTTTCTTTAATGGTTTCTTCACAGGGGGACGTTTTTCCTGCCCCTTTCACACCAAAATGATGTTGCTGTGGTGGGGAGGAGAGCTGGGACGGGGGGTCCTGGGTCCTCGGGGGCTCGAGGAGGTGGCAACACGACTCACAGCCAGGGAGCTGTGGGAGGAGCAGGAGCAGGAGGAGGAGATGCACGATGCCAAGGACTGCACTCCTCCTCCTCCTCCTCCTCCTCCTGCTCCAGGCCTTTTTTTAGCAATATCTCGGCAGCTTTTGGCCACCTTGGCAATCCCAAATTGGCATTTTCCACAAGATGCTAAATCCTGCCCTTCTTCCCTTTATTTTTAGTCTGCAAGATTCCAAGCCCACTGAGGGGCCCTGGCTGGGTCAGGGGGTGCTGTGAGAGGGTTCCCCAGCTCATGGAGGGGTCCTGGGGGTGCTGTGGGGGGTTCCCCAGCCCATGGAGGGGTGCTGGTGTTGGGGTGATGCTGTGAGAGGGGTCCTGGCTGTGCTGGGGGTGCTGTGGGGGGTTCTCCAGCTGACTGAGGGGTGCTGGGGGTGCTGTGAGAGGGTTCCCCAGCCCATGGAGGGGTGCTGGTGTTGGGGTGATGCTGTGAGAGGGGTCCTGGCCGTGCTGAGGGTGCTCTGGGGGGTTCCCCAGCTCACTGAGGGGTCCTGGGGGTGCTGTGGGATGTTCCCCAGCCCCCTGAGGGGTTCTGACCATGCTGGGGGTGCTGTGGGGGGTTCCCCAGCCCATGGAGGGGTGCTGGTGTTGGGGTGATGCTGTGGGGGGTTCTCCAGCCCACTGAGGGGTTCTGGGGGTGCTGTGGGGGGTTCCCCAGCCCCCCAGGGGTGCAGCCACTGACGTATTTCCCTGCATCAAAGCCCCGTCCCCGCTGCCTCGCCAGGCCCAGCTCTTGTGAGTGTGTGTGTGTGTGTGTGTGTGTGTTTAATATTAAAGTTCAAAGCTGTGCAGAACCCCACACGCCTCGTGGCTCTTTGAAGTGGTCCTGGCCAAGTGCCTGCAAAACATTCTCAGGTGGTGGTGGTGGAAAAAGAAAAAAAAAAAAATCCCATTACGCTTTACAAATATTTTTGTTTTATTTCACCCCTTTCTTTCAGAACTTGACAATAGTTCTCTGGAGGCTCGAGCAGAGACTGAGCCATCCCTGCCTTCAGTGCACTTGTAATTAAATTTTGGACAAATCAAACTTGAGTTTTGGTGGTTGGGTTTGTATCTTCCTTTGTCTTGACAAGCCCAGAGCTGAATGTGTACCCAGAGTTTTAAATTCAGGGCTTAAATCCGGAGGGTTTTAAGCAGGTCTGGTGTATTGCTCTTAACTTTAATACGGTGGGATTTAAGATAAAAATATATACTTGCGAAATTAGTGGTTCCTGAGCAAAAAATGCTGGACTAAAAGTCATTGGAATGGGCAAGGAGGAGGGGAAATGGGCTGAGCTGTAGGGGACAGTGTGTGACAGGGCCTGTGTGTGTCACCTGTACCTTCTCAATGCCCTGGCAATGAGTTCCTCCTAATTTCAGCTGCTGAATGAAGATGTTAATTAGCCAGGGATTACCAGCTGTGCTTTATGGATCACAGCACCAGGTATGCACAGCCCAGGTGAGTCCCTCCCTTGATCTTTATCCAGGTTTTTTCCAGGTTTGGGTTCAGCACGGCCGAGCAGGTGGCACAGCTTTTCCAGGCAGAGCAGAGATATTGTTTGTCCACTTTTCTGTCCAATTAGCACTAAGTAGCAGGGATGCAAATTGCCATTTGCAGCTGGGAGTTCAAAGCCAAGCCATGTAAACACCCCTGGGTCAGCCCCAGAGTTCCCCTGGAGCTGCTGCCAACGAGCAACGTGATGTTGGACAGGCAGTGCCAGCAAGGGGGGTGTATTTGTGCAGATTGTTACAAAAACTGGTAAAATTCCACTAATCCCTGTGTTAGTGAGCTTATCATGGGATATGAGTTTCCTGCTGTCTGTCCCTGGCTGCTGGGTGCAATAAATTGGGTTCCTGGGCAGGGGCCTGTCATTTGTTCCAGCTGGGGTTCACCTGCCTCTGGAGAGGGGATGGTTTTCCATCCAGTTTTTCCTCTGGATACGATCTCTGGTTTGGGAATTTAAAGCTGAACCTTATAAATGTGTCCTTTTAAGATACGTGGGCGTGATTTTTGGTCGTGGGCTGCCCGGGTGTGCTGAGGGTGTGTGGACACACAGGTGAGCCCCTGTCCCGGTTCATCCCAGCTGGACCCAGTCCTACCCTGGAGCAGGAGTGCCTTGTGCTGGTTTTAACTAAACCTGAACTGTTTTGTTCTTGATTTAAATGGGAAGACTGGGCTGGATTGCTCCTTTTTCCAAGCTGCCATGGCTGTCAGGCATCACTCCCACGAGGGAGGAGCTGTGACTGAGGGTGGGAGATCTGCTACTCGCCGTTCCAGGGAATCTCTCGCCGGTTATTTGGGCTCACCTGGTCCAGTTTTACATGGGAATGCCTCAGGAGCCCTAAACTGAGAGGGAATCTGGGTGCAGGGTTGCCTTGGAGGTGCAGGGCAGTGGGTGCTCAGGTGTGTGCAGGGGAAGCAGAGGAGGATGGCACCTGTGGGATAGGGAATCATTCAGGGAATCAAAATGGTTTGGGTTGGAAAGGACCTTAAAGCCCATCCAGTCCCACTCCCTGCCACGGGCACACCTTCCCTATCCCAGGCTGCTCCAACCTGGCCTTGGACACTCCCAGGGATGGGGCAGCCACAGCTTCTCTGGGCACCCTGTGCCAGGGCCTGCCCACCCTCCCAGGGAAGGATTCCTTCCCAGTATCCCATCTAACCCTGCCCTCTGGCAGTTGGAATCCATTCCCCCTTGTCCTGGCACTCCAGGCCCTCGTAGGGAGCCTGTCTCCATCTTTCCTGTGGGCTCCCTTCAGGCACTGGGAGGCCACAGTCAGCTCACCCTGAAGCTTCTCTTCTCCGGGGGAGTTCAGCTGTTCCCATGTCTCCGTTTTTTCCTAACCTGTAGTGGATCATTTCCTGAACAGAAACCCCAGCGAGCCCAAGGCCGCCCGTGGCCCGCAGGCAGGTCCCTCACGTGCCTCCAGCCCTTTCCCTCAGTGTGGGAGCTCCTTTTTTAGCCTCCCGTGGCCGGGCCGGGGCCTGAGCTCAGCGCTGGAGCGGCGCCAGCCCAGCGTGACTCCTCTTCCTGGAAGGAGGCACAAAAGGGAACAACCTTGTGCTTCCTCCCGCGTCTCTGCCCGGCGGATTCCAGCCCCGGCGTGGGAGTCGCTCCCCCGTTGCAAACCCTCACATGATGTTTCGCTCATCGGAGTTCCCAAAAGAGCCGGATTTCGCAGGAAAACGGCCGCGGGCACGTGGGGAGGGCGGCCTTTGCTCCGAGGGGGTTGAAACAAGTGCAGTGGAGTCATCGGGCTGAGCAAAGCGTGGCCTCATCATCCCCGCTCGGGATGGAGCCTCTTTCTGCTGCCGTGGATGATTTTGGGATGGAGGGAGGGAGGGAGGGGGGGCCCAGCCCTGCTGACCTGCTGTGACTTTCTCCCCAGCATCGTTTTTTCCCCTCTGTAGCTCCGGCAGGGACGAAAACAAGCCGAGGAGGGAAAGTCACAGGACTGTGCTGATGGGTGGAGGAGGAAAACAGCAGCTCTGACACTCATGTGATGGCTCTGCTGCAAAAGGTCACTCACATGTCCAGTGGAATGGGAATGAGCTGGTTCCCGAGTGCAAACAGGTCCCTCCAGCAGGGAATGGGAGTCCTGGAGCAGCTCAGCTCAGAGTGTCCCCCAGCCCAGCCCAGGGGCTTCGAGCTGCTCGTTAGTCCTGAGGGGGGCAGTTCAGATTTTGAGGGTTTGCTTCCCACCAGGTCTGAACTCTCCTGGTGCAAGTGAGGTTCCTTTGGGTTTCTGAGGCTTAGTTAGCAGTGGGGTGTGAATTATGGAATCCTGGGATGGTTTGGGTTGGAAGGACCTTAAAGCCCATCCAGTGCCATCCCCTGCCGTGGGCAGGGACACCTTCCACTAGCCCAGGTTGCTCCAACCTGGCCTTGGACACTTTCAGGGATGAGTCTGGAGTCTGGAACTAATTAGTGGGTGGGATCAGAGGATTTGGGGTTTGTGTTGGCAAAAAACCACCTGTATTTAGTGCAGCCTGTCCCCAGACACGAGCAGCTCCAACCTTGGAGCGTCTGTGGTGCTGTGTCCAGCTGTGGCATTGGGCTGGGATGTTTCAGGAGGAATTTCTCCATGGAAAGGGTGCTCAGGCATTGGGAGGGGCTGCCCACGGGGGTTTGGAGTCCCCACCCCTGGAGGTGTCTGAGGAAGGACTGGAGTTGGCCCTCAGTGCTCTGGGCTGGGGGACAAGGTGGGCATTGGGCACAGGGGGGACTTGATGATCCTGGAGGCCTTTCCCAACCTCACAGTCCTGGGATTCTGTGCCTCTGCTTTGTTCAGCACTGGGCTGGTGCTGGAGGGCAGCCCTCCACCAGGACATACCTGTTCCCTCATCCCAGCCCAGCAGCTCCTTGGCCCTGTTCCCTCACCCCAGCCCGGCGTGCCGGCAGTTTCCCAATCCCGCACAGTCCCGGCGTGTCCTCACTCCATCCCGCTGTCCCCTCCCTGCTCCCGGCCCTCAGGAGCTCCCTGCCAGCCCCTGGGGTGGGAGCAGGGCCGGGGCCGGGCTCTGCTCCTCTCCCAGGCCTGGCAGGGGCCGGGTTGGTGGGAGCTGCTCCTCTCTCTCTCCCTGCCCGAGGCCGGTGCTCCGTGTCTGGACGCGTCGCCGGCGGCTCTGGAGTCGATCCCTCGTTCCAGCTGTGTTGCAACACTGAACTTTCTTTAGCAAGAGCCTGTCTGGGCGCTGTGTTTCTCGGGGCACGCTGGCCTTGAGTCAGGGGTGGCACCAGAATGTCTGCAGAGAGCTTTGCTGTCGGTCTCCTGCCCTCGAAACCCTGTTGCTCCACTCGGGCGCTGTTTGGGGCCCGCCTGGCATCTCCCAGCTGACTCCGTAGGGAAAGCAGCAGGTGAACATTCCACACCTGAGTTGCACGGGACAGAGAGGCCTTTGCAGGCTCTCCCTGCAAACGATTTCTTCGCTGACTGCGGCTGAATTCAGGATTTTAAGCTTCTTTTTCTTCGCTGCACCCAACCTCACCCCGGAGAGTGTTTGCGGTGCGACCTCACCCCCAGCTTTGGGGACTCTTCCCTGCTGGAGTGAGACACGTTTGCAAACCCAGCAGCAGAAAAGCTGTGGTGGTGAGGCCAAGCCAGTGTGACCCAGGGCAGAGGCACTGAGGGAAGAGGTTTCCATGGGGCTGTTCCTGGGTGAGAATTATGGTTTAAAGCAAAGGAAAAGCTCCTCGTGGGCAGCTCGCACTGAAGGTCTCATCCAGGAACCTGGAAAACCGGATTTTCCGTGTTTTTGGCGGAGTAGAGCGAGTGCCACTCGATGTTAGTTGATGTCTCAAGCCTGTTAGTTGAAATGTGCTAAAAATTCTGCTAAGAAATGCAATTTAAAGGCCTCTGAGGGGTTGTTGTCTGCTCTGGGAGACACCTGGACAGAGGATTTAGCACTCCAGGAGTTTGCAATTCTCTTTTGACTGGTTGGGTGCTTGACTTGGCCAACCGTGGTGGCCAGCGGGCTCAGCAGGAGGCAGGTGCTGGGAATGCTCTGGTTTGGAGAACCAGAGGTCTCCCAAGGTCTCTCTGAACACAGGGAGTGAAGAGCCCCAAGTGCGTGTCCAGTGAGGGGTGTTTTCTTTGGAGCTGCTTCAGGTGAGCTGCAGCCAGCCCTGTGCCAGCCTCTGAAGTCACCCGGGAGAGCCAGGAATGCTCTTGGCTCCCGTTCCCCGGAGGTTTCTCCGCACTCTGGGCTGCTCCAGAGGCTCATCCCAGAGCCAGTCAGCACTTTCCTTGTTTGCTCAGCGTCAGCCGCTTCCCGGCACCGGGAGCCGAGGGAGAGGAGCCCTGCAGGGAGGGTTCCTTATCTGCCTGCCTTCAGCAGAAGGGATCTCATTTCTAAGTCAATATTTTTGCCATAACCCCCAGCTGGGTTTTTTTTCTGTTTCTGTTGTTGTTTTCCAAGCCCGATGGTTGCAAACACTCCCCTCGTGCAGACACGGGGATGAAACCGGATCCAGTGCAGGAAATCATCCCCCTCCACAGGGAGGAGAGATGATTAATCCCACGGTGGGATGAATTCCCAAAGCCTTCAAGGGCACACGTGGTGCTTATCCCTTTGATTTCTGACACTGCAGGAAGTGGGATGAAGGGGGAGAATTCACCCCCAGCTCCTCGGATCCAGCGCAGACAAAAGCCTGGAAGGGAATAAATCAGCCTTGGATGCTGCTCTGGAAGTCAGGGAGTGACGCTGGAGCAGATGGATGAGTCCCTGGGGGTGGGATGGCTTGTCCTTGAGCATCAGGTGACCTCACCTGGAGCAGGACTGGGCTGGAAGTGTCACTGCAGAGGGGCAGATCCCAGGAAACAGGGCTCACTGGGGTGGGTTAATGGGGTAACTGGTGTCAGGTTGATGGAGTAACTGGTGTGGGTTAATGGGGTAACTTTTGTGGATTAATGGGGTAACTGGTGCTGGATTAATGGGGTAACTGGTGTGGGTTAATGGGGTAACTGGTGTGGATTAATGGGGTAACTGGTGTGGGTTAATGGAGTAACTGGTGTGGATTAATGGGGTAACTGGTGTGGGTTAATGGGGTAACTGGTGTCAGGTTGATGGAGTAACTGGTGTGGGTTAATGGGGTAACTTTTGTGGATTAATGGGGTAACTGGTGCTGGATTAATGGGGTAACTGGTGTGGGTTAATGGGGTAACTGGTGCTGGATTAATGGGGTAACTGGTGTGGGTTAATGGGGTAACTGGTGTGGATTAATGGGGTAACTGGTGTGGGTTAATGGGGTAACTGGTGTCAGGTTTAGCAGTTGGAGACATTCAGAGCTGCTCTGAGGTGTGACCTGAAAGCACAGAGGTGTAAGGGCTGCACTAATGCCAGGAACAAACCCTTATTTTTCCATAAATCCCCAAAAGGTGGCTGAGGGGCCTGTTGTGCTGGGGAGGTTCCTCCCAGCTCCGTTCCCCCCCCCCCCAGTAATTCCCAGTTCCCCACCTCCAGGAGCCCTGCCAGCCACACAATGCCCAGATTGTGGCCTGTGGTTCTGATGTAATTCCCAGCAAACACTCTTTCCACAATGAAAACCTGGACCCAGGCTCGGTGCCCTGTCCCTCCCCAGCACCCAGAGCTCTGTAAACACTCAGCCCCTCGCTGGAACCCCACAAAATCCCTGGATCTGGGAGTGAACAGAGGCCCTGATGGGCACACAAAGACCCTCCTAAAGGCTGCTCCTCACAGGGTTTGCCCCGAGTTCTTATTTTAGGGTTTTCTCGTAATCTTCCTTAAATTCCATGTGACTCAACGTCCTTCTGGACACGTGATCCTGCTTTGGGCAGAGGCAAAATCAGCTGGGGGTGATAAAAAATTAAATCTTCCTGCTGCAGGCAGAGAGGTGGCTGGGAATTCACCTGATCCCTGGGTGGCACGGGAGGATTTGGGCTGTTTGCAAGGGGGAAGAGGCTTATTCCTGTGATAAGATGGAATTTTATCTGGGCATCATGGTGACTCAGGAGGCTGCCATGCCAGGGACTTGTTCCTTTACTAGGGCAGCTCCAAGGGGGAATTCTCTGCTGCTCTCTCCACTCACCTGTGCCCTCAGCTCTGTTTTCTCTCCTTTTCCCATATAAAACCCTTTGGCATCTGCTTTTACCATTCCCAGCCTGTCCTGGGATTGGGTCTCCCAGGTGGAAAGTGGAGGCTTGCGTTAAACTGAGCTGGAAAATTTGGGATTGGGCAGCAGGGAAGGAAACACCCGACTGAGGACGCTGTGGACACAACCCCCTGTGCCCACAGGATGGGATTTTGGGGGGCTGGCAGTCGCTCTGCCTCGCTCTGTCCCTGTTCTGGGGAGCAGATCCAGGTCCATCTGGACCATTGTTGCATCCCTGTGTGTCAGGTTTGGGGGAGGAGGAGCGTGGCTGCCTCACTCAGAGGCTTCTCCCTCTTCCTTGGAAAATCCAAAGTCACTTCCCAGCCTTTCCACCCCCTCAGCCCCTGGAGCAGAGTGGATGTTAGGCTGGAGATCCCAGTGGATCTGCTGAGCTCACTGTGAAGTAACTCGTGCACACAAGGCTGGTGAATCCCTGGGACCCTGTGGAAGGGCCCCGTGCTCCATAAAATGGGAATGAATCCCTGGGCCGTGGTAAAACTTCCCCTCCCTGCTTCAAACACCCTGGGCACCGAGGCTGGTGGTGTTTCCCAGCTCAGATCTCGGGAGCAGTGGGAAATTCTCAGGAAGTTTTTATGATATTCAGCCTAAACTTCCCTTTCTTTTATCTCCTTCTCCAACTTAATCCTCCCGAGCCACGGCCCAGCTTCCTGCTTAGTCTTTGTCCCCTCCCGTGGAAGTGGAGCTGCTGTGGAGCCCTCCCAGAGCAGGACAAACCCCACGGTGGTCCAGCCAGGAATGACATGGTTTTAGTTCCCAGCCTGCCCCTTGGAATCCTCAAGTGGGAACCTCTCCCTTTTCAGGCTGAACCCTGAGTTGGAATTGCCCTGGACAATTCCAGTGTATGGGCTCCAGGACCCCAAAATCTATCCCTTCCCAAATGATTCCATGTGGAAGTAACAGTTTAACAGCAAAGCCACGAGGATTTTAGTGGGATTGCTGGGGTTTGGTGTGCTTTGTCATGGATTTGCTGCTGGAAGAGCGGAGCCAAGCCGGGGGATTCCCTTGCAGGACAGAGCAGTGCATCTGTAGTTCAGGTTTCCACGCAGGATTTTGGGGGGAACAGGAACAAGTGAGCCCAGGGGTGACTCCAGACATTCCAGGGGTATCCAGGTCCCCCTAGGGAGCTGCTGCAGCCAGTTCTGTGCTTCATGGGCACATCCACAGCTCCCAAAGGAGCTGAGGAACCCTGCCAGTGCCAGTGCCAGTGCCAGTGCCAGTGCCTGTGGCTGTGGCTGTGCATTCCCAGCTGTGGTGCCTGGGGTGTCCCAGCCCTGGGAGCAGCCCATGGAAATACCTTTGCTCGTGGAAATACCTTTGCTTGTGGAGATAAATACCTTTGCTCATGGAGATAAATACCTTTGCACTTGGCTGCTTTTTTTTTTTTTTTAATTTTTAATACGTGATCTAAAAATAAGGCTGGAATGTGCTCCGGTGACTCAGGGCACGGAGCGGGGTGTGATTGCCCTGGCAGTGCTGCCAGAGATCCCCACCCAGCTGGCACCACACCTGGGCAGGGAGATCAGGGAAATCAGGGAGAAGGGAGACTCCAGGCAGAGCTAATCCAGCAGTGTGAGTTCCCTGGAGGACTCCAGGCTGCTCAGAAAACAGGGAGTGATTTCCCTGGAGGGGCTCCAGGCTGCTCAGAAAACAGGGAGTGAGTTCCCTGGAAGGCTCCAGGCTTCCCTGGAACAAGGGGTGAGTTCCCTGAAGGGAACTGCCTGGAAACAAAGGCTCCAGAATGTTCTGCAGATGGGACCTGCAGGATTCCACTCTCTCCCAGCCAGGTAGTCATGGCCTGTAATGGGAAGGAAATGGAGCTGCACATCCCTAGGGATGCTCTCTCCTTCCAGAGTCCTTGGCTGGTTGGAAACTGGGGCAGTTCAAGAGATGCAATATTTCAGCAATTGTTGGATCTCCTGTTGGAGGCAGAGCTGCCCCTGACACAAGTGCCCTCCCCTCCATCCGTGCAGATACCCAGGAACAGTGGGAAGCAGCCGTGCCATCCTTCTCTTCCAGCTGGCTGCTTGCAAACCTTCCTCTGAAATTTGGGTGGAATTTTGGGGCATCCAGTCCGTGCCCCGTGCCACTGTGACTGTGTCCCACCACTCTGCACTGTGCCACCAGCCCCACTTCTACTGGAGGCACCCCTTGCCTTAGGAATGCTGCTTTCCCTCAGGAAAACCCCCGAGACTCCTCTCAGAGCAGCACAAATAGAGGAGCAAACGCTGCTCTCCCACCCGGGTTGTGCAAAAAGCAAATTTCCTTCTGTGCCTCCAGAAAAACCTCAAAGCTGAGCTGGGGGCTCGGGTGGTTTCCACCTGGGAAAGGCCATCCCGAGGGGTTGGAGCTGGGGAAAAATCAACCCCCAAACCCAGATTGTTCGCAGGGTGAACCTGAAATGGAGGAGGAGGAGAAGGTTTCTCTTGGTAATGATGGGATTTCAAGCTTCTAATTTATTAAAATTGGGCTGGAGGCAGCGGCTCCAAAGGGTCCATCTGTGCCAGGCTGGAGCTGCAGGAGGGACATGGAATGGCTTAAAATATGTGGCCTGGTTACGACCTGTTGTGAGGAGGTTTGTAATTTACCCAGGGAGGGACAGTTTGCAAACCTAGAGGAGCTCCCAGGTACTTTGGGAGCTTGTTTATTCCCAAAGTGAAACACTTTGGCATCCCAGAGCTCCTGGTGCCAGTCAAGCTGCAGGAGAAGGTGTGGAAAACCCAGCTGGATGGTTTCAGCACCAAAACGTGGATAACCCCCCCGTCCTGAGCAGGAGGCAGAGCGGAGCCCAGCCCTTCCTGAGGAGTTTTCCCACCCTGGGATGGCTCCTGGGCCCAGCTCCTCTCTGTGCTCTCCCGAGCATTGTCCCACGCCACAGAAACCTGAGGGTCTTAAAGGAGGGGAGAGAAAAAAAGAGAATTAAAAATTGCTGCACTCAGGGAAAAATTCAATGGCTCATTGAGCTGTGGAGCTGCTGCTCAGGAAGTGTAAAAGGAAAACGGAGCCAGCTTTGTTCTGCCCAGACAAGGAGTAAATGCCACGGCCCCAACAGCCGCTCTCTGTTCCAAAAAAGCATGAGGTCATCCCTAAAAGCAGGGATTGACACTGGGATACCAGTCCCAGGCTCCCCCTTTGTCCCCCCCCTCTCTTTCCTGGCACCAGCCCGGCTCCGGGATCGCTCCGTGTGGCTCCGCTCCGGTGCCTGGCCCTGCTCCAGGAGGGGATCCAGGCTCCCACCTGGGCAGGAGCTGCTCCCTCCGAGCAGGGGGGGCTGTGGGGGGGGCTCGGGTACCCTCGGGCTGCAGCCAAGGTGGGGTTGGCTTCCTGCAGCTCCGGTTTGGGGTGGTGCAGCTCGGGATGCTGCGGGTGTGGGGCTGCCCTTTAATGAGCCAAAAGCACGGTTTGATCAAGGCCGAAATCCTGGAGCCTGGCCTTGCCCTGACCATCTCCCCACACCCCTTCCCAGCGAGGAGCATCCCGCTCCCTCATCCCAGGATGCGGGTGCTCTCCCGGCGCTTCCCACGGGGACATCCACAAGCACCGATCCCACATTTTGAGCGGGGGGTGGGGGGGAAAGGAAGACAAAAGCGGCATAACTCGGGCAGTTACTCAGGTGCTCGGTGTTTATTCGCCCTGCAAGGAGTGGCGGCTCCCAGCTATGAGAAGTATGGGAGGAATTCCGGATCGGGAGGGATCAGCGCGTGTTTGTGCGGTGCCGTCAGCGCTCCCGCCGCGGGGCCGGAGCGGGAAGGTGGCAGCGGCGGCTGGAAGGGAACGGGGCCGGTGCCAGGCGGGGATGGATGAGCGGCTGTCGGGCAGAGCAGGCCGGGGCAGGCCCGCCGGCCCGGGGCCAGTTTCGGCATCCGGGGCCGCCGTTTCGGTGCCGGGCCGGGGGCAGGGCCGGGCTCCCGCACCCCGCCCTGGATCCCGATGAGCCCTGCATCCCACCGAGTCCTGCATCCCACCAAGCCCTGCATCCCACCGAGCCTGGATCTTGCCGAGCCCTGCATCCCGCCAAGTCCTGCATCCCGCTGAGCCTGGATCCTGCCGAGCCCTGCATCCCGCCAGGCCCTGCATCCATCCGAGCCCTGCATCCATCCGAGCCCTGCATCCCACTGAGCCCTGCATCCCACCGGGCCCTGCATCCTGCCGGGCCTGGATCCCGCTGAGCCCTGGATCCTACCGAGCCCTGCATCCCACCAAGCCCTGCATCCATCCGAGCCCTGCATCCCGCCAGGCCCTGCATCCCACTGAGCCTGGATCCCGCTGAGCCCTGCATCCTGCCGAGCCCTGCATCCCCCCAGGCCCTGCATCCCGGGAGCGCCGCGGGCACGGGGCTGGGAAGCGGAGGGGAGGGAAGGGAAGGGAAGGTCAGGGATGCTCGGAGAGCTCCGCGGGAGGAGGCGGCTGCTCCTGCACGGAGCCGCTGCTGAGTCACCGCCCGTCAGAGCCCCGCGCTGTGTCACCGCTGCTGTCACCGCGCTGCTGCGGCACGCGGCTGACTCAGGAGCTGCGCGGGTTCGGGCTGTCTCTCCTCGGGAAAACAGCCCAAAGGAGGCCTTTCACAGCCCGCCCGCTGCAGAGAGAACTCTCTCGGGAACAGGGGGGGCTCTGTGAGGCGCGGAGGTGCCACCCCGGTGGGTGCTGCCCTGACGTCAGGGCACAGCCCCGAGTTCCCACTGTCCCACCTGCTCGGGAGCACTGAGCAGCCTTTTTTTGGGAAGGGACGTGATGTGAACAGGAGACTCGGTGTGTTCCTTGAAATGCTTTTGTTTAGTGGTGGAGAGTGATCTCCTCTCCCAGCAGAGGAGATTTGGGGCTGATCTGGAGTCAAACCGAGCTGGTGCAGGACGTGGTTCTGAGCATCCTGACCTGCCCTTAGTCCATAATATGCAAAACAGTTTAAAACAGCAAATCCTGATTGTTTCAGGATGTATCCTGACAGATCCTGCTGGGCCTCAGTCTTCCAGTGCTTTTCCTAAAACAGGCAGGAGTGTTCCCGGGGTGTTTGTGCTGCAGCCAGAGCGTCCCTCGGGTTGTGTTTACGTCGTTCCCGAGCCCTCTGTGCCTCTCACCTGCACTCCAAGATCCTTGTCCGGGTTTCACAACCTCCCTCAGGGCTGTTTGTGTTGGCCTTGACCTTGGAACGCTCCTGGGTGACCCATTACTACCCGTGCTCTCGTGTTCTCTGAATTTCTGTTAAATCTCAGTGGTTTTAGTGCTGCAGCATTTTCCATCCACCATCCCACCCCAGAGGGGGGAAGTGTCGCTGCAGCCCCGAGCCCTGGTAATGCCTCCCCTGGTCCGGGATCTGCCAGATCCCTCTGCTGCCAGAGGAACAGGGATAACAGCCCGGAGAGCTGCAAGGTCTGGCGACTTCATCCCTCCTGGAATCACTCTCCGACAGAGCGAGAAACGAGCTGACGTGGTGGCGACGCAGCGAGAGCCGTTCCCGAAAATGGGAACGTTCTGGGGCAGCCCGGGAACGCTGCCGGGGAGAAGGGGAGGATGGCTGAGCCGGGAAGGCAGAGGGTGCTCTGGCAGAAGCGCAGGAGGGTTTATTTTTGCTGAGTGATGTGTGCTGGTGACTCAGCGCGAGGCGAGCGGGGCCGTTCTGCCGAGTCACGGCAGCGCTCAGCCCTGGCCCGGCGCCGGCAGCCGCGGGAGGTGAGTCCCGGCCAAGCTCCGCAGGCTTTGCCCCTCTGGCAGGAGGGAGCTCTGGCTGTGTGGGTTATTCCTCCACAGTCAGGTGCCAGCAGAGCCAGGAGGGTGTGCAGGAGGCCCGGGTGTCCCGACTGTCCCGTCCTTCCTGCCCGGGCCCAGCCGCAGACACATCCAGTCACATCCCCGTCCCTTCCCAAACACCGAGTTCTCCAAGGTGGGCAAAGGGACGACGGAGCTGCATCCAGATCCAGGACAGTCCTGATGTCCCCCTGGCTGACATCACACCCCCCTCAGTGCTGCTCTCCAAATTCCTTTACCTCACTGGTCAGTCCCGCCCTGCTCTGAGTGACATCTCCAAAGTTTGTTTTGGCTTTTGCCACCTCCCAAGGACACCCTGGGGAGCCACGCTGGGGCTGTGGATCGACGGCCTGCGGGTGCCAGTGACGTGCCTGGTTAATTGTTCACCCCAGGAACAGGAGCCACCGTGCAGATCCCACCAGGAGCAGCCCTGGAGCGGGGCCGGGTGCCCTGAGCCCAGTGCGGGTCCTGCTGTGGGATCGGGGAGACAGGGATCCACTGGGGTGCTGGGGAGCTGCAGAGCAGTTGGAACAAAACTTCTGCCCCCTCGCCAAGGACTTTAAAAACACTCATTTGGCAATTCCTGCCACGGAGTGGGACTCTCTCCACGCTGGCCTTCCTCCAGCCAGGCTGGGTTCCTCGGGATGCTGCAGGGACAGGGCTGGAGACAGGGATACAGGCTGTGCTTCTCCCAGAAGTCCCCTGAGGTAACTCTCCCTCGGCTGATTCATCAGCCTCCTTCCATATAAACAGGAAGCTGGGAAAGTACAGGCAGGTGATCCTGTGCTGCTGCAAACATGAAATACTTGGAAACACGAATCGCTTGGATTTTTTTTTTTTTCCCCCAGCTGCTGCTAATTCCTTACCCAGGTGCACATTGTTTTGGGGAACTGTTTGCAGCAGGAAGGTCTCTCGAGTTCACAGAACGGACTTAGAAAGAGCTTGACTTTGAGACGGAGCTTTTCCTGCTCCTAATCCCACCTACTCTGCTTTGGAGCGCTTCAGGCTGGAGCAGGAGAGGAGGATCCTTCCCCCGGGGACCAGCCTGCTTCCTTTTCCCGTTTTCCACAGAACCAGACTGGGTTCCACCTGTGTGTCTCCCCATGTCACCCTGACTAACACCTTCCAGGGCTGGAGGGGCGGAGATTTCCCAATAACCCCACTAGTTCAGGGAATCATCCCGTGCTGGATCGGGAATGCTGATGGAGCACTGCCTGTTTATCCCACAGCATCCCGTGTTCCCAACACTGCTCAGGGATCGAGGAGCTCAGCGCATGTTGGACGCTGCTGCCAAGTCAAATAATCCCTGAGAGTGCCCCTGTGGTCTGGAATAAACTCCCTTAATGTCTAAACACGGGCGAGACAGCCCGAGCCTGCGAGGGTTTGGGATGGGGCAGGAGCTCCCGCCCTGCTGCCCCCGGGAAGGCTCAGCTTTGAAGCTGCTGGGCCTGGGGAGGATGTTGGAGGAGCCTCTAATTAAAGCAGGCACTGCAGGGCTGTGGTGGGCGGCTGGAGGGGCCCGGGAGCGCCGCTGGATCCGGCTCCGTGTTTGCTTTGGCTCCTTCCTCCTCCCGGCACCGGCTCCTGGGCGGAGGGAGGTGGGAGCTGCACCCTCTGCCCTGGCACTGAGTGGTCTGGGGCAGGGGCAGGGTGAGGAGGGGGCTGTGCTGACACCTCTGCAGAGCCCCCCTGGGATGTCACAGAGCAAACCACCCGGGAATGGTGCCTGTCCCAGGGATCCAACGTGGCCGGAGCTGCCCCCGGAGTGCCCGGCCCTGGCTGCGGCTGCACGGCCCCGTGACAGGGCTGCATTGTTTGGGGCTGGGGACAGACTCCTGCAGATGCTGCTGCATTTTGAGAGGGGTGGTTTAACCACTGCCTGCTCCTGCCAGGGTGTCCAGCTGCAGCAGGGGATGCAGGGACACGGCCCCGCAGGAATGTGGGACACGATCCTGTGGACTGGTCGGACACGACCCCACAGGCAGGTTTGACATGATCCCATGGGCAGGTTGGACACAATCCCACAGACAGGCTGGACATGATCCCATGGGCAGGTTGGACATGATCCCATGGGCAGGTTGGACATGATCCCATGAAGAGGTTGGACACGATCCCATGGAGAGGTTGGACATGATCCCACGGGCAGGTTGGACATGATCCCACGGGCAGGTTGGACACAATCCCATGGGCAGGTTGGACACAATCCCATGGGCAGGTTGGACATGATCCCATGGAGAGATTGAACATGATCCCACGGGCAGGTTGGACATGATCCCATGGAGAGGTTGGACATGATCCCGTGGGCAGGTCGGACACCACCCCACGGACATGGCCCCATGTGCAGGTGGCCCCTCCCCAGGTGACAGGGACACCAAAACCCCACCCCAGGGAGGCTGCAGGTGGGTCCATGGGACCCTGGGAGCCCCCCCTGGTGCCCAGCTTGGGGTGGGGCTCCAGCAGAGCTTTGCTTCAGTGGAAAAAGATTCATATTTTTCCGCTCTCGTCGGCAAAGTTTTTGCTGCTTCAGGGAAAGGGGAACTTGAAGCAAGACCAGGAAACGTTCCATTGGTGTCATCAGAGCTCCTGGAAGCCCTTTGCACGTGGCTGTCGGGGCGGACACGGCGCTCGACCCTTCCCAAGATGGAGGTGGAAGGTGTCCCTGGAACTGGAGGGGCTCTGAGGTCCTTCCCAACCCTCCCGGGATTCCTGGATGGAGCACGGTGTCCCAGCGGCCCCGTGCACGGTGCCAACCCCAGTTTTCCCCCCCTGTTTTTTTTGCAGGATTCTCCTGTGCTGGGGCCTGGAGCCGATGGCAGAGAATGTCAACAACTAACAACATAGCGCAGGCCCGGAAGCTGGTGGAGCAGCTCCGCATCGAGGCCGGGATCGAGAGGATCAAGGTGGGTCTGGGAGGGGGAAGGGACCCTGGGCAGCTGCTTTGGGATCTCCCAGCGGGGCTGTGACGTCTCCAGTGGGGGTGTTGCAGCGTTCCAGTGTTCCAGCATTCCCTCTGGGATCTGGAGGAAGCTGCAGAGGGTCTCTCCGTCGGGAACTGCAGTGACAGGACAAGGAGTGATGGGTTCAAACGGAAAGAGGGGAAGTTCAGGTTGGATATACGGAAGGAATTCCTGCCTGGGAGGGTGGGCAGGCCCTGGCACAGGGTGCCCAGAGAAGCTGTGGCTGCCCCATCCCTGGGAGCGTCCAAGGCCAGGTTGGAGCAGCCTGGGATAGTGGGAGATGTCCCTGCCCAGGGCAGGGGGTGGGACTGGATGGGCTTTAAGGTGCTTCCAACCCAAACCATTCCAGGATTCTGTGACAGGTCTGGAAGCAGGAGCTGGAGGAGCTCCTAGGAGGGGTCTCAGCACTGTTGCTCTTTCCCAGCAAAGCCTTTGGAGCACTCCCAGCTCCAAAGGTCAGGAAGTGCACTCCCCCCTCCTCCCTCTGTCTGGGATCCTGGAGCTGAGCCACGTCATTCCCCTCAGGAGAGTCAGCACTGGCTGCTGGGGAAAGACCTGTAATTTAGCTGTCTTCCCTAAAAAGCCTGGCTGGAGCCTGGAAAGGCCCTAAAAACAGCTACAAACCCTCATGGTTTAAAAAAGAACCAGCCCAGGTTGCTCCAAGCCCCGTCCAACCTGGCCTTGGACCCTTCCAGGGATGAGGCAGCTCTGGGAAATCCTTTCCAGTGCCTCACCCCCCTCACAGGGAGGAATTTCCTCCTCACATCTCAGATGAATCTCCCATTTTTATTTTTTTTAGGATTTTTTGCAGTTTTTCAGAACTTGTAGTTCTGTGCTGTCGTTAAACGTTTCAGCAGGAACCAAAAGCTCGAAGCGAGGAGGAAAAGTGGGATAAAACCCCTTTTCTGTGCAATTTTGGGCAAACCCCTTCCATCTGTGCTTCCACCCCACGGGGTGGGGACCCTCCTGCTGTGCTTTGGTGTCTCCTGGGAAGGCAGATCCAGAGACAAGGAGTTTTTTGGGACAATCTCCGAGCGTTTTGCAATGTCCAGCATTAAAGTTCTGCCCAGGAATGAACATTCCAAACACCCTCAGCACAGACATTGGGATCCCAGAGCAGAACTTGCTGCAGGGGCAAGGTCAAGGCTGTGCTTGAAGCAATTAATCCCTTAAGACACTAATTACCCCCAATCCCAGAGGGGAGAGATCGGCTTGGCCTGAGCTCGGAGGGACCTGTGAGGAGATCCTGGAGTGGCCTGGAAACCTCCACATCCCCTGGGAGCCTCAGTGGGACACTCTGAGAGGGGAGGAGAAGGGAGGGATGAGCCAGGGGTGGATTTGGGAATGATCTGGCCCCTCTGGCACCAGGGAGGAGGAAGATCAGGGCTCTGCAGCAGGTCTGGGCCTCCCCACGTGCTGTGGTTCCACCTCTGCCCTGTGTTTGCCCCACGTCCCACCTTTGATCGAGGGTCATTTGGACAAAAAACGGGATCTGTTGGTCTCCAGAGCCTCTGGCAGCTCCCTGTGGGTTCTTCCCCTCCTCAGAGCCCTTCCCAAAAACCAGCTTTGAACTCAGCCGAGCAGAGCCTTGAGGAGCAGTTTCCAAGGGTTTCCACAGCTCCATTTTCAGTGTCAGAGGCTGCACTCAAAGAGGCCTTTCCCTTGCCTGTTCATCCCAAATCCCTCAAAAACGAGGGCAGTAACACCTGCTTTTCAATCTCTCACTCTCAGCCAGGGTTATCTCCCCACACTCATCCCTTCATTTATGCCAGACCATAAAACCACTCCATTTCCACCTCAGTTCCCCTGTTTACCTCTGCCCATCTCCGTAATTTTCCGTGAGGAAAAGCCAGGGGTCAGCTCCCTCTCTGGAGCTGGGAATATCCCCCTCTAACCTCCTGCTTCTCCCAAACATTCCAGGTCTCGAAAGCCTCTTCTGAGCTCATGAACTACTGTGAGCAACATGCCCGGAACGACCCGCTGCTGGTTGGAGTTCCCGCTTCCGAGAACCCCTTTAAGGACAAAAAGCCCTGTATCATCCTATAGCTCCAGCCCCGGATCCCTCCGGAAGGGCATCCTGCTCCATCCACTGAAACCCAGCTCCAGCACCTGCACCTGCGCCCGGGGGTAAACTCTAAATGTTGGCTTCAAACAGAACTTAAATTCCCCAAAAAAAAAAACCCAAACAAGCGAAACAAAACAAAAACCACCGCAAACCAACCAATTGCACGGAGATAACAATAATCTGGGAGCGGTTTTTAGGGAAGGGCGTCCGTTCCCGGGAAAGGGAACGGGCTGCACGTGGAGAGGGGTCGGAATTTAAATTGGAATTCGGAATAAACCGGGGTGGAGGGAGGGAAGGGGAGGGGGGGAGGATTTTAACAGGGATATTGGAGTTTGGGAGGGGGTGGTGGTGGGGTCGTGGTGTTCTGGGGTCGTGGTGTTCCCAGTGGGATGTGAGGCCGGAGCTCCGGGACCTGGCGCTGGACACGGCTCCGAGTGCTCCGATCCAATTAAGTCTCCAATCAGCAGGAATTTGCTCTCGTTTTCTGGAGAGGGAACAAGAAGGGGGCCCGGGTGGGAGAGATTTTGTAGAAAATTAGTACCAAAAAAAAAAAAAAAAAAAAAAGGCAAACAAACAGACAACAACAACAACAAAAAAAACAGCTGGAAAAATCCCTGTTGGGAATGGCTGGAGGGAGGTGGGGGGGCCCCTTCCCTGCATCCCAGGGCTCTGCTCGGAGCAGGGAATGGCCCCGGGGGGGGAACAGATCCCGGGAGGAATGTCAGGGAGCCCCAGGGATGGGGGAGGCCGGGACCAGCCCCCCCGGCTGCTCCTGGAGGGGGGGAAGGACCTTCCAGGTGGGCATCCAGAATCTGGGAAAATGGGCCTTTTGGGGAGTTTCAGCCCAAAACACTGGGAGCAGCGAGTGGAATTCTTTCCAGGGAACCCAGGGAATGAGGCTCAGGGGGAGGTGGTCAGTGAGGTTTAGGGGAGATGAGGGTGAGGAGAAGACACAGTTCCCATCCCTTGGGAATCCTGAACTGGGATTTGACAGGGAGCACCGTGTTCCCACTGGGATAACCCGGCACGGAGCAGGAAGAGGGGGAGCGGGAGAGCCTTCCTGCCAGGGAGCCTGGGAGTGTGCTCAGGAGAGAGCCTGGAGCTCAGGGAAGTCCCATGGAGCTCCCCAGCCGCTGGATCTGTCGGGAAGGGGACGGATCCCGGGATTGCCAAACCCGACCCATGTCCCCAGGGCAGATCCCGGGGTTCAGCAGCTCCTTGGAACGTGGCCAACGCTCCCAGAATCCCAGAATTAGGTTGGACTCTGGGATCATCAAGTCCAGCTTCCCCCCGTAGGCAGAGGCACCGTTTGTGGCCATTCCCAGTTATCCTGAACACGGGTGTTGCTTTTGGGAAGAGAAGGAAAACACCAAACCAACCAACCAACCACACCTGCTGTGAAATCCTGGGAGTTTCCCCGTTCCCCCAAAGCTTTGGATTTGGTTTGAAACGCCAGAGCCTCCACTGGGATGGGAACCACAGGGGGCAAATCCCTTCATGGGACTGGGAGCACTTCCCATGGGAATGGGGGGCTGGAGGAGACCCCTGGACTTGGCTGATCCCCCCCCATGCTGTCGTGGTCCAGTTGGAGGGAGAATCCCTGCAGCCCAAACTGGGGCTGCTGGTGGGAGTCACTGGTGCAGGCAGGACACTGGGAGCTTCCCTGGCTGCTCTCCAGAGGAGGATGGAATTCCCAGGGCTGGCACTGGCTCCCAAGGCACTGGGAGCTGCTGGAGTGGGGCTCAGAGACAGGGAGAGGAGCAGAGCGTGGCTGGTACCCAGGGAAGGGGATTCCTCCCGGGATACCGGGGGGGCTGGGATGGGCAGAGCTGCTCCGTTTCCATTCCTTGGTTGCAGGAATCTCGCCATTCCTTGTTTTCAGTCTGCCATCACTTGCCTTTTAAACAGAATCGGGAAAATCCCACGTTTTTAACACTAACGGAAACCTCCCGTGTGCGCCCGCCGCGGCTTTCCCGGGATCCTGGGAAAAGCTCCTGTGTCCCCCCGCTGTGTCCTGGGCTCCTGACCCGGCATCCCAGGGCACAGGTGACCCCTTGGATGTCACCCCCTCCCGGTGTGAGGGAGCGGAGCAGGGAAAAGGGGGATATTTCCCTCTGTGCCCCGTCCCTGGCGCAGCCACAGCAAACCCTTTTTGGTGAGTTCTGTCCTAAATCCAAAATAACTCCAAGCTCCCACCCGCCGGGAGGGAACGGACACTCCGAGTCCAGCCTGGGCTCAGCCACAGCCGGGCTTTCCCTTCTCCAGGAGGGAATTCCCTCTGTCCTTAATCTCGTACAGTTCCAGCCTTATTTTTCTACTCCAGATCGCTGATTCTTCCTCTGTGTTAGAGACCAGAGCATGGTGCTATCCCGGGGCCGCGGGCACGGAGCGGGAGCGGAGCCGGGAATTCCCCCTCCTCCTCCTCTTCCTCCTCCTCCGCCACCCGGGCAGGGGCTGCCGGACCCCCCCCCCGGCACCCTCAGGGGCTCCAACATCCCGCCCTTCCCGGAGGGATCCTCGGCAAATCCTGTGGGATGCTCGGCCAGCGAATCCTTTGGGATGCTGGGCCGGCAAACCCAGCCAGACACACCCCGGTCCAGCATTTTGGGGTCACTCTGCCTCCTCCCTCTTGTCCTTCCACCCACCCCGGGGTCCTGCCCGAGCCGTGCCCGTGTTGGAGCCGGGAGAAAGGGGCAGGGAGAAGGGAAGGAGCCGGGAGCTGGGAGAAGGGGCAGGGAGAAGGGAAAAGGAGCCGGGAAAAGGGGCAGGGAGAAGGGGCAAGCTGGGAAAAGGGGTGAGGAGCCGGGAGGTGGGAGAAGGGCAGGGAGCAGGGGCAGGGAGCCGGGAGAAAGGCCCTGGAGCCGGGAGAAAATCCCTGGAGCCGGGAGAAAGGCCCTGGAGCATCTCCCATGGGAGCCTGGGGACAGGGCTGGGGGCTCCTTGGCGTGGGGACTCCGGAATGTGCCGACAGACAGCCGAGGGTCCCGCCGGAGACGGGGGGTGGGAGCTGCCAGCGGGTGCTGGGGCTCCGTGGGTGACTCGTTTCGGTGGAAAAAATCCTTGATTTTGAATTTTTTTGAATTATTTTTTTTTCTTTTTTCTTTTTCTTTTTTTTTTTGGTTTTTTTTTTTGGAATTCTATCCTCGTCCGAGTAAATCCGTGCTCATCCTGTAGGTGTTTTTGTATGGCATAAATAGAAGTGCAGATTCCAGTAGTTGCTTGTACTTTGTTAGTGCATTTGCCAAATAAATTAAAAAAAAAAAAAAAAGAAAAAAAAAAAAGGGAAAAAGGAAGAAAAAAAAAAAAACCACACACACACACAAAAAAAAGACTTTTCAGGACTTTTTAAGTGCTGCAAAGGGCGAGGGGGGAGCGGGAGGAGCCGGAGCCCCGGGCTCCACAAAGGCCTTTTTTTGGAGGTAACCACATGCCCAGATCTGTCCAGCCTTTCTTTATGGCATGTGGTGAAAGCCGGTGCCAAAAATAGAAAACTGGGAAAGAAAAGGGAGAGGGGAAACATTGCTTCTATTTAATTTTTCCTCCCTTCTCTTTGTCCTGCCCTCCCTGTCTCGGGGGACGGAGCCGGGAGACTCCCGGGCACCCCGAGCCTGGTGTGGTCCAGAGCCTCTGGATGCTCCCAAATCCCCCCCTTGTTTCCAAGTGCTTAAAAAGTCGCCTTTATTTAACAAAACCCCAATAACTCATTTATCCGTCGCGCGGAGCCCTCGTGGGACCCTCCGCGCTCCTCCTTTCCTTCTCTCGGGTCTATCCTTATAATTATTATTATTATTATTATTATAATTATTATTATTATTTGCCAAACTCTGGTCTCGTTGCCAAACGCCAATCCAGGTTTGTACAGACTGTCCTTAGGAAGTGGTCGGTGTCTGTGCCGTAGGCTCCTCATCCGTCTGCAGTTCCCGGGTTTTGTTCTTTTCTCTCTCGTGTGCCATAGCCCGACTTCTCGCACAGTGTTTAATATTTTGTGGAATTGTTGTTCCGAAGTGAATGGATAACACAATAAAAAGGCTCACTTTGCATTTTGCCAGATTTCCTCTCCGGCCTGTCCTGCGCCCGGCACGGGGGCGGGGGGGGGGGGGGAGGAGGAATCGGGTGGGATTGGGAATTTTGGGGATCGGGGGCCCTCTGGGATCGCAGCCCCTCAAGGACTGAAACCCCCCTCGGGGATCCCTTTCTCCCACCCTTGGGAGCTGCTCCCACCTCCCTGGTGCTCCCCTCCCCATCCCTGGGTGCTCAGGTGGGATCAGGGATGCCAGTTCCTTGCGTGGACCCTCAGGGATCACGGACCACCAGGAATTGCAGCCCCTCAGGGATCGCAGCCCCTCAGGGATCCCCTTCTCCCTCCCCCTTGGTGCTCCCCCCATCCCCGGTGGCTCCTGCCCGTCCCAAGCAGCACAGGAGCCATCGGGCATTTCCCACTTCCCAGAAGGCACCGGAGCCTTCCCAGGCCATGGAGCCACAGGAAAACGAAACCTGGAGCAGCTTTTCCTTCCGTTTTTCAGAGAAAAGGGCTCTGGGCCTGCCCTGGCTTCCTGCTCCACTTCCCAGCAGCTCCAGGTTCCGGGACAAGACCTGCCCGGTCCCAACGTGCTCCCAGGGAGCCGCTTTCCTGGAAGGCAGCGGGATCCAGGCCGGGGCTCCGGGAGAGGCTTGGAGCGAGTCCTGCAGGAATGTGCTGCTGCTGCTGCTGCTGCTGCTGCTGCTGCTGCTGCTGCTGCTGCTGCTGCTCCGGCCGGGCTGGAGCCGCGTGCCGGGAATAGCTGGGATGGGTCGGTGTCTGACCGAAACGCCGGCTGGGAAGGGCGGGATGGGCCGCGGGATGGACACTGGGACAGGTGACAGGGAGAGGGACAAACAACGGGCTGGGCGGGGGCACAAAGAGCAGGACGGAGGCCCCGGGCCAGTGTCCCACAACCAGCGGGGGGCAAGGAAGGAGTCCCTGCCCAAACTCCCCCAAATTAAACCTCCAGGACGCGCCGGGAGCGGCTCCTCTCCCGGGAACCCGCTTCCAAGCGCCGGAGCTGGCACAGGGCGGCGGTGCCACCAGACCTTGTGCCAACGCGGAGCGACACCGGCCGGGTGGCACCGGGCTGGGAGCGGCTAAAAATAACCCGCCCGCCTCCGCCGGGCTATTTTTAGCCCGGGCTGCGGCTCTAATTAAATCCCCGCCGCTCTAATTAACTCCCTGCCCTCGGACCCCCTGGCACCCGACGGCACCGGGTGGCCCAAGGGCGGCCGCGGGTCCCAGCGGTGCCACCGCGGTTGGCAGAGCCCGGGTGGCACCGGGAGGGGGGACAAAGGCGCAGGGGGGTCCCCCCTCAGCACTGCACGACCCCGGGTGTCCCCCCCCATCCCAGGGACACACACCCCCCCCAGGACCGCAGGGACACGGGGGGCTCCGAATCTCCCACCGCGGGGGGATCCCACGACGTTCCCTCCCCAGCACGGGGACACCCGTGACGCAATGGGGCCACGGCCGTGACGTCACGGGGTGACACTTCCCGCTCCGGAATCCGCCCCCCCCCCCCCGAGCATCACTGGGGGATGGGGGAGGGAAATGGGGGGGCAGCTCCGCGCCTCAGTTTCCCCACGTGCAGCACGGCCCAAATTTCCACAGGTCGTGGATCTCGGGATGGGCAGAGCTGCCGGGGGGAGCTCCCGGGGGGGGGTGTTGGAGGGCGATGCCCCCCCCCATTTCCTGGTCCCCGGTGTCTGTCTGTCCCTGGGTGGAGGCAGAGCCCGGGGCCGGGGCCAGGAGCCGCCGGAGCCACCCAGCCCAGACTCGTAAATCAGCGGCTCCAGAGCGGGATCCGGCCCTGCCCTGTCTGGCTGCAGCCGCCCCAGAGCCAGGAAGGGGCTCAGTGCCCCCCTCCCCAGCCGAACCCCCCCCATTTTCACCCCTCCCGCCTCCGCGTGAGGGGTCCTGGTGACACGGGGGGGGGTGCGGATTCACCCCCGGGGGCTCATTTGGGGTGGCCGGGACCCCCCACCCCCCCTGCACCCCCAAACACTCTCTCCCCTCTCTATGTCAGACTTTTTGGGGGGTCTCTCTTGCCCGACACTCATCCTGCAACCCCAGGGCTGGATGAGACCCCCTAATTATCTGTTAATTATCTACTTATCACCCAGTTTAATTATCCCCAGGTGTTAAAGCAGGGCACGGTGCTGGGAGGGGAATTATGGGACTCGGGGGTGTCTGGGATTTCTCCAGCCGAGCTCGAACCAGTCCAGGACCCCCGTTCCCATCCCTGGGATTCCTCTCCCCCGTGCTGGGGTGCTGGCAGGGTGCCGAGGGGGTGGGGGTGGAGGATGTCTGGCCGTACGTGAATCAGGGACCCCCCCAAACCCCCGCAAACACACAGCCCCCCTTCCCCCAGGTGTCTGGATCGGCTCTGGATGGGTGGAAAGTGTGGATCAGTGTCCAGCCGGGATCCCACCGCCCCCACGCCCGGCTGGGACCGCGTGAGTCAGGGCAGACTGCGGGGGGGTGTTTGGGGGGGTCGGGAACCCTCTCTGGGGTCCGGGAGGGGCGAGAAGTGCCTGCAGGGGGTGGGGGTCCCGCTGCCCCCCTCTTGCTGGGGGGTCCACGGGGGTTTCTCCGGGGTCCGTGGGGGGGTTTTGGGGGTCCCTGGGCCCCTGGGGTTGCACCGCGGTGGCGTTTGGGGGGGTCCAGGTGGTCCCCCTGCCCCCGGGGGGGGCAGGGGCGCTGTGGGTGGGTGGGATGTGCGTGACCCGGCCCGGCGGGGGCGGCTCCGTGTGCGCTCCCGGGTGGGCTGCGCTCGGGGCTGCACCGTGGGTGTCCTGCCCGGCCGGGGGGGGCTGCGGGGAGGGGCTGGGGGGGTCTGTCCCCCCCCCACCCCCGTGACGCACCCGGCCTGACGCGCTCGTCACACGAGTGGCCCGCGGTGACACCGGCGACAGGAATGGCCCCGTGACCCGCTGCCTCATCAGTGAAACGAGTTTCGGGAGCCTCAGCCGCCCTCGGGCCCTTTCCCTTGGGTTTTCCCAGGTGATCCCAGGGATCGCCGTGCCCCCATCGCCCCCCCCCGCCAGCTCCCAGCTGAGACCTCCCAGCTCGTGTCAGGAGTGTCTGGGCAGACCCGGGGGGGCCAGGCCGGGGGGTCTTTATTGTGTGTCCCCCCCTCGGCTGCAGTGCGGGGGTCACAGTCTGGGCCACTCAGGGTGTTGCCTCCACCTTGTCCCCTGGGACCCCCAGGATACATCGAGGGGGGGTACCCACGGTGGGGGGGCTGTGTGGCCTCACCCGGGGCTGTCACATGTTCCCCTTGTGCCCCCCCTGTGCCCCCCCCGCGGTCACAGCCCCAAAGGAGGGCACAGGGCACGTCCCCAAGCCACAGGACACCCTGGGATGGCCACGGTGTCCCAGCCAGGCTGGACGGTCACTGTGTCCCTGCCCGGCCGGACACGGTGTCCAGCTGGGCAGGCTGGTCCTGGCACAGCTCCCGGCCCGGTGTGACCCTGCCCACACCTGAGCTCGCCCCGTGCCCAGCCAGGGGGGTTCTGCCTCCAGGAGGGGGCCCGGGGGGTCCCCACCCCCCACCACAGTCGCTGCCTCAGTTTCCCCCCAGCCTTTGGTTTCTCAGCCCCCCCTCCCTGTCCCCAAATCCAGCCCCCAGGGGGACGCTGAGGGAGAACCCAGGTGCCCCTGTCCAGAGGTGGGAGGGAATTCCCAAGGCTCGGCAGGGGGAAGGGATGGGGGCGTGGGGGGGTTTCCCAGGCTCTCCTCCCCCCGTGGGTGGCTGGTCCCGGTTCCTGCAGCCTCGGGGGGGCCGTGGTTTCTGTGGGGGTGGGGGGGAAGCCCCATCCCATAACCCCGGGCCAGCCCCCACCCACGGCAGGGGGGGCCGTGCCTCAGTTTCCCACGGAGCTTTGGGCAACCCGGGGGTGTTTTTCTTGGAAAGACCCTTTTCCAGAGAAGGGCGGGGTGGGAATTTCTCCTTCCCCAGCAGCCAGTGCAGGGAGGCCACACGCGGGTGGGAACCCCCAGCCCTGCACTAAAGGACCCCCCCCAGGCCCCCCACAGCGTGCAGAGCCCCGGGGGGGACGTGGGGGCTGGAGCCCACCCCAAAACCCACCCAGGAGCGGCCCATCCCACTCCCCGTGGGAACAGCTCCAGGAGAGCAGAGGAAGAGCAAACACCGGTGAGTTCAGATATTTTATTGCAAATAAATTTAAGTTCCTCGCTCAGTATAAGAATAAACTCTGGAAAAGGTTCAGCTCAAGGGTCTCCAAGTGCAAAAGCAGCACCCCCCGGGGAGGGGGTGCAGGTCCATCTTGTGCAGACGTCGGTAATTCCTTGGAAAAAAAAAGCAAGTTTTTGCAACAAAAAAACTCCACCCCTCTGCAAGTCCTCGCCTCCATCGGGTCCCAGCTGCCAAAAATCCTGACAGTCTCCAGCTCTGGGGTCACCCCCCCCGGGCTCTGGGGGTCCCCAGCTCCGGCCCCTGGGCCAGCACAACTCCTCGGCCAGCAGCTCTGGCCACTGTCCCTCTGGGCTCCAGCCAGTGTCCCTCCAGGCCCTGGCCAGTGTCCATCCAGGCTCGGCACGGCTCCCCCTCCATTCCCACCGCTGCGGCCGTGCTCTCCTTCCTCCTCCCCTTCCTCCTCCTCCTCCTTCTGCTCTCCGGTCAAAAAGAAAAATAAAATCGGTGGGTTCTCGGGTTTGTGGGTTGGAACTGGCTCTGTTTTCTCCTTCTTTTTTATCCTGCTGGTTTATGTCGGCTTTTTTTTTTTTTAAGGGTTTTTTTTTTTCAATCCTTCAGGTCCAGGCCGGGAAGGGGCCGGGAAGGGCTCAGCGCTCCTGCAGACACACGAAGGGCACCCACTGGTTCCTGTCGCGGCTCTCGGCGCAGTAACTCGCCACCTCCGCCAGCCCCTGGCCCTTCCAGGCGTCCGTGTGCGGGTTCTGGGGGAAGCAAGGAGCACGAGGTTAGTGCCACCAGCGCCCCGACACGTGGCCCCGGAGCCCCGTCACCCTCCCCGGCCCCTGGCGCGGTCACGGGCGCATCACGATGCCCTCGCTCACCGTGACCAGGAGGCAGTGCAGGTCCCGCGGCTCGGCCCCCGGCTCGGGCTCGCCCCCGCCCAGGATGGCGGCGAGGCGCTGCATCCCGGACACGCGCAGGATGTGGATGTCGTTGTCGCAGCAGAACGCCTGGATGAGGGTGAAGTGGATCTGCAGGGCGATGTCGCCTTCGTCCTCCTCGTCGGTGGCCAGAACGCACAGCACGACGCTGTCGGGGTCCCTGTGCGGGGCACGGGGGGGGGGGGTCAGGACGGCTGTGGATGGTGCGACCCCTCACCCCCGGCGCTGTCACCCCCTCCCCCGTGTCACCGGGGTCACCATACTGTGCGCAACCCCCCAGTTTGAGAACTGTCACCCCCCTGTGCCACCGGGGTCATCTCACTGCATCTAACCCCCCTCGGAACTGTCGCCCCCCATGTCGTCGGGGGTCTCCCGTGTGTAACTCCCTCCCGGAGCTGTCACCCTCCCGTGTCACCTCCCTGTCGCACTAAGCTGTGGGGGACAGACCCCCCAAAATGCAGCCCGGAGTCCTGTCTCTACCCCCCACACCCCGTACAACCCCCCGGCAAGAACCAACCCTGCACTGGACAGACCCCCACCATGCGAACCGCGCTGGTGCTGCCCGGACCCCCCCGACAGAGCCCCCCCCGACAGAGCCGTGTCGCGATACTCACACATTCATGAGCTTGGCGGACTCGTAGACCCCGACCGTGAGCCGGTCCTGCCGCTGCGCCGCCACCAGCACCCGCTCCACCGCCTCGCTCACCGCCTGCATCCTGTCGCGGAGGAACGACAGAGCCGGTGAGCGCCGGCGGCGACAACGACAGACCCCCCCCCCCCCGCACACACACCCCCCAAAGACCCCCCGAGCTTCCCGCGACTTACTTGCTGCTATCGCAAGGCACCAGCTCCTCCAGGGTCATGGTGCAATTGTAATCCCAAGCGAGAGAAGGCAAATTCCAAGAGCAATAATCCCAAGAGCGGCTCTCGCGGAGGTATCGGTGAGGTATCGGTGAGGTATCGAGGAGATATCGCGGCTCTGTCGCGATCCCGGCTCCCGCTCGGCTCCGGCCGCTCCCTCAGCGCGATCGCTCTGAGGCTCCGGTTCGCCCGGACCGGCCCTTTATAGGCTCCCGCCGGGGGCGGGGCCGCGCGCGGCGCCCCCGCGGCGGCCATTGGCTGGCGCGGCGCGAGGCCGCCCGCGGACCCGGCGCTGATTGGGTGCCGCCGGTGGGTCCCACGTGGGGACGAGGCGCGGAGGGGGGGTCGCGGGAGGAAACTGAAACTGCCCCCCCAAAAAAAAACCGGGAACGGGGGGAAAAGGGGGGGAAAGGGGGGGGATCGGCCCCGGGGGTCCGTCCGGGGGTCGGGGTCCGCCTCCGGGGATCGGTCACTGCGCCGGGGTTGGGCTCGTTGAGCGGGGGCTGCACCGGGGGGTCGCACCCGTGCAGCGGGGGGGGGGGATCTGCGAGGACGGGATCGGGATCGGGATCGGGATCGGGATGGGTCCGTGGGTCGGGGGCTGCACGGGGGGGTCTGTGCGTCGACCGGGAGCTGCAGCGGGGGGTCCGGTTCGTTGACCAGGGGCTGCACCGGAGGGTCGCGTCCGTGGGAGCAGGGGCTGCACCGGGGCTCTGTGCGTGGGTCGGGGGTCGCTCCGTGCACCGGGAGCTACACTGGCGGTGGGTCCGTGCACCGGGGGGTCGGTCCGTGCACCGGGGGGTCGGTCCGTGCACCGGGGGGGTCGGTCCATGCACCGGGGGGTCGGTCCGTGCACCGGAGGCTGCACCGGGGGTCTGTCGCTTGAGCGGGGGCTGCAGCGGGGGGGCGGCAGTTCGCGCACCGGGGCGCGGGGGCGGCTCTGTCCGTGCACCGGGACCTGCGGCGGGGGCAGGGGGAGGTCGGTGCACTCAGAACCGGGGGAAACGGGGACACGCGGGGACCTCCGGGCTGCGGGGCGGGCGGCGGCCGCCACCTGCCGGGGACACGCGGGGACGCGCTCCCGGGGACGCGCTCCCTGCTGCCCGCGCACCCGCCGCCTCCCAGGCGCATCCCGGGGTTTCGCACACCGGGTTGCCCCGTCCGGGCCCCCGGGTCCGGACCGGTGCGTGTCCCCCGGGGTCGCGGGGAGCGCCCACGCTGTGCCCTCAGTTTTCCTCCCGCGTGGCACGTGTTCCCACGCTGCCACCCGCCCGCGGCGCTGCTGGCGCCTTGTGCGCGTCCCCACCGCGCCCTGTCCCCCCTCCCCGCCCCCACTGAGCCCCCGAGTCCGAGCACGGCCGCAACTCATCACACGGGTGGCGGCGCTCCCGCCTCTCGGACCTCCGCCCCAGCAGGGGGCGCTCGCTGCCCTCTGCCTCAAAGCCCCATGGGAAATGTAGTCACAGCGCGTCCTTGGGACGGGGACTACATTACCCAGAACGCTCCGCGCGCGTGGTAGGCGGGGTTTCGGGGCCACTGGCGGCCCCGGGCGGGGGTCGCCGGGGCTGAGCTGGACCGGGGCTACCAAACCAGGACTGGGCTGGTCTGAGGGCGACCGCACCGGGACTGGGGACCACTAAACCGGACCGAGCCGGGGCTGGGGGGTCTGGACTTGCCCAAATCGAAGGGACCGCACGTGGCTTCCCCCGGACCCTCCGAGGGAGGGGTCCCACGGCAGGGACCCCCAGGCCCCCAGCGAGGAGGAGCAGGGGGAGGAGGATGCTTGGCTGTGATGTGGGGCTGTGATGTCCCCTGGCCTGGGACAGGACCTGGGGGGGCTGCGGGACAGCGGGGACCCCGCAGGAATGCAGAGGGACCGGGGAACCCTCGGGGGGGACCGGAGGGAGGGTCTGTGAGACACGAAGGGACCCCACGGTGATGCTGCGGGACTGAGGGACCCCCGGGGGGCGCGTGGGGGAGGGCGTGGGACACGAAGGGATGCGGTGGCACTGGGGGACTCCCCTGTGGATACTGGGGCAACAAGGCTTCAGTCCCCCCGCGTCCCTCTGTCTGTCCCCCCCCGTCTGTCCCCGGCTTTGCAATAAATCTGTTTGTGAGACCCACCTGCCCCCCGTCTGCGCCGTGTCCGGGGGGACGCGCCGGGATGATCCAGCCGGGACGAGCCCCGTGTTTGCTCAGGGAATTGGCGGCGGCTTCTGCCCGGCTGCGGGGCGGGGGGGTCGCCCTGGGGGTCCCTCCCTGGCCGCGGTGCTGACGTCCATCCCGCCGGCTCCTGGGTCCCAAGGGATGCGTCTCCCGGGGATGTGTCCCCCCGTCCAGCCTGGTGACGGTGACAGGGCTGGGGGGACACACGGCTCTGCGTCAGCGGGTGTTTGCCCACGCCGGGGGCTGGCGGGGGCTGGGGGATATAAAGCTGAGCCCGACACTTCCATGAGAATCCAGGGAGGCTCCAGCACCGGGAACATGGGACACCCTTGGCTCTGCCTGCTCTGCCTGCTGGGCTCTGGCCTCATCCTGCTGGGCACCCCCGAGCCAGTGCCAGGGGTCCTTCCCCCCCTGAGCCTGCCCGGGCAGAGCCGGGAGGAGACAGAGCTGGTAAAGGGGCTGGGGCAGTGGGGGGAGCGGGGAAGGGGGTCCCCAGCACCCCCCGTGAGGCTCTGGGGCACCTCAGGGTGCTCCTGCTCCCACCGCCCCGGTTTGGGGGCCGGTTCTGGCTGTGCCGGGGTATTCTTGGGAAATTCGGGAGGGGGAAACTGAGATCCTACCACTGTTTTTGTGCCGCTGCTGTCGGGCACTCGGGGGGCTCCTCGCAGGAGCAGCACCGGGGACATCCCGCAGCACGTGGGAATTGCTGGGTTGAGGAATTTTACCCGGTGTTCCCTTCCCTGCCCTGTCCTGACGGGCTGCTCTGGCTCGGGCGTGGGGACGGGAGATGCTGTGTCAGGTGGGGGGTGTCGGGGTGGGGTTGTGGGGGGCGGGATGCACCCTAAGCACTGCCCTGAGCCCCCTGATCCTGCCCCAGCCCTAATTCCTGACCCAGATACAGCCAGGCACGGGGGGGAGATGGGGATGATCCTCGGTGGATGGGACAGAATCCTGGGGGACTTGGCTTGACAAGAACCCCTGGACATTCCCGGGGACTCAGGGGGATGCAGATCCAGACACCACGGGTGTCTTGGGAGCCTTGGGGTGAGAAGAATCCAGAGCCCATGGACATTCCCGGGGACTCAGGGTGACAAGGATTTAGAGGGCCCAGGGGGATGCAGATCCAGAGCCCCTGGGGGACTCGGGGTGACCCGGCCCGGAACCCCGGGATGTCCCGGGAGCTCGCGGTGTCCCGGTGTGTGTCCGGCAGGTGGAGGTGCTGCAGGAGGTGCTGGAGAAGCTCGGGACCAAGGATCCGCCGGCGCTGGAGAAGAGGCTGAGCTGGGTGCCCTCGGTACGGCGGGGCTGGGGGGCAGTGGGTGCTCACCTTGGGCGCTCGGGGGGGACCCCCAAACCCCCCGAACTCCCTCCGGGTGCCGGGGCTGACGGTGCGGTCCCGCAGTGCGAGCCCGGGGAGCCGTGCGCGGTGCGGCGCGGGGCGCGCATCGGGAAGCTCTGCAGCTGCCCCCGCGGCACCTCCTGCAACCTCTTCATCCTCAAGTGCTCCTGAGGGATCGGGGACACCGGGGGACACCAGCTGCCACCCGCCTGTGCCCCGGGCAGGGGAGAGGGAGCCGCGGGCCCCCAGTCCCCTCCCCGCACCGGGATGGACCTGCACGGCACCCTCCGGTGCCTGGGCTGTGGGGCTGGGGTGGGACACATTAAATGATTGAATTCACCCTGCTGACTGCTTTTTGCGGGGATTTTGGGGTGCCAGCCCCCCTCTGCCGCCGGGCGGGGTTCTGAGCGGGGATGGGAAGGGTGGGTCACATCCTGCTGCGGGTCCACGTGGGGCACCCACCTGAGGCTGGGGCAGGACTGGGGGACGGGGGGACAGCGGGGGATGGTGGGAAGGGTGGGTCACATCCTGCTGCGGGTCCACCCGCGGCTGGGGTGGGATGCGGGGCAGGGGAGCGGGAGTGGGAACGGTGCCAGAGCGAGGAAGGAGGCCTGAGGGTTGGGTCTGGGAGGGCTCCTATTACAGTAGCGATGATCCCCGACCCTCCGGAGGCGGAGGGATGGAGCATCCGAGGGCAGGAGGACGCGGGGACTCACCCGGCCCATCGCACACCGCGCGGGGCCCGTCCCTCCGCCCCACCCCGCCATTGCCCCTTTAAGACCCCGCCCCGCGCCCACCTCCGCCCCTCCCACCCGCTCCCCTTCATCCGGCGACCATTGGCTGGCGGTGACATCAGTGGGCGGGGCGGGGCGGCGGTGACGCAGGGGGCGCGGCCGTTAAGGGGGCGTGGCCGTTAAGCGGGCGGGGGGCGCCCGAAGATGGCGGCGGCTCCGGTGCCCGCGGCCCCTCCGGCCCCCGCTCCCCCCACCGCTCCCGCAGCATCCCCGGGGCCGCGCGGCCGCTTCTCCCTGCTCGCCATCGTGGGCGGCGGCTGCCACCGGCCCGGCCTCAGGGCCGCCGCGCTGCAGCAGCTGGAGCGAGGTGAGACCGCGCGATGATGCTCCGGCCGCGGAGGGTCCCTCCTCCCTCCTCCCTCCTCCCTCCTCCGCAGGGGCCTCCCGGGGTTGACTCCCCCACCCCGGGCAGCCCCCTCCTGCCCCAGGCCCCCCGGGACCTGCCCCTCCCTAAAATCCCAGGATCTGCCCCTTTCCTGCCCCAGGTCCCCCGGGATCTGGCCCCCTGAAGTCCCAGGATGCGCTCCCCTAAAATCCCGGGGTCTGCCACCTTTCCTGCCCCCAGACCCCCAGGATCTGCCCCTCTGTTTTCAAGAATCTGCCCCTTTTTCTGCCCCTCAGCTCCAGGATCTGCCCCCCCCCCCCCCCCCAGGCCCCCGGGATCTGCCCCCCTAAACTCCCACGGTCTGCCCCCTCAAATCCGCAGAATTTGAGTCTCCAAGCTTTGCTTCCTCCCCAGCTCCAGACCCCCCAGGATTTGCTTGCCCTGGATGCCCAGGACCTGCTCCCCTACATTTCCAGTATCTGCCCCTTTTCCTGCCCCGAGCCCCCAGGGATTCACCCCACGAGCCGCGGGGACCCCCTCCAGCCCCCACGTCCCACTCCTGCCCCCCCCTGAGCTGGGGGTGGTGGTGGTGGTGTCTCAGGCCGTGACACTGAACACCCCACATTGGAGCAGATCCCCAAAATCCCGGCGGGGGGGGTGTTCACATTGCCGGGACTGACCCATTGCCCCCCCATGGCAGGACCGTCCCCCTGCGAGGGCAGCCCTGAACCTCCCCAAACCCCAACGGTTGTGCAACCCCCCGGTTACGCCATCGCCCCCAGTTCGGTGGCCGTTACTGGGAGCGGTTTGGGGGGGGGCTGCCAGACCCCCAAACCCCCGTGGGGAGCCCTGAGAGGGGGTGTTTTGGGGCTGCCCCTCGGTGTTCTAAGAGCGCCTGTCCCGGTGCCGGCAGGTCGAGCCCGGCGTGTGCCGAATCCTCCGGCGCCGTTAATTCCTTAATTACCCCCTTTGAAGAGGTGCTGGCAGAGGTGCTCCGTGCCCCGGGGGGTTGGGATTTGGCGCTGGCACAGCCGGTGCTGCCGTGAGTCACCGCACAGGGCGCTCACCTGCCGGGCAGGTGTCGGGGTGTCGGGGTCCGGGTGGGTTTGGGGACCCCCAAAACCAACTCAGGGTGAGGTGAGAGGGGCAGTATCGGGGGGGGGGTTGGATGTTGTGGGGACAGTCCCCACTGGCACCGTGTGGGTGCTGGTGGGTGCTGAGCCCCCCACCCCGAATTTTTGGCCCCTGTTTTCCGCAGGGATCCGCTCATGGGACATCGACCTCACCTCCTGCAACCTGGACGAGCAGCTGAAGCTCTTCGTGTCCCGGCACTCGGCCACGTTCTCCAGCATCGTGAGAGGTGAAACGGGGGGGGAGAAAGGGGGGAAAACCCCCCCAGGAGCTGGAGGGATCCCCTTGCTTCTGTGGGACCCCCCCGCTTTCTGTGGGAACAGCCTTGGCTTTGTGCTCACCCCCCCCATCCAAACCCCGTGATCCCCCCACGTGAGGAACCGCTTCCTTCTCCCAGCCCGGGGCGGGATGTGATTTTTCCATGGGAGAAGGGAATGGAGAAGATGGAGCTGGGGCTGCTCTGGTGCCTTTTTCCCACCCCTCCATGTCCCACCCCCGGCAGTGTCAGTTTGGTCTCCAGTGGGTGGTTCCCTGCTTAGGAAGGGAGTTCAACCCCAGACTGCCCCCAGGAGCACCCAGGAGCACTGTGTTGTCTGGGGGGGCAGAAGGGGCTCCCCCAGCCCGCCCCCCCTGCCTTTCCTCCCCTCCCAGTGGCAGGAAGGACACGGGAAACGTGTCCTTTGGCCCCCGCGGTGTCCGGAGCGGGATCACGGCTATCCCTCTTCCTCCGGAAAACCGGGCAGGCTCCGGCCTTGCCACCCCCGCCACGAGGCCCAGGTGGGGGTGCAGCCCGATTTTTGGGGAGGGTGGGGGTCAGCCCTTGCTCCCGGCAGGTCAGAGGACCCTCCACCACCGCGGGGATGTTCTGGAGACCCTGGTGCTGCTCAACCCCTCCGACAAGTCGCTGTGCGACGAGGTGAGCTGGGAACGGCGGCCCTGGGGTGGATCCAAGTGCCGTCCCCGCGTCCCCTCTGTCCTCACGTCCCCCCCCCGTCCTCACGTCCCCTCCGTCCCCAGCTGCGGAACCTCATCACGGACGCGTCGCAGCACAAGCTGCTCGTGTTCGCGGGGCCCTGCGTGGAGGACACGGGGGAGCTGATGCTGCAGACCGGCTGCTTCTCCCTCCGGGATTTCATCCAGATCTTCACGGATAAGGAGGTGTGGTGCTCTGGGGGGGGGAGCCTCGGGAAGGAGCCGCCTGTCCCCCCCCCTCCTCCCTGCTCCCCCCTCCCCGGGGGGGGCTGCGGGCGGGCGCTGCCAGAGCCGCTGTCTGTGCTGTCTGCGCACGTCGCCGGCGTCTGGGCGGGATTCGGGCACGGCAGCGGGAGGAGGATGGATCAGCCGCTGCTCCAAAGGGCTGCTGGAGTGTCCCCCCCTCACTGCCACGCTGGGGGGGGGCACATCCCAGCCTCGAGCCGCAGCAGGGCTGGGAGGGAACCAGGGAAGGGCCCCCCCTTTTGTGGGCAACGGGAATGTGGGATCCCCAGGGAAGGGGGGTGAGGAAGGGCCCCCCCTCCCCGTGGCTGTCACATCGCTGTCCCTGGTGCCACCTCCCCCCTGAAGCCCCGGCTGTCCCCGTCCCCTCGCAGGTGGGGGAGATCCTGAGCTCCGCGGACCCCTCGGCCAAGGCCAGGCTGACCATCAGCTGCCCCGATTTTGGGGAGTGGAGAGACTCGGGCCTGGAGCATCACAACCTCCAGGACTTCATCGAGCTGCGCTACAACCCGGGCTGCGTCCTGCCGGAGATGGAGGGGCTGGAGGAGTTCATGGAGTACCTGTCGGAGTCGCTGGAGCCCCAGTCCCCCTTCGACCTCCTGGAGCCCCCCACCATGGTGGGATTCCTGAAGCTCTCCAAGCCCTGCTGCTATATCTTCCCGGGCGGGAGAGGGGACTCTGCTTTCTTTGCCGTCAACGGCTTCAACGTCTTGGTCAACGGGGGCTCCAACCCCAAATCCTCCTTCTGGAAGCTGGTCCGGCACCTGGACCGCATCGACTCCATCCTGGTGACGCACGCGGGCACGGACAGCCTGCCTGGCATCAACAGCCTGCTCCAGAGGAAGCTGGCCGAGCTGGAGGAGGACCCATCCCAGTCCCAGAGCTCCCAGGGCAACGGGGACTGGGCCAAGAACCTCATCTCCCCGGAGCTGGGCGTCGTCTTCCTCAACGCCTCCGAGAAGCTGAAGGACATCGAGGGCAACTCCCGGGTGCTGAAGAGCTGCGACGAGGCCGCCCTGACCCTGCACTACCTGGAGAAGTTGGGCATCCGCCCCAACCTGCTGGCCCGGGACAGCGGCCCCCGCGCCGAGCCCACCGTGCTCTTCCAGAAGATGGGAGTGGGCCGGCTGGACATGTACGTGCTGAACCCCGTGAAGGGCACCAAGGAGCTGGAGTTCCTCCTGCAGCAGTGGGCGGGGAACGGGTACCCCAAGGAGCAGGACCTGCCCCTGCAGTGCCTGACCTCCGTGTGCGTCCTGCTCGTCTGGCACCCCGTGAGCCGCTACGAGAAGATCATCCGGGTGCTCTTCCCCGGCTGCACCCCCCAGGCCCGCATCCTGGAGGGGCTGGAGAAGGTGAAGCACCTGGAGTTCCTCAAGCACCCCGTGGTCACCAAGAACGATCTGAAGGGGGTGTCGGCGTCCCCACCGGAGAAGCCGCTGAAGCAGAGGAGGGCGGAGAGCAAGGAGAGCCTGAAGTCGGGCTCCAAGCTCAGCCTGGTGGAGGCCGGGGCACCGGCGCCCAAGGAGAAGACTCCGAAGGTGGAGAAGAAGGAGGTGAAGGCTGGGGCCAAGGAGAAGCCAAAATCCATGGGGGAGACGGCCAGAACGGGGTTGGAAGAGGAGAAAGCCAAGGATGCTCGAGCCAAGGCAGACTCCGCGATGGAGAAGGCGAAGGGAGACGTGAAGGTGAAGCTGAACAAGGAGAAATCGGCTCCCAAGAAGGAGCCAGTTGCCAAGAAAGAGGAGAAGAAGCTGCCAAAGAAGGACGAGGGGGCCGAGGGGAAAGGGGAGGCCAAGAAGGAGGTGAAGGTGGTGAAGAAGGAGGCGAAGGCCGAGACGCTGCGGAAGGACACGAAGGAGAGCAAGGCAGAGGCCAAGGCTCCGGCCAAGATTCCAGCACGGAAAACGCCGGTCCCGGAGACCCGCAAACCCCTGGCCAAGGCTGGCAGCATCAAGAAGCCGCCCCTCAAGAAGGAGCTGGAGAAACCCAAGGCTAAAACCCCACGGGAGGCGGGTACCAGGAAGGATCCAGGGACGTCGGATGGCTCCAAGTCCTCCTCCCCTGAGGACATGCTGCCGGAGGCCGAGCGGGAGCCAGGATCCGGCGGGAGGAGGAGGAAGGAGGAATCCACGGACGAGGGCATCGCCACGGCCGAGAGCGAGCTGGAGCCTTTATCCCTGGAGAACGGGGGGGCCAGGCGGCCGGGGGACTCCTCCTGCCTGGAGAACGGCCTGGAGGACCCCGACAGCCTCCAGCGCCTCCGCTACCTGGAGAGCAGCCCCCTGAGGGCCGTGTGCCCCCCCTCGCCCATGGCCAAGACCCCCAAGAGCGACCGCAGCGTCAACTTCGACCTGACGCCCACCGGGCTGCTCAACCACGGCCCCGAGGGCGCCGAGGACCCCTGCGGCAGCTCCGAGGAGAAGACCCTGGAGATGATGTCCCCGGCCAGCTCGGGGCCGGCCAGCGCCGGGCACACGCCCTTCCACCAGTCCCCGGTGGACGACGGCGCGGAGGAGCCGGGCACCGGCACCGCCCGGCAGCCGAACGCGTGGCCGGCGGGAGGGGGCAAGGCCGGGCAGGACGGCTCCGGGCAGGAGAAGCAGGCGGGGTGTCTGTCCCTCAGCCCCTTCAAGGATGAAGTCCCCGACGTGTCCCCCACCATCACCACGCCCTCGCTGCCGGCCGAGGTGGGCTCCCCGCACTCCACCGAGGTGGACGAGTCGCTCTCGGTCTCCTTCGAGCAGGTGCTGCCGCCGGTCAGCGAGTCCCCCCCGGAGGAGGGCCGGGGCTCCCGGGGCACCGGGGACACGCCGGAGCCAGAGCCTGCCAAAGGGGGGCTGTCGCTGCCGCTGCGGCCCTGCCACCACCCGCCCTGGGCCGACGGGGACGTGGCACCACGGCCCGGCCGCCGCTCCGAATCCCCCCACGACGTGGACCTGTGCCTGGTGTCACCCTGCGAGTTCGAGCACCCCAAGTCCGAGCGGTCGCCCTCGGCCGCCGCCAGCCCCCGGGAGCTGTCGGACAGTGACCCATCACAGGAGCTGGTGCCGCCCCGGGGCCACCCCGGGGAGACCCCCCCCACCTCCGTCAGCGAGTCGCTGCCCACCCTCTCCGACTCCGACGTCCCCCCGGCCACCGAGGACTGTCCCTCCCTCCTGGCCGACGGGCTGGAGTCAGACGAGGACTCGGAGCGGCCGCCCCGCGCCGTGGCCAGAGCCTGCGACCCTCTGCCGGCCCCCCTGAAGGACCCCTGCCCCATCCCCGCCCAGCCCGGGATCTGCATGGTGGACCCCGAGGCGCTGCCCCCCGGCAGGAAGGAGCCCCCCGGCAAAGCGAAGAGGATCCCGTCCCGCGCGGGCTCCGCGCCCGCCACCCCGAAGGCCGAGCCCCCCCGACACCCCTCCTCGGCCCCCAAGGCCAGGGCTCCCGCCAGCTCGGCCCGGGACAGCGGGGACAAGGCCAGGCTGCCCCCCGGGGACAAGAAGGGTCCCTCCCTCGGGGACCCCCGTACCCCTGGGACCACCCGTGGTGCTGGAGCCCGGCCGGGAGCGGGAGCGGGCCGGGCGTCACCCGCAGGTACGGGGCGGGGGACGGGGGGGCTCCCCCTCCGAGGTCCCTGTGGGACACCAGCGGTGGGTTTGGGGGGATCGGGGGCTGCTGCAGACCACCATCCCCTCTCTGCCCCACAGGCACACGGGCCGCAGCCCCCCAGGGCCCCCCCGTCTACGTGGACCTGGCGTACCTGCCCGGCTCCTGGAGCGCCCGCACCGTGGACGAGGAGTTCTTCCGGCGCGTCCGCTCCCTCTGCTACGTGGTCAGCGGGGACGACCACCTGAAGGAGGGGGTCCTGCGGCCCCTCCTCGACGCCCTCCTCAGCGGCAAACACCAGTGGGGCATCGACATCCAGGTGAGCCCCCCCACGGGTACCTGGGGCGGGGGGGATCAGCCCCTTCCTGGTGTTCGGGGGGGTGGCAGGATGGGGTGGGATCAGCCCCTTCCAGCCCTGGGGGGTGGCAGGGTGTGGTGGGTGTCCCTGCAGGTGACATCGGTCCCTGGAATGTTGGGATCGACCCCTTCCCACTGCTGGGGGGGAGGAGGGTGATGAGGTGTCCCCGGTGTCTCCACAGGTGACCTTGATCCCCACCTTCGACTCGCTGGTGATGCACGAGTGGTACCAGGAGACCCACGACCGACAGCAGGAGCTGGGCATCACGGTGCTGGGCAGCAACAGCACCGTGGCCATGCAGGATGAGACCTTCCCTGCCTGCAAGGTGGAGTTCTGAGGGGGTGGAGGGGGGACACAGCGTGGGCTTCACCCCCACCCCCCTCCTCCTCCTCCTCCTCCTCCTCCGGGAGCCCCCCCTCTCCCTCCCTCCGCACTCAGGGCTGTGAAGCCGCTGTGGCTCGGAGGGGAGGGAGAGGGGGCTCCCCAAGGACCTGGGGGGGCTCCCTGGGGTTCCCCAAGCCCACAGCCCCCCCCTGCCACACCCCCCTCACCGCGTGGTCCCCGCATGCCCACGCCAGCCACGCTCTGCACCCGCCACCGGCCCGGGGAGGGGGTGAGGGACCAGCTGGGGAGGGGTCACCCTGCTGTGGGGGGAGGTTGGGGGGCAGGATGTGACCCCCCCCCCATGCAGCAGCGGTGCTGAGCCGTTCCCCGACGGGCAGCTCTATTTAACAGGGTAAATTTTGGTGTTTTGTTGTTTTATCCCCTTCCCTGGACAAGCCACAGCCCCCCCCAAACCCACTGCCCTGTTCCTCGTGGGGGGGGAGTCTCCTGGGGGGGGACAACCTCGGGGGTCCCATCTCTGAGGGGCAGCACAGGGGGCAAGAGCCTTGGGGGGCTGCTCCTGCAGCCTTGTCCCTGGCATTGTGACCCCCCCAAAAGTGATTGTTCCCCTGTCCCCCCCCCCTACCAAAAGCAGATGTGCCACCCCCACCTCACGTGCAGCAGTGGGGGGGCCCATCCTCCCCCTGAGACCTGGCAACTCGCTGCACTGATGGCTCTTCCCTCCCTGCAGCAGAAACGGTGGGGTCTGACCCTGCCCGCCCCCCCCCCCCCCAAGATTTTGGGGGGAGCTGGGAAGGGTGAGGGGGTGAGAGGCAGCCCCCCCATCCGCCTCCACCCCCCTGAGTTGCTGAAAGCTGTTAAAAACCAAACGTCACGTGCAATTTTTAAGGGGTTTTACCAGAGGAGAGCACGGGGGGAGGGGGCTGGGCTGGGAGTGGAGGGGGGGGGGAGGCAGGATGTGACCCCCATACTCCCCTCCTTAGCCCCCCAATCCCCACCTGGGACAAACACTAACCCCTTTTCTAGGAGGCTCCTCGATGGCTCTTTTTGTAATGACTTTTTAAGAAAAAAAAGGAAAAAAAAATAAAGCGAGACAAAAAATAGCGAAAACTGAACAAACCAAACCTTTTTTTTTTTTTTTTTTCGTTTTGGGGGAAAGGGGGAGGGTGGTGTTATTTATCTGTGTCCCCCCCCTGCCCTGGTGCCCGTGGGGGCATTTTACCTTTGATTGTATCGTCCTACGTGTTCGGGGAGGGGGCACTGAATGTCTCACCTTTAGTGCTTTATATACATTTTTTTTCTTGGCTGGAAGGTTTGGAGGTTGGGGGGTGTTGGGGAGGGGGGGGCTGTGACACCCTCCCCCCCCCAGCCCTTGCCCATGGACCCAGCACACTCTCCCCTGTCTTGCACGCCACGATCCCGTTTGGCAAATGTGTGGAAAATGAGCATTAAAGAGAATAATTCCCAGTTATTTTTGTCTCTTGTGTTGGAAGGGGGGAGTCCCGTGGATTTAGGGGGAGGTTAAGGCTGGGTTGGGCTCAGCCCTGGGGTGTGCAGGGGGGTACCCTGGGGTGGGAGAGGGGATCCCGTGGGGCTGGGGAGTGGCACCATGGGGTGGGGGCTGATGGGGTGAAGGGTGGGTTGGGCTCAGTGTGGGAGGGGGGGATCTGGGCTGGGAGAGGAGCTGGAGGGTTTTGGGGGGCCCCGTGGATTTGGGGTGTTTGGGGAGGGGTCCCCTGGTTCTTGGGGGGATGTGAAGGCTGGGCTGGGCTGGATACTGGTGGTTGTGGGGGGGGCTCTGGGATTGCACCCTGTGATGGGAGAGGGGTTGGGGGGCTTGGGGGGGATCCAGGGATCGCCCTGGGGGGGTTGGAGAGGGGCCGGGGGGGGCATGGCTGCTCTGCGGGGCTGGTGCGGCAGAGCCGAGGCTGAGGCTGGATGCGGGGTTGCCATGACAACTGCATCCCCGTCCCCATCCCTGCCATCCCCATCCCCGCCGCCCCCGGCCCGCCGAGGAGGGGGCTGCAGCCGCTGCGCTCGGCCCCCGCAGCGTGGGGGGGTCCGGGGGGGCGTTGGAGCCTCCTCGGTGCTGGGGGGGGGGGTCCCTCGTCCCTGTGCTGAGCCCCCACCCTGCGCGGGCAGCACGAGCCTGGCAGGACCGGGGAACAAAGCGCCCCTCAAACCCTCCACGCCCCCCCAGATCCCCCGTACCCACCCCAGACCTCCCGTTCCCACCCCCAAATTCCTCTTCCAACCCCCCCCTTCCCCAAAATCTCTCCATTCCCAGGCCCGGTGCTCCAGCAGTGGGGTCAGGGGATGTTTCGGGGAGGGGGCTCTGCTGGGGGGTTCACTCCCCTGGCCCCCCTTTGTGCCCCCCAAAGCCGGGGGTGTCCCCAGCGATGTCGCTGTCCCCCCCAGGCCCCTCCGAACCCCCCCTCCAGTGTTTCCCAATGCTGTGACCGGTCCTGGTGGCTCCCGGTGCTGAGTCCAGGGTGGCCGTGGGGAGGGGGGGGGTCCCAACCCCTTTCCGGCGGCACCGGGGGGGCTTCTCCAGCATCGCCACCCCGTTGGCAGCTGCCAACGCCCCGGGGGACACCGCGGGGTCACCGAGGCGACAGCGGCCGCGGTGGCAGCGCCGGCAGAGGCCCGATCCTGGCTGAGCCGTGCGCCGGGTGGGGAGGGGTCCCCAACCCACCGCCCCCTCCATCCCCAGCCTCCAGACCCCACCGGGCCGCCGCGGTGGCACCGGCTCGTCCTGGCAGTGCCACCTCACCGCGGGGACACCTGCCAGGTGTGCACGGGACAAAAGGGACCGTAACCGGAGCCGCCGCGTGACGTCCCCGCTGCCCCGGCTCCGGTGGCACCGCGGGCTGGTTGGGTTGATGCTGGGTTCATTCCCGACGGGAATGTGTGTCCCCCCCCCGAGTCCCCCCCACCCGCCTCCTTGCCCGCAGCTGCGCCGGTGTCAGCCGGAGCCGGGGCATGAGCTCAGCGGCGAGCGCGGCACAGGGTGGCACCGGGGTGCGGGGGGGGGGAGCCCGGCACCGCAGAGGGTGCGGTGGCAGCCAGCGGGGGTCCCCCGCGGGGGTCGTGGCGGTGGCTGTACCGCGAGCAGCACCGTGAGCGCGGGGAGAACGGGAGGGTGCCAGCGAGGGTGTGGCAGCCCGGGGAGGGGGGGTGACATCCCCACGGACGGTGACAGCCGCGGGGACGGCTCTCCCGTTCAGGCGGCTCCGCTCCCGCCCCGCATCGCTCCGCTCCCGCCCCTCCCCGGGCGCTTTTCGGGGCGGCGGCCGCTTTAAAAGATACAAATGAGCCCCCTCCCCGCGCGCGGCGCGGCGGCGGCTCAGCCAATCAGAGGCGGCGGCCGCCGGCTGCTGTAACCGCTGCCGGGCGCGGCAGCCAATGGGGGCGCGGCGCGGCGGGAGGGGGCGTGGCCGGGGCGGCCGCGGCGCGGTCCCGGCGGCGGGGCCGGAGCGGGAGCGGGGCCGGGGCGGGGGCGGCGGCGGCTGAGGCGGCCCCGCAGGTGAGTCCCGCGGGGAGCTACCCCCGGCCCCCGCGCCCCGCAGCGGGGTCCCGCCGTGCAGCCCCCGCCGTGCCGCTCCCGCGCGGTGCCCTCCCGCCGCCGCCGCCGCCCCCGCAGCATCATCCCCTGCTGCCCCCCTCCACCGGGCCCCCCGCGCCCCCCTCGAGCGCAGCACCCCCCGCTGCAGCGCACCCCGCCCCGCAGCCCCCGCACCCCTTTTAATAAAGCCCCTCTCACCGCGCACCGATGCGGCGCCCCCTCCCAAAATCCCGCTCCCGGTGCTGCCCGCATCCCCCCCCCCCCCCGAGACCCCCGCGCTGCAGGTGCAGGAGCTTCGCTTTAGCGCTTTCCCTCCTTTATTTGGGGGGGTGCACGCCCCGAGCCCCCCGCGGTGCCTCCCGCTGCCCCGGGAGGGTTTGGGGCTGCACAGCCCACCCCCCCCGCATCCCCCCTCCGGCGGAGGTGCGGCCGTTCCCCGAGCTGGGCCCCCCCGGACCCCCCGCACCCCCTCGGGAGGGTCCCCGCGCCCCCCGCGCCCCGCTGAAGGTCACGGCTGCGGGTGCTCGGAGCTCTCCCGGGTGGGGGGCGCGGGGGGGTCCAGCGGGGGTTCTGCCGCAGCCCCCCCGCCCCGCTCCCCCCCGTCCCGCTCGGGGACTCGGTGGCCGCGGCCACCTCCCCCTCCCCCGGGGGACTTTGGCCGGCGGCGGGTTCGTGGCGCTTGCGGCCGCCTCCGGGGGGGTGGGGGGTCCACCGGGCCCTTAACCCCCCCCTAACCCCCCCTGCCTCTCTCCCCCCCCATCACCACTTTGACACGGGGGAAGTGGGGGGGGCCACGCTGAGCCCGCCCCGCTCGTGACACAGGTGGCTGAGTCCGTGCGGAGGGACCGCCCGATCCGGGGGGCTCGGAGCGGGTTTTGGGGGGGCTGCCGCGTGCCTTGACTCCCCCTTTCCCCCCCCTCCAGACCCCCGTCGCGCCGAGGATGATCGGGGGGGCCCCGCGAGCCCCCCAAGAGCCCAGGGTGAGTGGCCGGGGGGGGGCCCTCCCCGTCGCACCAGCGAGGCGCGAATTTTTGGGGTTTCCTGTTTTTCTGCGGTGCATGATGGGGAGCGGGGCCGCGGGGGGGGCACAGCCGGGGTGGGGGGCACAGCCTGGGGGGGCTCAGCTATGGGGTCTTCCCGCTGAGTGCTGGGGGGGCTGCTCCCCTGGGCGACCCCCAGCACGGCACATTTGGGGGTCGGGGAGGGCGAGGGGGGGGTCCGGACACCTCGGTTCTTCTTTGTGACGGGCGGGGGCTCCCCGGGCGGGGCGGGGGATGTTTTTGGGGGCTGTTTCGGGGGGGGTGGGGGCCACGGGCACGGCCGGGTGTGGGAGCAGCCGCCGCCGCACGGAGCAGCCGCTCATTTATTATTGATCTGCGTATCTGGTGTCGGGCCGAGCGCGGCCCCGCGGGCCCCCCCCGGACCCTCCACAGCCCCCCCCCCGGCACCTCTGGGTGACACACACCTTGGGGAGGGGTCCGCGGTGTGGAGGGGGGGGGCGGCAGGGGGGAGCCTGCGGTTTCCATGGCCACGAGGCTGCGTTTTCCCGGGAAAACTGATAAATAGCGGTGCGTGCAGGCGTGGTGCGGGGAGGGAGGGGGGTCCGCTCAGCACCCCCAGACCCCGCCGCTGAGGTCCTGGTGTCCCCCCAGGGCGCTGGGAGCTGAGCTGTGGGGTCCCCGCGCCCCCCCCCCCCCCAAGATGTCCTACTTCACCGAGCACTTCTGGGTAAGCCCGGACTCCCCACCCTTGGGTGCCTCTCCCCGCCTCGGGTGCCCCCCACCCTCTGGGTCCGCTGCAGGGCCCCCCCCCCACCCTGGGGAGAGGTTGGTTTTCAGGGCCTGACACCTTCGTTAACGCTGCAAATTAACTGAGGGGGGGGGGCGATGGGTGGGGGTGCCCGGGGGTCTCACTGAGGTCTCCTGGCTGCGGTGCCATCCCTGCCCCCCCTCCCCTCCCTGGGGATCCCCGGCCCTCCCGGGTGCCCTGGGCAGGGGGAAGTCGCGTGGCCGGTGCTTCCTGGTTGGTCTCTGCCGGGCTCTGGCAGCTGCCGGCACCTTCCTCTTCCTCCTGCCTCAGTTTCCCCCCGTGGTGCCACCTGCACCCCCAGCCCGGCTGGGACAGGGGGGGAACCACCCCCACAGGGTGGGGGGCACCCAAAATAACCCCCAGGAACGCCGGGGTTCTGCCCAACCCTTCCTGCCTCTGCTCCCCGGGGAGCATCCGGGCATCCCTGGGGGCATCTGGGGAAGGGTGGGGGGCTCAGCACCCCCCTGTGCACCCCGGGGGGGCCTTCAGGCCGCCCCAAATGGTGCTTCCCGGTGGTGGCACCGTCCTGGGAGAGCAGGAATGCGGGTGGGGGTCCCACCCCGCGGGGTGCTGGGTGGGGTTTGGGAGCTGATGTCCCCCGGCAGGGCGAGAAGAACCACGGCTTCGACGTGCTCTACCACAACATGAAGCACGGGCAGATCTCCACCAAGGAACTGGCTGACTTCGTCCGGGAGAGGTACCGGGGCGGGGGGGTCACCGTGGGGGTGGGCAGAGGGGGGGTCCCCGGGATCGCCGGCTCCACCCCCAGAGCCCCCTCCCCGCCGTCCCCAGGGCTGCCATCGAGGAGAACTACGCCAAGGCCATGGTGAAGCTGTCGAAGATGGCCACCAACGGGACCCAGCTGGGGTACGAGGGGGGTCTGGAGCACCTCGGGGTGACTGGGGGGACCCCGCTGATCCTTCCCACGCCCCCCCCTCCTCTCCCCCCCCAGGACTTTCGCGCCGCTGTGGGAGGTTTTCCGCATCTCCTCGGACAAGCTGGCCCTGTGCCACCTGGAGCTGATGAAGAAGCTGCACGACCTCATCAAGGAGATCTCCCGCTACGGGGAGGAGCAAGGCCGGGTGCACAAGAAGGTACTGCCCTGTCCCCCCCTCCTTGCCCCCCTCCCCGGTGCCCCAGAGCCCCCTACCCACCCCGCTGTGCCCTCCCCCAGTCCAAGGAGGAGGTGTCGGGGACGCTGGAGGCCGTGCAGCTCCTGCATGGGGTGGCCCAGCTGCTGCCCAAGTCCAAGGAGAGCTACCACAGCAAGTGCCAGGAGTACGAGCGGCTGCGCAAGGAGGGCACCAGCCAGAAGGAGATCGACAAGGTGAGACACCCCCCCCCAGGTGTCCCTGTCCCCCTCCCCAGGGGTCCCTGTCCCCTGCTGGTAGCTCCTGTCCCTGCCTTGACAGTGACTGACCCCCCCTAAATGGCCCCTGTCTTCCTTGGGGGTGGTCCCAGTCCCCCCGCAGTGGTCCCTGTCCCCTTCCCTGTGGTTCTTGTCCCCCTCCTGGTGGTCTCTGTCTCAACCCTCAGTGGTTCCTGTCCCACCTGGGTGGTCCCTGTCCCCTTCCTGATGGTCCCTTTTCCTCCCCAGGTGGATCCTGTCCCCCCTCAGTGGTCCCTGTCCCCTTCCCTGTGGTCCCTGTCCCCTCTCTGATGATCCTTGTCATTCCTGTGGATGATCCCTGTCCCCTTCCTGATGGTCTCTGTCCTCCTGGGATGATCCCTGTACCTTCCCTGGTGGTCCCCATCCCTTCCCCCGTGGTCCCTGTCCCCTCTCTGATGGTCTCTGTCCCCACAGTCATCCCTGTCCCCTCTCAGTGGTCCCTGTCCCCTCTCTGATGATCCCTGTCACTCCCATGGATGGTCCCCGTCCCCCTGGGATGGTCCCCGTCCCCCTGGATGGTCCCTGTCCGCTCTCTGACGATCCCTGTCATTCCCATGGATGTCCCCTGTCCCCGTGGATGTCCCCTGTCCCCGCTGTCCCCCCGGGGGTGCCGCAGGCGGAGCTCAAGTCCCGGAAGGCAGGCGAGGCTCTGCGCAGGGCGGTCGACAAGTACAACGCGGCCCGGGCTGACTTCGAGCAGAGGATGCTGGACTCAGCCATGGTGGGCACTGCTGGGCATGGGGGCACTGCTGGGCATGGGGGCACTGCTGGGGTGGGAATGGGGGGCACTGCTGGGCTGGGCATGGGGGCACTGCTGGGCTGGGAATGGGGGCACTGCTGGGGTGGGAATGGGGGCACTACTGGGGTGGGCACGGGGGCACTGCTGGGCTGGGAATGGGGGCACTGCTGGGCTGGGAATGGGGGCACTGCTGGGGTGGGAATGGGGGCACTGCTGGGCTGGGAATGGGGGCACTGCTGGGGTGGGAATGGGGGCACTACTGGGGTGGGCACGGGGGCACTGCTGGGCTGGGCATGGGGGCACTGCTGGGGTGGGCATGGGGGGCACTGCTGGGCTGGGCATGGGGGACACTGCTGGGGTGGGAATGGGGGCACTGCTGGGGTGGGCATGGGGGGCACTGCTGGGCTGGGAATGGGGGCACTGCTGGGGTGGGCATGAGGGCACTGCTGGGGTGGGCATGAGGGCACTGCTGGGGTGGGCATGAGGGCACTGCTGGGGTGGGCATGGGGGCACTGCTGGGCTGGGAATGGGGGGCACTGCTGGGATCTGCCTGTGGTGGGCACTGCTGGGCTGGGAATGGGGGCACTACTGGGGTGGGCATGGGGGCACTACTGGGATCTACCCATGGTGGGCACTGCTGGGCTGGGCATGGGGGCACTGCTGGGCTGGGCATGGGGGGCACTGCTGGACTGGGCATGGGGGCACTGCTGGGATCTGCCCATGGTGGGCATTGCTGGAGGGTGGGAAGGGGTGGGATGCAGGAGCCAGGGGCCCAGGGCACTCCTCAGACTCCTGGTGAAGTGGAGGCAGGGAGCAGGATGATCCAGCCTGGCAGAGCATCCTTCCATGGGGATGTGCCACCCTGGATGAGCCCCATTCCCTCTGGAAGCGCCACTTTGGATGATCCCAGTTTTCTGTTGGCCCTTGGGGGTGTGCCAGCCTGGCAGAACCCCACTCCTTGGCAATGCCAACCCCTGGGAATACCCAGGGGTATTGTATATTGAATACCCAGGGATGTGCCACCCTGTCCAAGCCCCTTTCCCTGGTGATGGCACCCATTCCTTGGAGATATTCCCCCCTTCCTGACCACCCTTCCCGGGGGATGCTGTCCCTTGGGAACGTACCACCCTGGCCTTGCCCTGGGGACATCCCACCCTTCCTAAACTTCCCTCTGTGTCCGCACACCTACCCCTGGGGATGTCCCACCCTTCCCAAACCCCCTTCCCTGCCCACCTGCCGATCCCTGGGGACATTCCCACCCTTCCTGACCCCTCCCCTTTCCTACTCCAGCGCTTCCAGGAGGTGGAAGAAGCCCATCTCCGCCACATGAAGGGTCTCATCGGCTCCTACTCCCACTCCGTGGAGGACACGCACGTCCAGATCGGGCAGGTGGGTCCCAGCTGGGTGAACCCTCCCCCTCGTTCCCCCCTTTTCCTCTGTGTCTCATTTGTGTCCCTCCCCCCCTTCTTTTTTTTCCCAGGTCCACGAGGAATTCAAGCAAAACGTGGAGAACATCGGCACCGAGATGCTGCTCCGGAGGTTTGCGGAGAGCAAGGGAACGGGGAGAGAGCGGCCAGGTGAGGAGGGGGGATCCCCCCCCCGTGCCAGGATGGATCCCACGATCCCCCCCCCCGTGCCGGGATGGATCCATGATCCTGGGCTGATCCCTGATCCATGGCAGGAGCGCTGGATTTCGACGAGTACCGACTGGCTCCAGCGCAGGAAGGCAAGTACGTCTGCATCCAGCTGGGAATTCTGGGGGGTGGGGGGGCTGTTTCTCACTCTGTGTCCCCCCCCCACCTTTCCCAGGACCCAAGAGGAGCCGGAGTAAAGCTTTCCGGATCCCTGGGCTGAGCCGTAAGGAGAGGGAGCGTGATGCTGTGTAAGATCCTGCATCCCACATCCCAGCGTCCTCACATCCCACATCCCGGTGTCCTCACATCCCACATCCCAGTGTCCTCACATCCCAGTGTCCTCACATCCCAGTGTCCTCACATCCCAGTGTCCTCACATCCCACATCCCGGTGTCCCCACATCCCGGTGTCCCCACATCCCGGTGTCCCCACATCCCAGTGTCCCCGCATCCCACATCCCAGTGTCCTCATATCGCTCCATCCCAGAGTCCTCATGTGCCTACATCGTTGCATCCCACGTCCTGCATCCCTGAATTTCTGCATCCTTGCATCCCTGCATCTGAAATTCCCACGTCCCTGCATCCCTGCATTCCCACATCCCTGCATTCCCACATCCCTGCATTCCCACATCCCTGCATCTCTGTATCTCCACACCCCCGTGCTGTACATCCCAGCATCCCTGCACTCCCAAATGCTGCATCCTGCATCCCTGAATTGCCACATCCCCGCATCCCACACCCCGCTTCCGCATCTAACGCTTCCCCCGTCACTCCCCAGGGAATCCCCGGATAACGACGTGGTGAGTATCCCAGTGCCAGCCCTGGGAATGCTGGTGAGTATCCCGGTGCCAGCCCTGGGAATGCTGTGGACATTCCCGTGCTGGGAAGCCAGAGCCTGTCCGGGTGTGTCCCGCAGGGCTGCCCGGAGGTGGACGAGGACGGATTCACGGTGCGCCCCGACATCGCCCGCAGTATCCTTGGGCTGGGGCAGGGAGGGGGGGGATTTTTGGGGTGTCCAATTCCAAGCACCGGGAATTGCCTTGACGGGGGGGGGCTCAGCCGAGGCGGAGAATCCTGGCTGCTCCTCCAGCGACTCCGACTACGACGAGGACGAACCGCGCAAGTTTTACGTCCACATCAAACCGGTGCAGCCCCGGGAGGGACCCGGCAGCGCCGAGGCCTCCGTGGAGCAGCTCAAGGCCACCGTGGGGAACCTCATCCTTCCCCCCGGAATTGGGGTGAGCTGGGGGAGGCCGTGGGACCCCCCGGGACCGCCAGGGCCATCTGACCCCTGTCCCCTTCTCTTGCAGGGCACCGTCAGGCGACAGTCGTCACGTGAGTGTCACCGTGGGGACGAGCCAGACCCTGGGGACGTCCCAGGGGACATCCCAGCCCTCCTGAGCCACCCCACAGCTTTGGGGTCCCCGTGGCTCCGCGTCCCCTAATGCTGCCTGTCCCTGTCCCTCTGCAGGACACGTGGCATCCCTGACCCCAGCCCCGAGTGACACGGACCCCGAGGGGACGCTGGCGGCGGGTGAGGCTGAGCTGGGGGGTCCTGGGGGCATGGGGGAGTCCCAGGGATATTTGGGGGTCTTTGGGGGGTGCAGTGGCTCTGCAGTGTCCCCTCTCCCCATAGGTGACAGCACAGGGAGGGGTCTCCCCGCAGCACAGGTGAACAGGTACGTGGGGGCAGGGAGACATTGGGGTGCCATGGGGTGGTCCCCCCCATCCTTGGGGGGTTCCTGGGTGGACACTGAGCCGCCCCCTCTTTCCCTGGCACAGCGACCCTGGGAAGATCCCCCCGGACTCGGTGCCCCCCGCCGCTCTCTTCGGGCCCCCCCTGGAGTCGGCGTTCGAAGCCGAGGATTTCCCGGGTGAGGATCTGGGGGGCAGGATGGGGGATATCTGGGGTGTGTGTGTGTCCCCCAGCAGTGCTCTGACCGGGGCTCTCCCGCAGCCCCCCGTGCCTACGTCCTCACCTCCTCCTCCTCGCCCTTCTCCTCCTCCTCCCCGGAGAACGTGGAGGACTCTGGCCTGGACTCGCCCTCCCACCCCGCGCCCGGACCCTCCCCGGACTCCAGACCCTGGACCCCCCAGCCGGGGACGCCGCAGAGCCCCCTCCCCAAGCAGGGCGGCCTCCCGGACCCCCCCCCGCCCCCCAGCACCCGGGACCCCGGTGCCTGGGCCCCCCGACCCCGCAGCCCCTCCGGCCGCCTCCCCGAGCCCCCCAACTTCGCCGTGTTCGGCGGCCCCGGGGCCGAGGGGCTCTGGGGGGACGGGGGGGCTGCTCCCCGGGGCCGCAGCCGCTGCCTCAGCGGCCCAGCCCCCCGGGAAGCCCCCTCGCCCGACCCTTTTGGGGAGCCCCCGCCGTGGGTCAGACCCCGCAGCCCCGGGGGGGACCAGCCCCCACTGACGTGTCCTTCCTCCAACTCGGCCTCCTCCTCCTCCTCCTCGCCGGCCCCCCTGAGTGGGGGGGAGTCCTCCAGCCCCTCTCCATGGACCTGCCAAGGGTCAGGGACGAGGCTGAGTGAGGGGGGCACGTCGGGGGCTCCCACGTCGCAGTCGGAGCCGGGTGAGTGGAGGGGGGAGCTGCCCTCCAGTACCCTTAACCCTGCCCCTGTTACCCTTACCTGTGCCCCCCCATTACCCCAAACTCTGCCCCCCAGTACCCTTAACTCTGCCCCTGTTACCCTTACCTGTACCCCCCCATTACTCCTTTTCCCCCCCCTCCTTACCCTTAACGTTTCCCCTTCCCAACCCAGCTGAGAATGGGGCTGAGACCTGCCCAACTCACGGCACTGATGAGCCCCTGCAGGAACCTCCCTGGGTGTCCTGCCACGGCAGGGCTCTCTCCTCACCCCCTTACTCGTGCCCCCCCCAGATTCTCTCCCCGCCTGGCCCAGCGCAGCCCCCCGGGACGTCCCTCTCGTGGCCCCCCCTCGCCGCTCCCGCGCCAAGCGGCCGCCGGCCGGCCCTGCCGTGGGCAGCAACAGCGACCTGGTGCGTGCCCGGGGCTGGAGGGGGGCTCAGGGCCTGGCTTTGGGACCCCCCATGGGGGGGTTCTGAACCCAGACCCCCCTTCCCTGCCCTGTCTCTCCTTGCAGTCCCGCTCACTGAGCCCCTCGCCCTCCTGGAGCTGCGGCCCCTCGCACTCGGCGCCCGCCAGCCTGAGCGAGCGCGGCTTCTTCGCCGTGGCCCAGCCGGCCCTCGGTGGGTACTGGGGGGGCTCAGGAGGTGTGGGGTGGGGGTCCCACCCATGCTCTGACCCCCCATGTGCCCCTTGCCCCCTCCCCAGGGCTGTCTCGGGGTCCCAGCCCCGTGGTGCTGGGCTCGCAGGACGCGCTGCCCGTGGCCACCGCCTTCACCGAGTACGTGCACGCCTACTTCAAGGGCCGTGATGCTGACAGGTATGGGGGGGGTCCTGGGGGTCCCCCAGCCACTGTGTCCTGCCTGGAGCACCCGCTGACCCCCGGCCTGTCCCTGGCAGCTGCCTGGTGAAGGTGACGGGGGAGCTCACCATGTCCTTCCCCGCCGGCATCGTCCGCGTGTTCAGCGGCACCGCGGCCCCCCCCGTGCTCAGCTTCCGACTGCTCAACACGGGGGCCATCGAGCACTTCCTGCCCAACACCGACCTGCTCTACAGGTGGGGGGCCACGGGGACGCCCTGCACGGCGAGGGGGGCAGCGGGGCAGGGGGCACGGGCACCCTGGGAGAGGGTGGGCACAGCCACGGGGGGCTGGTGATGGGGTACGTGTGGTCCCCGGAGGTCTGGGTGTCCTGGGGAGCCGGTGGGTGCAGCTGGGTGTGGGGGTGCTGCGTTCTGGGGGTGCCCCTCTGACCCCGTGCCCCCCCAGCGACCCCTCCCAGAGCGACCCCAGCACCAGGGACTTCTGGCTGAACATGGCAGCGCTGACGGGGCAGCTGCAGCGGCAGGCGGAGCAGAGCCCGACCGCCTCCTACTACAACGTGGCTCTGCTCAAGTACCAGGTGAGCCCCGGGGGGGTGTGGGGAGAGCTGGGACCCTCCCCAGCAGCCCCCCTGGAGGGGCGGGAGGGTCTGGGTGCCCCCCTGAGCCCCCCCGTGTGCCGCAGTTCTCGCGGCTGGGCCCCGGCTCGGCGCCGCTGCGGCTCTGCGTGCGCTGGGACTGCGCGCCCGGGGCCACGCGGGTCAGCGTCGACTACGGCTACAACGCCGGCGCCCTGGCACTGCCCGTGCCCCTCGCCAACGTCCACGTCCTGCTGCCCGTCGAGGAGCCCCTCACCAACCTCCGGCTGCAGCCCGCGGCCAGCTGGTACCGGGGCAGGGGGTGGGAACCAGCCCCGGGGGGGGACACACAGCACTGGGGGTCACAGTCCCACCGGGCTGGGAGGGACAGGACTGGAGATCTTGAACCTCCCCAGGGTGGGAAGCACAGGAGGGGGGGTCCCAACCCACCCCCAGAGTGGGAAATGGGTCCCAAACCCGCCCAGAGTGGGAAACGTGGGAGAGGGGGTCCCAATGCTCCCCAGGGTGGGAAATGCAGGACCTGGGGTTCTGAACCTCCTCAGGGTGGGATACACTGAACACCTCTAGAGTGGGAGGCACGGGAGATGGGGGTCCCAAATACCCCCCAGGGTGGGAGGCACAGGAGATGGGGTTCTAAATCCCTCCAGGATTGGGAGAGGGGGACCCTGAACTGGGAATTTGAGACCCTGAACTGGGAAATGGGGGTGCTGCCAGGGTGAGGAGGGCAGGGAGGTGGGTTCAGGATGAAGTTGGGGGGGGCTTGGGGGGTCTGAGGGCATTCCCGTGTCCCGGCAGGAACCTGGAGGAGAAGAGGCTGCTCTGGAAGCTGCTGGACGTCCCCGGTGCCCCGGGGCAGGGAGGTGAGTCTGTGCCCACCCTGAGGGCACGGGGCAGGGGGGCGCAGGGGCCAGACCCCCCCAACCCCTCCGCTGTCCCCCCAGGCTGTGGCCGGCTCTCGGCCAGCTGGGAGCCCCTGGGGGGGCCCAGTAAGCCCAGTCCCGTGGCCGCCCAGTTCAGCAGCGAGGGCAGCACCTTGTCGGGGGTGGAGGTGGAGCTGGCGAGCGCCGGGTACCGGATGTCGCTGGTCAAGAAGAGGTTTGCTACAGGTACAGCTGGGGAGGGGGCACACCCCGGGGGCGTGGGGTCCTTTCCCCACAGCCTTGGTGGGCAGGGGGTCCTCTCCCCATCCCCTGTGTCCTGAGGTGCACAGGGAACAGGGAAGGCTGTTCCTTCCCCAAGGTCCACAGTGGTCCCTTCCTGCTCCCCACGGCCCTGGGGTGCATGAGATCCCTTTGCCAGGGTGTCTGGAGTCCCTTCCTGCAGCACACAGGGTCCCTTCCCTGCTCCCTGTGACCCTGGGGTTCATGTGGTCCCTTCTGCTCCCCCAAACTCCAGTCTCCCCTCACTGGGCGATGCCCAGCTCAGGAGGGTGCAGATTGCCCAGCTTGGTGCTCGCATTGAGCCCTGGCCACTTGGCAGTGGTGCCAGGGATGTTCCCTCCACCCTTCCTCACCACCTTTCCTCCACAGGGATCTACCTGGCGGGGTCCTGAGCCACCTCCTGCTGGACCCTCCGAGCCCCCCGGGCTTCCCCCTTGGTTGTGTGAACTTGAAACACTGGATGGAGGCCGGCTGGGGAGGGGAGGGGGTGCTGTGGGGTGGGAGCCCCCCTTTTCCTCCTCCTTTTCCTCCTCCTCCTCTCCCTGTTCCCCCTCCCCGTGGCTGTCACCGCGTTGGACCCCCCCCCCGCCCTCCCCCGTGCTGTGAAGGGAGCAGGAGCTGCTCTTTTATTAAACACTTTATTTTCTAATAACCTTTATTTTCTAATAACCTCCTCGTGCCCGTGGGTGGGTGGCACCGGGCCGGGGGAGGATTCCCACAGGATACTGGTGCCACTGGGATCACTGCTCTGGGAGAGGCTCAGTGTGAGGGTGGCACTGAGCTGGCTCTGCACCGAGGCACTGGGGGAGCTCTGGTGGTCCAGGGGGTCTCTCTGGGGGGGTCTGGGGCTGTGCCCACCCCCTTGGTGCACGACATTCCCAGTTCCTCCGAGCTGCCCGTCCTTCCCGGTGCTGCTCCGGGCCCTGGCAAGTGCCAGGGGGGCCCCAGTGGTCCCCCGACATTTCCTCCTCTTGGCCACTAAATCACCCCCTGGTGAGCTCCAAGAGGCAGGAGTTGATCCCCAGGACCTGGGGCAGGAATTCTGACGGAGCCTCGTGGGGGTGTTCCCAAGCTCCTGGAATGCTGGGAAGCTCAGCCAGCGGCGGGAGCACAGGGATGTGCTGCAGTGGGATCTCAGGGACACCTCCTGCAACCTGGGGCTGGGGCAGGTGCTGTTCCACCCCTGGCTGTGGGAGCATCTTCTAGGGGGTCTGAGCATCTTTTAGGGCCACTGAGGAGGATCCAGAGCTGGCAGGAAACACCCCAGGACCCCCTGGGCTGTGGTTCCCTCCCAACCCCTGTAGCTGCCGCTCCGTATGGGAAGGGGGACCCCAGGGATGGTCCTGCCAGGAGGGCAGAGTGGTGTCTGGAATGCCGAATCCCAGCCCTCGAACTCAGTTCCGCGCTGCTCCGGGCCTGTTCCTGTCTGGTTTCACCCCAAATCTGCCCTCCCGTGGCCAAAGGTGGCAGAGGGAGAAGAAACGAGTGCGTGTTGTTAATGAGGATTTTGGGGGCTGGAGCCTTTCTGAGCGGGCGCAGGGAGGACGGGGCTGGTTTTGGGGGGGGATCATGGGCTCAGGGTGGGAGCAAAGGAATCCCCTGACCCCACTGGGGTGGGCATTGACCCCACAGTGCCGAGCCGGGGCCCCCTCACCAGGATGTGCCAGGGCACCCGCTCTCTCCCAGCAGCTCCACGGCAACCAGACGCCCACACTCCCCTTTCCCCACGTGTCCCCCCTCCCCAGGCACGTCCTCACCTCACCCCAGCTGGAAAATTTACCAAACTTTAATAAAATAAGGCTGAATTTGCCATGGTGGAGGCAGGAACAGGGAGAAGCGGGGGGGGGAAGCCAAGGGGCAGCACGGGGGGGTCTGTGTGCCATGGGAGAGGGGCATGGGGGTCGTGTCCCCCCCACACTGTGCCCCTCAGAGCTCCTTGAAGCATCGTTGTGGCCACACGGTGCTGAGGAGGGAGGTGGGTGTCCGGGGGTCCCAGCCAGGGGGGAGTTTTGGGGAGGGGGTTCTACCCACGGGCTTTGCTCCGACCATCCCACAGCGCCTCGATCCTGGGGGACAGCTCCCCAAAAGTGGGCCTGGCACCGGGGACGAAGGCCCAGCAGCTCATCATCAGTGAGTAGACCTGGGGACAAGGGACAGGGAGGCCATCAGGGGAGCGGGGGGACCCCCAGGACCCCCCTCTGGACCCCTACCAGCCCGGGCAGGGCTCGCACCTCTGCGGGGCAGCCGGACGGCACCGGGAGGCGCCGGTTGTCCTTGAGGAGCTCCAGCAAGTGGCAGATGATCTGCGCCGGCTTCCCAGTGCCCATCATCCGGAGGAATTCCTGCGGGGGCGGCCGTCGGCACCGGGATCAGCCGGGGGGGGGGGGTTCGTACCACAGGTAACAGACCCCGGCCCCGGGGAGGGGGGTGCAGCGGGACCCCAGCCCGGGGAGGTCTCACCTCCGAGGGGCTCTTGCTCTTGTTGCCGTAGGTGAAGAGCTCGTAGAGCAGGACCCCGAAGCTCCAGGCGTCGGATGAGCAGGAGAAGACGTTGTCTGCCAGGGATTCAGGAGCGTACCTGCCGGAGGGGAGACGCTGAGCACCGGACCCAGCCGGGATTGCAGCCCCCCGTGGGCCGCCGCCGTGCTCCCCCTCTCACCAGAAGACGGGGCTCTGGCCGGGCTCCCGCACCACGTAATAGTCCTTGTCCTGCGGCAGCAGCTTGGCCAGCCCGAAATCCCCGATCTTGACGTGGCTCTCGCTCTCCACCAGGATGTTCCTGCTGGCCAGGTCCCGGTGCACGCAGCGCTGCGCCCCCAGGTACTCCATGCCCTGCCGGGATGGAACGTTCACGGGAACCGGGACCCAGGAGCATCCCCGGGGGGCTGGACCACATCCCAGCCGGACCACAGCCCCTTGAGTGAACATCCCTGGGGGCTCGTCCTGGCTGGATCACGACCCCCCGGGTGATCCGCGGCACTGTTCCACCCCCCCACCCTGGGAGAGCAGGACCCCCGTCGCCGTCACCCCCCCCCCGCGACCCCACCTTGCAGATCTGCCAGGCGTAGAGGAGCAGCGCCCTGTGGTCCAGGCGGGGCTGGTTCTTCTGCAGGTAATCCCGCAGGCAGCCGTTGGGCAGGAATTCCATCACCAGCCGCAGCCCCCGCCATCCTGGAGCCACATCCGTCACCCTCCGGCCGGGGTTTGGGCAGAGCCGGGGTGTGAGATCCCTGCCCGCCCCCTGCCCGCCCCCTGCCCGCCCCGTGCTCACCCCGGCTGTAGCAGACGCCGCGGTAGCGGACGATGAAGTCGTGCTGCAGCGAGTGCAGGATCTGGATCTCCCGCTCGAAATCCCGCAGCTCCTCGGCCGTGTCCTGCTGCAGCTTCTTCACCGCCACCAGCTCGCCCGTGCTGTCCCCCAGGGGGTCGTAGCGGCACAGCTCCACGCTCCCAAAATTACCCTGCGTGGGGAGGGCTGGGCTGGGGTGAGGGATGTGCCCCAGAGCCCCCCCCCCCCATATTCCCAGTGCCTGTTATCCCTCCCAGGATCCCGCTCTCGGGGCACAATCCAAGCGTTTCTCAGCGAAGCAAGGATGTTCCACGCCCCGAATCAGGTGAGGGAGGAGGGGGTGCACTGAGGTTCGGGGTTCAGGGCCCAAACCTTTCCCAGCAGTGAGATGTACTTGAGGTGCCGCTCCTGGAAGTGCTCGGGGTCCCGGCTCATGGCCAGGGGCTCGTGTCCCCACAGGCCGTCCCGGAGCGCCACGTCCGCGGGGGACAGGTCTGACAGCAGCTCGTAGTCTGGGGGAGGCGGGTGGTGAGGGCGCTGCGGGGGTGCCCCGTGCCCCCCTCCCCAGCCCCGGGGCCCACCGGAGGTGATGAGGCTGTTGAGGTCGCGGATGAGGGCGCGGAAGCAGGGCCGGCGCTGGGGCTCGTATTCCATGCACTGGGCCATGAGCGTGGCCAGCTCCGGCCACTTGGGAGCCGGGAGCTGCAGCCGGCTCTGGTAGAAATCCAGCTTCTGCAGGGGCGGAAAGGGGGGGCCCGGGGGGGCTGTGGGGTGTCTGGGGCCGCCCCGAACAGCCCCTGAACAGCCCCAAAGCTGGGGGAGTGAGCGGGGCCCGGGTGCAGCAGGATGGGGCAGGAGGGTTGGGATGCAATGGAATGGGAGAGGAGGTTTGGGATGCAAAGGGGCAGGACAGGAGGGATGGGGCAGGAGGGTCTGGATGCGGTGGAGTGGGGCAGGAGGATCAGGATGGGGCAGGAGGGGTGGGAGAGGAGCATTGGGATGCAGTGGGACAGGGCAGGAGGGTCAGCATACAGCGGGATGGGGCAGGAGGGATGGGATGCAGCAGGATGGGACAGGAGGGATGGGATGCAGCGGGATGGGGCAGGAGGGATGGGATGCAGCGGGATGGAGAAGAAGGGTCGAGCTGCAGTGGGACGGGACAGGAGGGTTGGGATGCACTGGGAAGGATCAGGAGGGTCAGGATTCAGGGGGCTGGGACAGCCTCACCTTCTGGGGCTCCAGCAGGCTCAGGGGCATGTTCCCACCACTGAAGATCTCCCAGAGGGTCGCCCCGAAGCTCCACTTGTCAGCGGGCAGTGCCAGGCTCTTGGGATCCCGGACGCACTCGGGGGCCACCCAGGGGATCCTCTGCACCAGCACTGGGGGGGACGGCCCTGCTCAGCACCTGGGGGGGGCCCAGCAATCCCAGACCCCCCGGGACCCCCAGCACTCACTGTCTGGGGCCAGGACGGTGACGCTGACCCCGGGGTCGTTGAGCTTGATGAACGGGGGGGTCCCTGTGGCCGCGTCCCCCTCCCGTGCCAGCAGCACCTTCTTGGCAGAGACGTTCCCGTGGGTGATCTTCTTGTCCTCCTGGAGGGGGGGAAGAGGGATCAGGACCCTCGGTGTGGCCCCACCCAGGGAGGGGAATCAGCGGGGATGTGTGGGAGGCACAGGACATGGATGCATGGGAGCATGGGACAGATGGGATCCATGGGACAGGGATGTGTGGGAGCTGTGGGGTATGGATAGATGGGATCCATGGGACAGGGATGTGTGGGAGCTGTGGGGTATGGATAGATGGGATCCATGGGACAGGGATGTGGGGGGGCTATAGGATATGGATACGTGGGAACTGTGGGATTATGGATACATGGGAGCTGTGGGCCATGGACTTGTGGGGGCCATGGGACACGGATGCCTGGGAGCTGTGGATGTGTGTGGGATGTGTGCCAGGGATGCACAGCTGCTGCAGGAGGCGGGTGAGCCGGACCCAGAGGACGTGGATGCCTGGAAACCGTGGGATGAGGACAGAGAACAGCAGGACACACGGACCGTGGGACACGGGCACTCGGAGCCGCTCACCAGGTAGTTGAGGGCATAGGCCAGCTGCTTGGCCACCGTCAGCTTCCAGCTGGTGGTCACCGAGCCCTCGCCCCGCTTCTTGCGCAGGTAGAGGTCCAGGGGGCCGTGCCGGACGAACTCCTGCACCATCACACCTGGGGGGGTGTGGGGGGTCACCTGGGGCACGGCAGGGTCGGGCACTCCCTGTGCTCCCCCGGGCACTCCCTGTGCTCCCCCCGGGCACTCACTGTCCTTCCCGAGGCTGACGCCGTGCAGCAGGACCAGGTGCTTGTGGGAGAGCTGGCTCATGGTGCTGGCTGCCTCCAGGAAGGACTGGGAGCGGGACAGGCGGCTCAGGGGGGGCTCCTGGGGACCCCCAACCCCCCGTGCCACCTCGGGGGGGCTGTGCCAGCCCCTCACCTCGGAGCAGTTGCGGTGGCTGCTGTCCATGACCTTGAGCACCACGGTGGTCTGGCGGGGCCCGTCCCCCTCCTCCTGCTCCTCCTGGTCCCGCTTGACGCCCTTGTAGATCTGGGTGAAGGAGCCCTGGCCGAGGCTCTCGCCCTGCAGGGACAGGGGGATGGTCCTGGGGGGGTCCCTGTCCCTGTGCCCCCCCCCCCGACCCACCGCCCTGGGCCCCCCCTGTACCCGTGTCAGGCTCTGGGGGTCGATCTTGTGGAACATCATCTGGTGGAGGCTGCGGCGCCGGGGGGCCGGGGGGGAGCCGGGGGGCGGGGGGGCCCCGCTCCGAACGATCAGCAGGTTGGACTTCTCTGGGGGGGGGAAAGGTCGTGAGGGGGGGCAGGGCAGAGGGCAACCCCCTGGTGACCTCACACAGCTGCTCTGTGACGTCACACGGCCGCTCCGTGACGTCACAGAGCAGCTGTGAGGTCACACAGGCCCCGCTGTGATGTCATGGCCCATGCTGTGACCTCGTAGATGGCTCTGTGATGTCACACAGGCCCACTGTGACATCATGGTCTGTCCTGTGACCTCACAGCCTGCTCTGTGACGTCACACAGCCTGCTCTGTGATGTCAGACAGCCCCCCTCTATGATGTCACAGCCCGCTCTGTGACCTCACACAACTCACTTTTCGGTGTCCCGCAGCAGCTGTGTGCTGTCACACCGTCCCCTCTGTGATGTCACAGGTCACCCTGTGACCTCCCAGCCCGCTCTGTGATGTCACAGCCCAATCTGTGACCTCACACGACCCGTTCTGTGACGCCACACAGCTCCCCCATGACATCACAGCCGTTCTGTGACCTCACAGCCCCCTCTCTGTGACGTCCCCTGTTGTCACCTTTGGGGCGGGGTGGGCAGCAGGCCCCCAGGTGCATCCGGGCCCCCTCTGCCTGCAGCCCCCGGTGCCCGTAGGTGCCCAGCAGCTCCCGCAGGCTGCAGAACCTCCGCGACACCCCCGACAGCCAGAAGTGTCCCTCCTCGTCCCTGCGGATCTGGCACCGCCTGTAGTCCTGCCCGGAGCGGGTCTGTGGGGGGATCAGTCGGGATCAGCAGCATGGGGACCCCCCCCCCCCCAGAGCCCCCCAAAACCCTCCTGCCCTGCTGGTGCCCACAGCAGCCCCGGGGCTGTCCCCATCCCACCGTGGGTGGCACCAGGTCGGTGTTTCCCTCTCTCCTGGTGATGGGACCCCCACAGTCCCAGACCCCCGGAGCCCCCAGTGCAGGGGGGGTTCTCACCTGGACACAGACGGTCAGCAGGTAACTGTCGAAGTCCTGGGGGCTGCGGCGCAGCAGGTACAGCCCCGGGGGGCTCCCGGCCGCCTTCAGCTTGTTCATGGCGAACTCGGCGCTGTAAAAGGCAGGGCTGGGGGTGGACCCTGCTCGGGGACACCCCCCGGGGACCCCCATTGCCCTCCCCTCCCCACCGTGGGACCCCCACTACCCTCCCCTCCCCACCGTGTCCCCCCCTACCCCAGTGAGGGGGGTGGGGACCGCTCCCCACACCTCCCGTGGCTCCCCCCGGGTGACCCCTTCCCCTGTCACCTGTGGGTTGGGGTTGGCGAGGGGGGGTCCCGGCACCCACCTGATGGGCCCGTGGCACTGGTTCTCCACGTCCTCCAGGAGCCGGGGAGGGGCCACCTCCTTGCAGAAGTAGTGCTGGGCGTCCGCCGTCAGCCGGTAGTAGCCGTCGATGAGAGCCACGAAGGAACGAGCCTCCCGCAGCGTGGGGAACTCCACCTCCTGGGGCAGGGTGGGGAGGGGGGGGTCAGCTCCACATCCCCCCAAGCCCCCGGGGGGCTCCCCAGCCCACCCCCGCGGCTCACCAGCACGCGGTTGTCCGCCTTGGTGAGGGTGACGAGCCGGGTCTCCGCGGGGCCGCCCTCCCCGCCCGCCTGCTTGATGCTGATGTCGGCGATGTCGGGGAAGTCGCAGAAGTGCTGGCGGTTCTGCGGAGTGACAAACGGCGTGACAGCGACGTCCCCCCACCCCATCCCACCGCGGGACCCCCGTCGCAAGCCCCCCCGCTCCACCCCGGCACCTCGGAGCCGCCGCAGCTCCAGGACACGCCGCTCTCCCCGGCCACGTGGATGGTGATGCCCGCGGGGGACCCGGGGGAGCGGACACGGAAACTCTCCTCGGCCCGGCGGCGCTGCAGCCGCTCCAGGTCCAGCAGGTACTTGAGCTTCAGGTGGGGCCCGTCGGTCTGGCAGCCCCCGAGCTTCCGCAGGGATTTGCTGAAGCGGCGCCGGATGCGCTTGCGGGTGAGGAAGTTGTGCTGCTGGATCTGGCTCCGCAGCGGCTCCGGGATGCAGGACTTGTAGCTGCCGGGGACGGGAGGCACAGGGGGGTGACGGGGTGTCCCCAGGGATGCCAGGTGTTCCCCAGGGATGCCAGGTGTTCCCCAAGGATGCCGGGTGTTCCCCAGGGATGCCAGGTGTTCCCCATGGGCGTTGGACTGTCCCCATGGGTGCCAGGCTGTCTCCATGGGTGTCACTGTACCCAGAGGTGCCAGGCTGTCCCCATGGATGCCAGGTTGTCCCATGAGTGCCCCACTGTGCCCCCAGCCCCCAGCTCACCTGACGTGGCTGCAGACCTGGTCGGGGCTCTGCCTCTCCTCCTTGGCGATGCGCAGCATGTCCAGCAGGGCCAGGCCCAGGCACTCCTCCTGCGTGGGCAGGCTCAGCCCCACGGCCACGCGGCCCTCGACGAAGTCACTGCGGGACTGGGGGGAACACGAGGGTTTGGGGAGGGTTCTACCACCTCCTGCCGTGCCAGGACACCTGAGGCACCACAGGACCCCCAGTCTGTGGCACATACTGTCCCCCATCCCAGTGCCCACATGAGTCACATCCTGCCCTGGGCTCTGGTTTCCTGCTGCTTCCCCAGCTCTGTCCCTGGGGCAGGGACCACCCAGGGGACACAGTGACCCCCATGTCAGCAACCTGGGGTGCCCCACGAGCAGCTCCAGGTGAGCCAGGTAAGAGGATCCACATCCTGCAGGGACCTGTGGGTGCTGGAGGAGGAGGAGGAGAGTGGAACAGCCCAGGGCGATGAAGGCATCACTGCACTGAGGTCAACACGCACCACACACCCGAGAAGCCACACGGGACCCCACCTGTGGTGCCAGGAGTCGGGGACAGAGGTGGCACCTGTCAGGGCTCACCTGGGCGAACAGGTAATCGATGACAGGGTAGTCTAGGACGGGGCTGGCCCGGTCATTCAGCAGCTGGAAGCGGTGGGACTGTCCCAGTCCACACCAGTTGGGGAAGAAGAACCTGACGGGGCCAGCGGGGGGGTCTCAGCACCGCGTCCCCCGGAGCACAGGAACCACCAGAGGGTCCCGGGGGGCTGTGCTGGGGCTGTACCTGATCCTGTACACCACAACCTGGCTGCTGGATTCATCCACGGTGAAGAGGTGGTTGGGGGGGAACCAGCAGCTCAGATCCTCCGTGGCCAGGGCGAAGAGCGGGTGGCACACGGGCAGCACACCTGGGGGAGGAGGGTGGGGCTGGGACCCCCAGCCAGGACGGGCACGGGACCCAGGGCTGGGACCACCATCCCACAGCCAGTGCCCTGAGCCCACAGCCCCGAACCAGAGCCTGTGGCCAGTAACCTGAGCCCACAGCCAGGATCCCGTGCCCATGGCTGGCTGCCCAGCCCCAGGGTCAGCACCCCGAGCTGCTGCCCAGCACCAGGGTTGGCACATGAGCTGCTGCCCATCCCCATGGTTGGCACCTGAGCTGCTGCCCAGCCCCACGGTCGGCACCCCGATCTGCTGCCCAGCCCCAGGGTTGGCACCCTGAGCTGCTGCCCAGCCCCAGGGTTGGCACCCCAAGCTGCTGCCCATCCCCACAGTTGGCACACCAAGCTGCTGCCCAGCCCCAGGGTTGGCACCCCGGGCTCACCGCAGGCCTTGGCTGCGCGCACACAGAGCTCCTCGGCCGTGAACTCGCCGCAGCTGAAGGTGAGGGTGCCGGGGGGGCTGCGTGGGGGGGGTGCCCGGGGGTACAGGAGCACCCTCAGGGTGCCGGTCTTGCCGGGCTCGGCCGAGGAGAGGCTGCAGGAGCGGCCCCCGATCAGCGGCGTGTCCTCGCCCAGCGGGGCCATGGCGGGCGCTGCGGGGGAAAAGGGGGGCTCAGAGTGACCCCCCCGGCCCCACGGCTCCCCTTCCCTGCCTTTCCCTCCTCATCCTCCCCGAGGTTAAACCCCGCGGTCGAACCCGCGGCACCCCCGGGGCTGGGATCGGCCCCTCCAGGGAGGGATGAAGGGGAAACTGAGTCCCGAGGTGGGATAACCCCCCTCCACCCTGTCCCACGGCCGCTCCTGCCCTGCCCCATGGCACAGGGAGGGCTCAGCTCCATCCCCCAGAGCCCCCTGTGCCCGTGTGGTACCTCTGCCGTGCCTGGGAGGGGTCCTGGGCAGGGTGTGCCGCCAGACCGGGGCTCTGGGGGTGCGTAGGTGGCTGCGAGTGAAGGAGACAAAAAGTCCCCCGGGTGACTTCCTTCCTGCCCGAGGCCTCCCCGGCGCGTGGCTTCCTGGCAGGGGAGGGGGGACCAGGGGAGACACCCCAGGGTGCATGGATGGGGTGGAGTGATGGGCAGGGAGCCTGGGCACGCCCCGGGCACCCCAACAGCCCCCTGTCCTGGTGCTGTGGGTACCACAGGGGTAGGTGATGCTCTAGGACATCCCTTCCCAGGGCGAGGGCCTGGGTGCTGCCTGCCCCCTCCCTGCACCCCCTTGCTGGGACCCTCAGTGCCCCACTGACAGCCCTGTCCCCTCTCCCCTGTCGTGCCCTGGGTGCCACGGTGGTGCTGAGTGTGTGCCGGGCCCGGTGCCGTGTGGTGTCACACGTACCTGCTGCAGGATGTGGCCAAATCTTGGCGTTTTTCCCCTGGAGCTGCTCCAACCAGCTCGGGGAGGTGTGGAAGGGATCCTGCCCCGCCTTGGCCCCCGGGGACAGGTGATGGGGACAGTGTCACCAGGGCTGGAGGCAGGGCCCAGGGACCCTCCTCTGCCCCATGGAGGGGATGGCTCCCCTCTGGTGACACCTTGGAAGTGACAGTGACCCCGTGGAGACACCTTGGAGGTGACAGTGCCCCTGTGGTGACATGTGAGAGGGGACAATACCCCCACGATGATGCTTTGGAGGGGACAGTGACCTCCTGGTGGTGCCTCAGAGGTGACAGTGCCCTTGTGGTGATGCTTTGGAGGGGATGGTGGCCTTTCAGTGATGCCTCAGAGGGGATGGTGCCCCAGTGGTGACACCTTGGGGGGGACCGTGCCTCGATGGTGACCCACCAGAGGAATCTGTGCCCCTGCATCAGCTCCGTCCCCACATCAGGGCTCTGATGTGCCAGATCAGTCCCAAATCTGACTTGACCCTGAGGCTTAGGGCAGAGAGGTGGAAATCCCCAAACCTGTCTGAGGGCCAGGCGGGACAAAGCGGTGTTTGTGCCAGGGAACGAGGAAGCCAGGCCAGCCCCACGCCCGGTGCCACGTCAAATCCCAGAGCCAGAGCTGTGCCCGCGCTCCCGGGGGTCAGTGCCCGGCTCCCTCCGGGGTCTGGATGCGGCGGCAGCGCCGGGGCCGTGAGTGGAGCCGGGGGCACGGCAGGGAAGGGGTTATGGCCGCGGCCCCCGACGGCTCCGTCCTCCCCACGGAGGGTCCCTCCCCGACGGCCTGAACCTGCCTCCCGCCGTCCCCCCGCCCCACGGGCTGGAGCAGCTCGAGGCACAGCCCTCCCTCCGCGCCCCCTGAGGACGTCGCAGCAGCCTCTGGGACCCGCCAAGGCCCCCCAGGGACCCCCGGGCAGCCCCCGCTCCGCTCCTCAGCCTCGGCAGCCGGTCCGTCCCGCTCCGCAGGCAGCTGCCTGCAAACAACCTGCTTTTCTCTGGGTAAAGGTTTTCTTTGGGTTTGTTTTTCCTCCTCCCTCGGCTGGAGATAAATTCGGCTCTGCCGGAGGCTCTGCCCCTCCTTGTTTGGGACAGTTGGGGAGGGGTCACTCCCTCCCCTCCTTCCCTCCCTCCCGGACCCGTCCTTTGGGTGCCGACGTTTCCCCGGAGCAGCTGGATCAGGCGCTGCCTCTCTTGGCTCCAGAGCGGGAGGTATCGGGGTAATTCCCACGCCAAATTCGGGTTGTCCCTCGTGCAGCTCTGCCCTTCGCAGCCCTTGGCACAGACCTGGCCCGGGACGGGTGCGAAGGGAACAGGGCGGGGCAGGGCCCTGCTCCCCAATCCGCGCTCCCTCCTTCCCGCACGAGGCGTTGAGCAATAATTCCAAGGAATTTTCTCACCCTCCAGCGGTGTCTCTGCGTCCTGGCCTAGCCGTGGGTGCCGTGTCCCCGTGCCCCCATCCTCCTGCGGTTACCCGGTTTGGGGCTCCCCCCCCCGCCACGGCCATGCCGGCCCCGACGGGGAGCCTGGAGATCGGGGCTCTGGAGCGTCTCACCTTCAGCCTCTGGGACTACGGAGTCTTCGGGCTGATGCTGCTCATCTCCACGGGCATCGGGCTCTTCCACGGCCTCGCCAGGGGCGGCCAGAAAACCTCGGAGGACTTTTTCACGGGGGGCCGGCGCATGTCGGCGCTGCCCGTGGGGCTCTCGCTCTCCGCCAGCTTCATGTCGGCCATCCAGGTGCTGGGAGTGCCGGCGGAGGCGTTCCGGTACGGCGCCAAATTCCTCTGGATGTGCATGGCACAGCTCATCAACACCCTGCTCACCGCCCAGCTCTTCCTGCCCGTCTTCTACCGCCTGGGGCTCACCAGCACCTACGAGGTGGGCACGGGGCTGGGGGGGCACACGGGGGTCCCGCCCTGGGGCTGCCCCCGCTGCCGGGACGGCCCCGACGTGCTCGGTGTCCTTGTCCTTGTCCCAGTACCTGGAGCGGCGGTTCAGCAGGAGCGTCCGGCTGTGCGGGACCCTGCAGTACGTGGTGGCCACGGTGAGTGCCGGCGGTGCGGGGTTGGCATGGGGACGGTGGGGACGCGGGGAGGGGCTCGGACCCGGCCGTGCCGGCGCTGCCCTGAGCCCCTGGGGAGCGTCCTTGGGTCCCGTGCTCGTGTTTTCCCTGGCTCCGAGCGCGCAGCTCCCGGCGGGAGCCCTGTTTTGAGTGAAAACCGCAGTGTTTTCCCAGCGCCGTCACGCTCTGTCCCCGTCCCCGCGGTGCCGGCGGGACGCGGTGCTGACCCCCCCCCCTCTTCCCGCAGATGCTCTACACGGGGATCGTCATCTACGCCCCCGCCCTGATCCTCAACCAAGGTGTGTGTGTCGGGGGCTGCTCCCCGGCGTGTCCCTGTCCCTGTCCCTGCGCTGGGGACACCCCGGCCCTGTCCCACCGCGGGTGACATTTCACCCCGGGGCTCTGCTCAGCACCGTCCCTTCCCCTCCAGTGACCGGGCTGGACATCTGGGCCTCCCTGCTCTCCACCGGGGTCATCTGCACCTTCTACACCACCATCGTGAGTGGGGGAGCCCCCGGGGGGGTCCCGGTGGCCCTGGGGGTCCCTGGTGGTCACCATCAGCTCCGTCTGGCGCAGGGTGGGATGAAGGCTGTCATCTGGACCGACGTCTTCCAGGTCTTTGTCATGCTCTCGGGCTTCATCGCCATCATCATCCGGGGGTCTCTGCTGGTGGGGGGTCCTGCCAAGGTGCTGGGCATCGCTGCCAACAACTCCAGGATAAACTTTGGAGAGTGAGTCCCCCCACCCTGTGGTGTGCAGACCCCTCCTCAGGGGTCAGTGAGTCCCCCCACCCTGTGGTGTGCAGACCCCTCCTCAGGGGTCAGTGAGTCCCCCCACCCTGTGGTGTGCAGACCCCTCCTCAGGGGTCAGTGAGTCCCCCCACCCTGTGGTGTGCAGACCCCTCCTCAGGGGTCAGTGAGTCCCCCCACCCTGTGGTGTGCAGACCCCGCTCCCCCTGCCCTGAGGTGCTTAGGGGTCGATACCAGTCCCACTCACCCCTTGCCCCAGGGCGCTGGGGGGGGGTGTTGGTGCCAGCCCACCCCTCACCCTGGCCCTGTGCCACCGTGCCCAGCTTCAACCCGGACCCGCGGAGCCGGTACACGGTGTGGACCTTCCTGCTGGGTGGGACCCTGGTCTGGCTCTCCATGTACGGCGTCAACCAGGCCCAAGTGCAGCGCTACGTGGCCTGCAGGACCGAGAGGGAGGCCAAGATGTGAGTCCAGGGGGGCTGGGATTGCCTGGATCCTGCTCTGTGAGTTTGTCCCCTAAGGGAGACCGGTGCCTGTACCCCTGCATGGACCCTACACGGGCCCTATATGAACCCCTATACACCCCTGAATGGACCCTGTATGAACCTGGCACCCCTGCACAGCCCCTGCAGCCCTGCCCGGCCCCCGCACCCAGCCGGGCCCCCTCCTCACCCCCCTCCCTGTGCTCACAGGGCGCTGCTGGTGAATCAAGTGGGGCTGTTCTGCATCGTCTCCAGCGCGGTCACCTGTGGCCTCGTCATGTTTGCCCTCTACAAGGACTGTGACCCCCTCCTGACCGGCACCATCGCCGCCCCCGACCAGGTACCAGCCCCTCCAGGACCCCCGGGGGCAGCGGGGTGGGAGGACGAGGATGTTGAAGGGGGCATTGGGGTCCCCCTCACACCAGCCCCTCGAGGACCCCCCAAGACAGGAGGGTGGGAGGGTGAGGGGGTCAGAGGGGGTCTTGGGATCCCCTGGGATCCTGCTCCCCTGAGCACCCCCTGTGGGCAGCGGGGTAGGAGAGGGTGTTCAGGTCCCCTGGGGTCCTGCCCCGGGGTCCTGCAGCCCCCTCCCCCTGCAGTACATGCCCTACCTGGTCTTGGACATCTTCGAGACCACCCCGGGGGTGCCGGGGCTGTTCCTGGCCTGCGCCTACAGCGGGACCCTCAGGTGAGCACGGGGGTCCCCAGGGGAGGGGGTGCCCCCCCTGCTCCCCCCACGGGGGCCGGGGCTGAGCGGTGCCCCCTGCCCCCAGCACGGCCTCCACCTCCATCAACGCCATGGCCGCCGTCACCGTGGAGGATTTCGTGAAGCCGCGGCTGCCCTCGCTGTCCCCCAGGAAGCTCACGCTCATCTCCAAGGGGCTCTGTGAGTGCCCCCTGCCAGGCCCTGCCACCCCAGCCTGGCATGTGCCGTGCTGTGCCAGGCCCTGCCACCCCAGCCTGGCATGTGCCATGCTGTGCCAGGCCCTGCCACGCTAGCTCCCCCCACCCCGGGACATGCCATCCCATCCCATCCCATCCCATCCCATCCCATCCTCATCCCATCCCATCCCATCCCATCCCATCCTCATCCCATCCTCATCCCATCCCATCCCATCCCATCCCATCCTCATCCCATCCTCATCCCATCCCATCCTCATCCCATCCCATCCCATCCCATCCCATCCTCATCCCATCCTCATCCCATCCCATCCTCATCCCAGCCCATCGCATCCCATCCCATCCCATCCCATCCCCTCCCAGCCCATCCCATTCAGTCACATTCCAACCCCTCCCATCCATCCCAGCTCATCATTTCTTATCCCATCCCATCCCATCATATCCCACCCCTCCCATCCCACCCCATCCCGACCCTCTCCCGTCTCCCCACAGCTCTCACCTACGGCACCTCGTGCATCACGGTGGCAGCTCTGTCCTCTCTGCTGGGGGGGGGCGTCCTGCAGGTAAGACACCCCCCCCCTTCTGACCCCAGCCCTGACTGGGGGGGCCGAGGTCACCCTTAACCCTCCCCAAAACCCCCCCCCAGAGCCCCCCCAGAGCCCCCCCCTGCTGGCTCTGCTCGGCCGGGCAGGACTCGGCCACGCGCCGCTGGCACCCGGAGAGCCCTCGAGGTGGGGGGGCTGGGGCAGAGCCAAACACCCCCTTGCTCCCCCCTGAGCCCCCCCTGAGCACTCTTGAGCCCCCCCACTGGAGCTGTGCCCCCCCCCAGGGCTCCTTCACGGTGATGGGGGTGATCAGCGGCCCCTTGCTGGGGGCTTTTGTCCTGGGCATGTTTCTGCCCTTCTGCAGCACGGCCGTGAGTGGGGGGGGATTTGGAGGGGGATTTTGGGGAGGGGGGGGCTCTCTGGGGTCCTGGGCATGTTCCTGCCCTTCTGCAGCACGGCCGTGAGTGGGGGGGGATTTGGGGGGGGATTTTGGGGAAGGGGGGCTCTCTGGAGTCCTGGGTGTGTTCCTGCCCTTCTGCAGCACAGCTATGAAGGGAGGGGGGAGCTCGGGGGGGATTTTGGGGAGGGGGATTTTGGGGACATGCTCTCCAGCATGGCCAGGAGTAGGGGGGAAGGATTTTGGGGAGGGGGAATTTTCAGCTGGGGGGGGTGCACTCTGTGGTCCTGGCCATGTTCCTGCTGTGAGTCCAGGGATTTTGGAAGGGGGAATTTTGGGCGGGGGGATTTTGGGGAGGGGAGGGTTTTGCATCCTGCAGCTCTGCAGCAGAACCGTGACTGGGGGAGGATTTTGGAGAGTGGGAATTTTTTTGGGGGGGGCACTGGGCATGTTCCTGCTGTGAGCTTGGGGATTTTGGGAGGGGGGTGGGTTTTGGGGCGGGGGGTTCTGGGGTCCTGCCGCTCTGCAGCCTGGCTGTGAGTCTGGAGGACGATTTTGGGGGGGGGGTGTCTCTGGGGTCCATTCCAGCCTCCCCCGGGCCGTGCAGACCCCCCTCCTGTGCCACAGGGTGTCCTGGGGGGCCTGGCCGCCGGCTTTGCCCTGTCCCTCTGGGTGGCCGTGGGGGCCACCCTGTACCCCCCCAGCGCGGCCACCATGGGGGTCCTGCCCAGCTTCGGGACCCTCTGCCCCCCCCACAACGGCACCGGCGCCAACGGCACCGCCCTGCCCGCGCCCCTCGGCCCCCCTGGGGACCCCCCGGAGCCCACACGGTGAGAGGGGGTGGCCGGGGGGTGTCTGGGGAGGCGGGAGGCTTGTTGTGATGTCACAGTGCTTCCCCTGTCCCGTGTGACGTCACACTGCTGCCCTTGTTCTTCTGACGTCACACGGCTTCCCTTGGGATGTCACGATGCTTTCCCTCATTCCTTATGACATCACCGGGCTTTCTTCATCCCTTTTGGTGTCCCACTGCTGTCCCTGTTCCTTCTGATGTCACGCCACTTTCCTTATGACGTCACATCGCTTCCCCTGTGACGTCACAGCACTTTCCCCGTCCCTTATGATGTCACACTGCTTCCTTTGTCCCTTATGATGTCACACTGCTTCCTTTGTCCCTTATGATGTCACACCCCTTTCCCTGTCCGTTGTGACATCACACCACTGTCCCTGTTGGCTGTGACGTCACACCGCTGTCCCCATGTCCCCCCACAGACCGGCCATCCTGGGTGACTTCTACTCCATGTCCTACCTGTACTACGGGGCGCTGGGGACCCTCAGCACGGTGGGGGTGGGGGTCCTGCTCAGCTCCCTGCCAGGTGAGCCGAGGAGGGGCCATGACCTGGTACGGGGGGGTCCCATCCCTGCACCCCCTCCCTGACCCCCCATTCCTGGCAGGGCCCACCCGGCAGAGGCAGCGGCCCCCGGGGGTGCTGTGGTGGGACATCGTGAGGAACTCGCCCTCGGGGTTCCCCCCGGGGGGCAGGAGCCCCAGGGACGAGCCCCTGGACAAGGCTGGAGCTTCCCGGGCGCTGCCGGAGAGGTTGGAGGGAGAGGGGAGCCCCTCCTGGGACCCCCCTGAGCCCGGAGCCGCCATGGAGCTGCTGGTGCAGGAGACCCACGTGTAGGGGGACGGGGGGACATGGTGCTGGCTGTGAGGGGACAGCAGGACGGGGGACACAGCCCTGTCCTGGGGTCCCCAATAAAGGAGGAGCTGATCCAGAGAGGAGCCTGTTCTTGGGGGGCTACAGGGACGGAGGGGACACGGCTGAGCCCCTCGGGGGGTGCAACTGGAATTGGAGGGGGGGGGTCAAACTAGGGGGACACGGGGACAGGTGCTGGGGGAGGAGGGAGGAAACAGCTGCTGTGGTCAGTCCCATCCATCCAGGTGACAATGGCCACGCCCTGTTAAGCCCCGCCCACTCAGAGGACAATAGGCCGCACCCTATTAACGATGGGTTGGACCCGGGTAACAATGGGTTACACCCGGGTAAAAATGGGTTCTGCCCTGATGAAGCCACCAGGTAACAAAGGGGTCAGACCTGCCAAGCTCCGCCCACTCAAGTGACATCCAGCCACGCGCGCCCAAGCCACACCCACTCAGGTGACAAGCGGACCACGCCCTGTTAAGCCCCCCCCAGGTGACACCGGGACCACGCCCTGCCAAGCCCCGCCCACACCCGTCTCAGGGCCGCCCCTCCGGGCGACGCCATCTTTGTGCCGGGCAGAGGAAGAGGTTGGCCCTCGGCCTTTCCGCCGCTCCGCCAGCGCTGCCGCGGGCGGGACCCGCCGCCCACCAGTCTGTCCGCTCCCTCCCCTTCGTTCGCTTCCTCCTCCGCCTCTCCCGGCGCCGCGGCGCGGGCGGAGCGAGGCCGCCCCGGTTGTTGCCCTTAACAAATATGGCGGCGGCGCCCTCCCCTCTCCCGCCCCTCCCGCGGGGGGCGCCGGCGCGCGGGGATGACGCGCGAGGCGCGCGACGGGCGGGGCGGCGGGGCCCGGGTAGGAGCGGGGCCGGTTCGGGGCCGGGCGGAGGGGCCGGGGATGGGCGGGAGCGGCGGGGACCCCACGGGACGGGAACGGGGCGGCAACGGGGCAGAGGGGAAGGGCGGGGGGGACGGGGCGGGGAGGCCTAGGGGGGTGGCGGTGGGAGGGGACAGGCCCGGGTGTCCCCCCATCCCCATCCCCATCCTGGGCTGGAGTCCGGCCCGCATCCCGCTCCTCGGGAAGGGCCAGAGGGCAGGAGAAAGGGTTTAGGGAAGGGCCAGACGATGTAGCCGGTGGGAGGAGGGATTCGATCCGAGCCGGGAAAACCTCGGGGGTGGAGCGGCCAGCCCTTCAGAGCAGCCCTTCTGTGCCCGGCTTTGTTTGACAAATTAAACATCTGCCATTAAAACCCCCCCAGATTTGGGATCCAGAGCGGCTCCACAGCCCTGTCTGCACGGGCAGCGTCCACAAGCAGAGCCTTTGCTGGCCAAGTGCTACAGCCCGCCCTGGTGTCACACCAAACCCATGGAACGCTCCAGGCGGGGGGACAGAGGGGCTGGAAAGCTGGGAAGGGCCCCGGGGGTGCTGTGGCAGCGGCTGGGCATGAGCACAGCTGGGGAAGGAGGCCAAGGGCACCTGGATTGGGTCAAAACCGGTGTGGCCACAGGAGCAGGGCAGGGACTGTCCCCTCTGCTGGGGGGGATCCTCAGATCAGGGGGTCGGTTCTGGGACCCTCAAGAAAAGAAGGGCATTGAGACGCTGGAGGGTGTCCAGAGAAGGGAATGGGGCTGGAGCACAAGGAGAAGGGACTGGAGAACTCCTGAGGGAGCTGGGGGGGCTCAGCCTGGAGAAAAGGAGGCTCAGGGGGCACCTTCTCTCCTTCTGCAACTCCCTGACAGGAGGGGGGAGCTGGGGGGGGTCAGGCTCTGCTCTCAGGGAACAAGGGACAAGAGGAGAGGAAATGAGCAGGAGATGTTCAGGTCGCACACCAGGAGGAATTTCCTCATGGAAAGGGTGGTCAGGCCTTGGAAGGGGCTGCCCAGGGAGGTTTGGAGTCCTCGTCCCTGGAGGTGTCCAGGGAAGGACTGGAGGTGGCACCGAGTGCTCTGGGCTGGGGAACAAGGCGGGGATGGGGCACAGGGGGGGGCTCCGTGACCTTGGAGGGCTTTCCCAACCTCAACGATCCCATAAAAGGGGTTCTCCCAGCAAACCCCGAACCCAGGGGGCGAGGACCTGACCCTGCTTTCCTCCCCAAAGAGCACCTTGAGTGATGCCCAAGAAGTTCCAGGGGGAAAACACCAAGTCGGCTGCTGCCCGAGCGAGGAAAGCCGAGGCCAAGGCAGCGGCCGATGCCAAGAGGCAGCAGGAGCTGGAAGATGCTTACTGGAAGGATGAGGACAAACACGTGATGAGGAAGGAGCAGAGGAAGGTCAGTGCCTGCCCACAGAGGCGTCTCCTAAACCCTGGGAGACCCAGGGATACCCCACACCTCGTCCCAGGCTCCGTTCCGGGGGGGGGGAAAAGCTGGAATTTCGTGGCTGCTCCGGGAGCTAAAAGCAGCCCGGTGTGGGAGTGAAGTGTGAGCTCTGCTGTGCAATTCCCAAACCTGGCGGATCTCAGAGTTCCCGAGGGAGGCAGCACAGGCCTTCTGGTGGGAATGGTTTAAAACTGAACCGAGGGAAAGATCAGGGATTTGGACTGTGCCCAAAACGCTCCTTTAGCTCCTTTTCATTTTTTCTTTTCCTTTCCTTGCCTTTGGTTTTCAGAGGAGGAAAATGGAATCAGCAGATCAAGGGTCTCAAAGGTCCTTTTTTTTTTTCCCCCCTCCTGGTTTTGCCATTCCCTGCATCAGGAATGTCTCTCTCCTGAGGTTCCCTCTGGTTTGCCCTTCCCTGGGTCCCCGTTTCCAGCGGTGTTTTTTGGGTTATTTGGTTTTTAATGTCCTGCTCTTGTTACCCAAATCCACCTCCTGGTTTGTGGGATTTTTTTTTTAGGAACCCTTAGTGATGGTTTAGCTGCTTCCTCTGAAATTATCCCTGTTGCCTCGTGCTGCCTGTTGGTGCCAAAAATGGGATTTTGGGCGTTCCTGGGCTTGTGCTGCTCCAGGAATTGGGAGCTGTGGCAGGAGGCACCACGTCCCTGTGACCTTGGGCCCTTCCCACTGTGTCCCCTGCGTGAGTTCATCCCTAATTTGTGTCCTGGAATCCGGAGTCCTGTGGGCTGTTCCCGGTGCGATCCCGTAATGCTCCCTAATTGCTTCCTGGAACAAGGAGTTGTTATTGCTGGATTTAAGGGCTTGGCCAAAGGTGACCTGCTTGTGCTTCCAAAACAGCCTCCTGCAGGCAGGGAGGACGGGAATTTGGAGAGTGGGGGGATGTGCTGGGAGCTGGGATTGCTGACTGGGAAACTGGTGTCTGTCCCAGAGCCTCGGACTGGGTTTTAGGGAAACCAGTGGAGTGGTTTCCAGTGTCCCCTGATCCATCCCCTCTCCCTGTGTCAGCACAACCACAATGTCCAGGTCGGAATTTCCCCCAAATCCTGTGTTTCAGTGCTTTTTCTTCCCAGAAGCCCCTTTTCCCTGGGAATGTGCAGCCCACAGCAACAAAGGTCTCTGCTCAGGTGTGGAGCTGAGCCCAGAAAGCCCAACTGTTCCTGCCCAGGTGCTCTTCCTGCTGCCAGAGACAGAAATTAGTGGGCTGCTGGAGGGAAATAAATCAGGGAAACCCTCCTTGGCTGCTTCTCCAGCCTCATCCAGCTGGAATATCCCTGTGGAGGACAGGAGGAGCTGCCCGTGTCCTGTCGCATCCCGGCAGGGAAGGGATGTGTGGCTCGGATTATAAACGACTTCGTCCTCTCTAGGATGAGGCTGGAGAAGCCAAACCATTCCCAGGGGTCAAAATTCCCTGGAGAAGGAGGTGCCTGGGGGGTGGTGCTGGCATGGAATGCCCGTGTGCTCCGGGAGGGACTCGTGGCACTCGGATCCAGGGGATGGAGCTGTCGGGAGAGCCCCGAGGACGCCAGGCTGGGGCTCACACCCCAAACCCACTGCCCAGGCTCCAACTTTCCTTCCATCCTTGCTCTGCCTGCCTGGGGGTGATGGAAGGGCCGGGTCTGATCCCGTTTCCAGGCTCTGCTGAGCCCTGGGGGTCCCGCTGGGCACTCGGACACGCTCCAGGGCGGTTCTGCTCCGCTCTCTTGCCACCTGCGTCATTTCCCCTGCATTCCTTTGCCTTCCTGCCCTGCCAGGAGCTCTCCAGCCTTTCCAGGGCCTCTCCTGAGAGCAGGGATCAGGAGCTGTGGCTCCCTGTGCCTGGGATCCGGATCTCCTCCCCCCAGCAGCTGGGAAGCTCTTCTGGAGCTGATGAGCCGTTCCTTGCTCAGGCACTTCTCTGCAAGGCTGGAAACTCGTGTTTAACACCCAAATCCTTGGGAATGGATGTGTCCTGCCCAAGGAATCCCATCCCGTGCTCCTCCCAGTGCCCTGTGGTCTCCTTTAAACTCCCTGGTGCTGGTGACCAACCAGGAGATTCCACCTGGATCCATCCTTATCCTGTGCCGTGGCCACAGACACATCCCTGTGTACCCCCTTCCCTCTCCCCTTCCCTCCTCTCCCCTTCCCTCTTCTGTTTGTTTCAGGTTTTTTTTTTTCCCCTGACCTTCCAGGCTTTGGGAGAGGAGGGAGACAACTCTCAGCCAGAGCACTGAAAGCCCTTAAGGGCTTGTTCCACGGGCTTGTCACCCTCTTCCCTGGGCAAAGTGGCTCTTGAGCTCCTTCTGCAGCACTTCAGATTCCCACAAGAGCTGCTCTGCCCGTCGGAATCCGCCCGGCCACGTGTCCCGGCCCTCGGGAAGGGTGTGGGGACGGACCCAGGCTCCTCACCAGCAACTGCTGGACTCCCAACCTCCCAGCACTTATTAAAATTGAAGTGGAAAGCTTAATCTGATTGTCCTGGCACTCCTCCTCCGCAGCAGGGTTGTGTTTCACGGGGCTGACATCACCGGGCAGGGATGTGGGAATCGTAATTCCAAAGGGATTGGGGACGGGCTGTCGCTGTCCCGCTGAAGGTCGGGGTGATCCAGCTACAGCACTGAGGTGCCTGTTCCCGTCCCAGTGGGATTCCCAGCTCCTGGAAGGGCTGGTTTGACCCCTCTGTAAGGTCTGGAGGTGACCTGGTCCTTCCTTTCCTGGCAGGAGGAGCGGGAGAAGCGGCGGCTGGAGCAGCTGGAGCGCAAGAAGGAGCTGCAGCGCCTGCTGGAGGAGGAGGACTCCAAGCTCAAAGGGAAGTCACCCAAGCAGGCCACTCCAGGGAAGGTCACCAGGGCCCAGATCGAGGAGACAATCAGGAAAGACCAGCAGCAGAAGGAGAACGCGGATACAGGTCCGGGAATGCCATGGGAAGGCCCCGGGGGGACGGAGGTGGGATGGGGGGGCTGCTCCTTCTCCACCCGCTGTCGCTGAAGGTGTTTGGAAAGCAGGAGCTGCAGGCAGCCACTCCTGGGTTGTAAAGCTTTGGAAAAGACTGCCCAGGAGGTGGTGGAGTCACCGTCCCTGGAAGTGTTGGAGGAACATGTGGATGTGGCACTCGGGGCCGTGGTTTGGTGGTGAATGTGGCGGTGGTGGGTTGAGGGTTGGTGATCTGAAAGGTCTTCTCCAACCTTAGTGATTCCATGGTCCTGCTCCTGTGCTGCCTGCAGCCGTTCCCCTGCTCCCTGCTTTGCTGTGCCCATGCCTGACACCCAAATATGGGAAAAAGAACCCTCCTGGCACCTCGGGGTGGAGCAGAGCTGCAGAGCCAGAGCTCTTCTAGCGCCGGGCCCGGACTCTGGCTGAGTTTTCCAGAGGGAAAACCCTCTCCTGGGGGGTTGCCTGGGCTGGGTTTGATGGCTCTCCCTTTTTCCCCTTCCCTGTGCAGCGGAGAAGACTCACCTGGAAGTCCCCTTGGAGGAGAACATCAACAGGAGGGTGCTGGAGGAGGGCTCGGTGGAGGCCAGGACCATCGAGGATGCCATCGCTGTCCTCAGGTGCGTGGCCACGCCCCAGCCGTGCCCTCCTCTGAGGGGACCACTTCCCTGGGGGAATTCCTGGCGGACATTCCCCCCCAAAACCAGTGGCTTCACGAACACATCCCACGGGAACTCCGCGGGGAGCAGGCGAGGGTCGGACGCAGCACGGCGAGATTCCCAGCCCCTTATCCCGCTATTCCCGTGCTCCAGGTGGCACGGGCAGGGGGCAGGGTGGGCGGGGAGGGCGGGGTGGGGCTGTCCCTGTGTCCCACGTGTCCCGGTTTGCCCCGGCAGCGTGGCCAACGAGGCGGACAGACACCCCGAGCGCCGCATGAAAGCCGCCTTCAGCGCCTTCGAGGAGCTGCACCTGCCCCGCCTGAAGCAGGAGAACCCCAACATGCGCCTGTCCCAGCTCAAGCAGCTCCTCAAGAAGGAGTGGATGAAGTCCCCGGAGAACCCCATGAACCAGAGGCACAAGGCCTACAACAGCCACAAGTAGAACTCGAGCTGCTCCTGCGTCCCCCCCCCCCCTGCCCCGGACTGCTCGCAGTGGAAGCAGGAGACACGAGGAGCCTCCTCTCCTTTGGCTTCCCTTCCCTGTCCCCGCTTTCTCCTCGGATTTAAGAGAAGCACGAGGCCACCGCCCACCCGGGGACACTCCCGTGTCCCCCCCGGACAGACTAACGCCACCTTCACCTTCCCAAATCCGGGCGTTCCCTGACAAAACCAGCTACTAACTCACTTTCAGACCTCCAGCAGGTCCAGGTGGGGACCTCCGTGGTGGCCACCCCCTCCCAGACTGTCCCTGTCCCCGCCCTCGTGCTCCGCAGGGGGATTTTGGGACCATCCCGTGGAAGGCACCTGCTCCCTGCTCCCAGTGCCATCCTTGGGGTGTCCCGAAGAGATTCCAGACTGGGATTGCTGTTCCTCCAGCTGCCTCTCTCCTCTCGATCTCAGCCCCAGCGGGAGCAGGAGGGTGGGGAAGAGGGAAAACCACCTTCTCTCCAGGAGGAATGGGAGAAATCCCAGCCCAGCGTGGTTCCTGCCTCCTCTGGGCAGGGCACTGGTGCCAGGCTGCTCCGGGGGACATTCCCAGTGCCCCTGGGCAGCTGCTGGTGGCACAGGAGGGTTCCCGGAGGGGCTGCAACCCGAAATCCACCCTGACAAGGGAAGCTGCTGCTTCTCCCATCCCTTCTTCCCGTGCCTGATCCCGGGCTCAGGCCGGAAGGTGCCGTGTGGGCCTTTGGAAAGGGAGGTGACACCGACCCCCTGTGCCACCTCTGCTGCCCTCGGGGTCCCTGTGCTGGCCCAGGCAGGAGGAATGGGATGAGCTCCTGTGGGAATGTGAGATCTGTGAGCTCCCTTGGGATGTGCTCCCTTGGGAATGCCAGGTGAGATCCACGGGCTCCCTTGGGAATGCCGGAGAGGTTTAGTCCCGGAGCCACAGCACAGTCCTGCCCTCACCTCCAGCAGCCACTGGGTTTTCCTCTCTTTCCTCTGTTTTCCCATCTCCTGGGCTCCTTTGGGAGTGAAATTCCTTCTCCAAGGAATTCCTTCCAGCGGCTCCACGGCCTGGGGGTGTCACACTCCTGGCTCCACATCCCACTGGCTTCTTCCCACGGGATTAAAGCAGACTCATCCCAAGCCGGGGTGAGCCTTTGAAGCCGAGCCCCCCACGGCCATTCTGGGGCTCCCCCCAGCCCTCTGCACCCCCCTAAAGGAGCTGGGCTGGCCAGTGCCCCCCCTGCACCCCCAGACCCAGCCAGGGAGGAGTGACCCCCCCCGGTCCCCTTTCTGTGAGAGTTTGTTGTGTTTGAACCCAATTAAAAATCAAAAAACACCCCCAAAATCCTCTTAAACTGGGGAAGGAATAAGGAGGGGATGGTTGAGGGGGGGATGTTTCCTTTTCCTGGCTCTCCACGGGGGGGCTGTTTATTCCCATGAAACGCTGCAGAAAATCCCGCTGGGAGTTGGGCGTGTGATTCCTGCCGGGATTGGGGGTCTCTCAGCGGGGGGTTCCCCCTTTTTGCCCCCCCCATCCCCAGCAGGTCGTGCTTGGTGAAGCTGCAGCTCCTGACAGGGGGAAAGCCCCCCCATTCCTGCTGGAATAAGGAACCCACGTGAGTGTGTGTGTGTGTGTGTGTGTGTGTGTGTGTGTGTCCCACCTCGACCCCCCCCATCCCCGCACCCCCCAGGGCCGCCCCCCTCCATCCCCCCCCCCATTCCCGGTGCCCCCCTCCCTGCCCTCGCCCGCTCCCCCCGTGCTGCAGAGGCTCCTGCTCAGCCCTGGCTTTGTGCAGCAGAGCCCACCCGGCCCCCCTTCCTCCTCCTCCTCCTCCTCCTCCTCCTCCCCCTCTCCCCCCCTCGGCACTGCGGCAGTGCCGGGTGTCCCCCCGCGCGGGGGGGGCACGGGTGGGATGTGCTGGTGGTGACAGCACAGGGGGGGCTGCGGCGTGTGGGCCCCCCCAATCCACGGGGTCCTGGAGGCTGAGCCCCCCCCCCCCCCATATCAGTTACCCAGGGAACGGGATCCCCCCTGATGTTGGGGACCCCCCTCAGTGCGGGGGGAGAATGGGAAGGTGCTAATGGGGTCCCCCCCCAGTAAAGGAAAGGGATCCCCCCTTGTAAGGGGGGGGTTGTTGGGGGAACCCCTCCGGTGCAAGGGGGGTTTCCCCATTGAAGGGATTAATGGGGGGGATCCCTCGGGGGGGGGGGGCGTGACCCCCCCGTGGGGGTGCGGGATTAATGGGGGATTCCCCCCCCCCGGGACAAGGGGGTCCCTCCCCTGGCCAAGGCGGGATGTGGGGGAATCCCGCAGTGCGGGAGGGGCGATCCCCGGGGTACCGAAGGGATTAACGGTGTCTCCCGCCCCCCCCTCAGCCAAACGAGTCACGGGGGGGTCCCCACCGCAGGAGGGGGGGGGCAGGGAGCGGCAGAGAGGGGAGGGATTCCCCGCCCTTCCCCCCCCCCCGGGGATTCCCCCCCGTTTTTCCATCCACCCCCCCGGGGCATCGCGGGAAGAGGGGGGGGGGGCGCTGCCATGGCAACGGGGTGGGGGGAGAACCCGGGGGGGGCCCCGGGATCCTCCCGCCGCCCGCGCAGCCGCACAGGGCTTGCACCGGGCATCCCCCCCCCCCCCGAACCGGGCATCCCCTCCCCTTCATTGGGCATCCCCACCGAACCCGGCATCCCCCCCCGAACCGGGCATCCCCTCCCCTTCACTGGGCATCCCCCCCCTTCACTGGGCATCCTCCCCCCGAACCGGGCATCCCCCTCCCTTTACTGGGCATCCCCCCTCGAAACCAGGCATCCCCCCCCCGAACCGGGCTTTCCCTCCCCGAACCGGGCATCCCCTCCCCGAACCGGGTATCCACTCCCCCGCACCGGGCATCCCCCCCCTTCACTGGGCATCCCCCCTCAAAAACAGGCATCCCCCCCCGAACCGGGCATCCTCCATCCGAAACGGGCATCCCCTCCCCCGCACCGGGCTTTCCCTCCCCCGCAGCCCCTCCCCGCGCACCGGGTATCCCCACCCGCGGTGTGTTACCCCCCCGGACCCCTCCTCCCCGCAGCCCCCCCGCGCACGGTGCCCACCCTCTGCAGCGCCCGCCCTGCACCACAGCCCCCCCTCCTTCGCTCCCCCCGCCTTTCCTGCGCCCCCCGCCCCTCTCGCCCTCCGGGCACCGCACCCTGCGTGTGCCCCCCCCTCGTGCAGCCTCTTGCACACACACACGCGCGTGTTCACACGCACCGCTGTGCGCACCCCCCCGAGCACCCCCCAGCCCCCGCCCCTCCTCGAACAGCCCCCCCGTGCACGCCCTGCCTTGCGCACCCCACTGCACCCTCCTCCCGTTTCACACCCTCCTCGCACACCCCTGTACGCGCTCCCACACGGACCCCCCCTCACCCCGCGCATCCTCGAGCTTTATTCCACGCGAACCCCACCCAGCCCCTTCTGCCCCTAAACGGACACGCGCCCCCCCCGCAAACCCCCCCGTGCACACTCACAAACCCCCTGCAAACCCCCCGTGCACACTCACATCTCCTGTAAACCCCCCCGTGCACACTCACACTCCCCCGCAAACCCCCCCGTGCACACTCACACCCCCCCCACACCCTCCCCGGCGCGGGGTCCTCGCACACGCGTGTGCCCCTCTGGCTCGACAAGGGAGAGGGAGGGGGCTGCAGGCGGGGAGGCAGCACCCTCTGACCTCCCCAGACCCCTCCCCGGTGCCCACCCCTCCTACAGCGCGCTCCCAAGCCGGGGGGTCACCCCGCACCCCCTCCCCGCGCCCCGGGGGTCCCGGATCCCCCCCAGATCCCGGGTGGGTCCCACCGAGGGGGGTGCGTGTGTGTGTGGGGGGGTCCCGCTCACACGCTCGTGCGGGGCCAACCCCGCGGCCGCATCGGTGCGACCGGGAAGGGGAGAGGGGTTCCCAAGGACCCTGGGGGGCGGGCGGCGCGGGGGGTGCTGCGGGTGGGCGATCGCCCGCGGCCCCGCAGAGGTGGCGACGCGGGGGGGGGGGGGCAAGGTTTATCCGCCAAGGCCGTCGCTGCTGCGGCGGCCGGAAAACCACCGGGAGGGCCCCGGGGAAGCACCGGGAGGGGGGAAAACCGGGGAGGGGGGAAAACCGGGGCGGGCGGGCGGGCGGGCGGGCGGGCGCGGCTGCGCGTGCGGGCGGAACGAGCGACGGCGCCGCATCGCCGCCCGCCCGCCGCGGGGACCGAGGCGCGGGGCGGCCGCGAGAGGCTCGGCGGGACCGCGGGGCCCGTGTCGGGGGTCGCCCCCGGCCACCCCCCCCCCAACCCCCGTTGCGCCTCCCGGGCAGGCGGGCTCGGCGCCGCAGGTGCCGCCGCCGGGCCATGGTCAGCGCCCGAGGGCAGCGCAGGCCGGGGGCTGCCTGCAGGTGGGTGTATTTTGGGGAGGGGGGGGAACGGGAGGGGTAAAAGGGGGAGTGGGGACCCCCCCTGCCTCCTCCCAGCTCCCGGGGACCTGCTGGTTCTGGGGAACCCCCTCCCTGAGTCCCAGGAATGGGGAGATTCCTGGGAATCCCCCGGCTCGTGGGGATCCCCCGGCTCGTGAGAACCCCCCTGGCGCAGGGGGGGGGGGGCAGCGGGGGGGGTTTGGGAAGGGGGAGAGGGCACCATGAGGGGGTGCCCCGAGGGCACCTCGAGGCTCTGAGGGTCCGCGGGGGGGTTCCTGGGCCTGTTCAGCCGCCCCTGCGCCCATCCCGGGGGGGCTGCGGGGCGGGAGGGGGGCCGCGCTGGGGGGGCGCGGGAGGAGCCCCCGCCGGCGGTGACAATGAGGACGCGATGGGAGTGACCGTGCCCGGCTAAAAATATCCTCCGCCCCCACCCACCGCCAGCGCCGCGGCCTCAAGGTCACTGCCCTGCCGGGGGGGACGCGGGGGCGTGGGGCGGGGAAGCCCCCGGCCCCCCCCGCGCCGCGGCTCCCGCACGCCGCCGTCGCCAGTGCTGCCGCTCCGCCGCGCCGAGAGCCGCCCGCGCCCGCCGCCCCCGCGCCCCGGCACATGCCCCCGCCGCCCCCCGGGCCCCCCGGCGCGCCCCGACGATCCCCGTAGCTCGGGGCCGTGGCAAGTGAGCGGGCGAAGGGGGCGGGGGGGGCAGCGCGGGGGGGACCCCGGGGGTGGCAGCGGGGGGGACCCCGGGGGTGGCATTCCCTGGGGTGGAGGGGTGGAGAGGCGTGGGGACACCGGGGCTGCCCCGGCTGCGCGTTTTTGGGGTGTGTGGGCGCCGGGGTCTGCGGGTTTTCGGAGCGCGGGGGCGCCGGGGACGCCCTCCCTTTGTGGTGTCAGGGTGTGGGGACACCGGGGATGTCCTGCCTGAGGGGTGTCGGCGTGTGGGGACACCAGGGACGCCCTGTCTGCGGGTTTTTGGGGTGTGGGGACAGAAGGGACACTCTGTCTGCAGATTTTTGGGGTGTGGGAGCACCGGGGACACCCTCCCTTTGTGGTGTCCGGGTGTGGGGACACCGGGGAAGTCCTGTCTGTGGATTTTTGGTGTTTGGGGACACCAGGGACGCCCTCCCTGCGTGGTGCCAGGGTGTGGGGACACCAGGGATGTCCTGTCTGCTGGTTTCTGGGGTGTGGAGACACCAGGGATGCCCTCCCTGCAGGTTTTTGGGATGTGGGGACACTGGGGATGCCCTCCCAGCAGGGTTTGCCTGCTCAGGGTAATCCCCAGCTGCAGGAGTCAGGGGATTTGGGGGGTCCCCACCCTTGGGGACGGTATGGCCGGGGGCACTGAAGCCGAGCAGGTTTGAGGGGCTGGGGGTGCTCGGTGCTCACCAGTGGCACTGGGACACCAGGGTGGCACCGGGACACCAGGGTGGCACCAAGCTCAGCCCTCACCAAAACCAGGGGGACCCTTCCTACCACAACCAGCCCCGGCCAATCCAGCTGTGGCACTGGGGTGACACCTCTGCGCTGGTGGGACCCCGGGCCGGTCCCAAGCCCAGGGTGGGCACCAGGGGCTCCCGGTGGGTTCTGGCGCCGCGTGGCCTCGACGTGCCGGGGAGTGCCCGGGCAGCGCCCGCCGTGTCACGGCACAGCCATCGAGGCCTTGGGGGCCTCCCTGCCTCTCACGACCTTCCCGGTGACCTTGAGCCACCCCTGGGGGTCCCTGTGCAGGGTGGGGACCGCGGGGGGCTTGCGGGGAACCCTCTGCATTGTTGGGGACCCCCCCCCACCCTGCAGCGGGGACGTGGGGCTCTACCGGGGCGTTCGCGAGGTTTGGGGGACCCCCACTCTCTCTGAGGGGTTTGTGGCAGTGCCGGGGGCGGTGGGGACCCCCGTGTCCCCCCCGGGCGGCCCCGGGCGGGGGGTCGGCGGTGGCCCTGCGGGGGCAGCCAGGCGGAGCGGCTTTGTCCTTCGGCTGAGCCGAGCGCGTGGGGGAGGCAGCGGGAGAACCCGGCGCGGCGGCTTTGTCTGGGGACGCCGGCGCGGTGGCGGCGAAGGGGGGGGGCGTGGGGAGCCCGAACCCCCCCCGCTGGACCCCGCAGGACCCCCCGCCCCAGCCCCAGGCACCCGTCTGGCTCCGCGCAGGTATAGGGTGTCCCCGGCTGCGTGTCCCCTCCTGAGGTGGGAGGGCTGGGGAGGGGATCCCCCTTGGGCTGGGGGTGGCAGGGGGGGCCCGGCTGCCTCCGCCACCCCTGGGAACATCGGTGCTGCCCCCCGTGTCCCTCCGGGCCTGATCCAGCCCTGGCCCCAGGGCGTCTCCGTGGGGCTCAGGGGAGGGATTTTCTCGGGGAGACCCCGGGACAAGCCGGGGATTCCCCTGTGCTGCGTCGGGGCTGGGGAGCTTCGGGTTGTCCCCGCGTGTCCCTGCGTGTCCCCACGTGCGTGCCAGCCCGTGTGCCTCCCCCTGCGCCGTGGGGTCCACGGGCACCCCACGGGCGGGAACAGGCCTGATCCTGGGTCGGGTGGATCCCCCCAGTGCCAGGCTCTGCCCCTCTGCGCTGACCTCGCCGTGCTGGGGTGGACACGGGGCGCTTGGGGCACGGGGGTCCCGGCTGTTGGCATCACCGGGGGTCCCGCTGTGGCAGGGCTTGGCTGAGCCATCGCGCTGCTCTTTGGGAGCCGAGTGGCCTTGTCCCGGCGCTTCCTCCAGCCCTGAGGGCCTCAGAGGGTTTGGTGTCCCCCCAAACCACGCTCACGCCCCTGCCCTGCCCTCGAGGGGGGGGGGCAGCGGCGGTGGCACCCCCAGCCCGCCCCGTGCCGGCGGGTGGGCAGCGGCGTTGGCGGGGGCGGGGGGGGCTCCCGCCGTCACCGCCAGATGCTCCCCAGCCTGGGACATATGGCCAGGGCTTGGCGGCGGCGGGAGGAACCGGGGCCGCCGCGGGGGATTTTTGGGGACGAGGGGGGGGCCGCAGGGGGTCTGACGCACTTCGTGCCCCGGCAATGCCCGAGCCGCGGCGGCGGCTGGCGGGGAGCCCCCGTGACCCCGGGCAGGGTCACCGCGTGGGCCTCACTGCCCCCAGCACCCCGTCCCCTGCCCCACGGCGAGGGGGTTCCCTGCTTCCCCGTCCCCCTGTCCCCCGGGGCACAGCCCTGGCACGGCCGCTGCTCCCCCAAATTCCTGCCCCACCCTCGCGGGGCCCGTGATTCCCAGGCAGGAATTAGCGGGCGGGTAATAAATAAATCACCCGCGGGGAGCCTTTCGGCCGCCCGCCGCTATTTTTAGCCGCACCCTCCTCCTCTGCAGTTGCTCCAAGGCAGCGTCGCTGCTCCGGGGCACGGGGGGGAAGTGGGGGGTCCCACTGCCACCCCACAGCCACCCCCAGGGCACGGGGAGCTGCTGCAGCCCGGCTCTGGGGGGTTAAGCCGTGTCCCCCCACCCGTGTCCGTGCTCTGTGCAGGGTGTGGAGGTGCTGCCGTGACCGGGGTCGCCCTTAGGACCCCTTTGCTGTCCCCATCCCGAGGGTCCGTCCCCAGCCATCTCCTCGGTGACAACCCAAGTGACACTGCAGAGCGGGTGGGTGCCCGTGTCCCAGCCCCAGGGGTGGCAGGGGGACGGTGGGACCCCCCGTGCCACGCTGTGACACCCGGCTGTGGCCGCGGGCATCCTGCTGCTGTGTCACATCCTGGCGGGAGCTGCCGGGAGCAGGGACACTCAGGCCCGTGTCTCAAGGACACACGGTGACCGTGGCCAGCAGAACTCCTGCCTGAGGGGACCTGCCGTGTCCCCATCCCCGTCCCTGTCCCCGTGGTGAGGACGATGGGGACAGTGAGGACCACCCTGCACATCCCACCCGAGCATCCCTGGGGATGCAGCCCCCAGCCCTGGCATCCCCTTGGGGCTGCAGGGACAGGGGATGGGGACCCCTCGGGCCTTCACGGTTTTAACCATCCCTCCGGGTGCTGAATCCTTCCGGATTCATCCCTGTGGATGTCCTGGCAGGAGGAAGATTTAATAAGGCCCATTTACGTCGCCATCGATAGAGGCTGTTGGTGAAACGACCACGGAGCGGCGGTTAATGAAATATTTACTGACACTGGTCAGGGAGGGCTCCCGGGTGGCTTCACCCCCCCCGTTTGAGGTGGCAAAAAGTTTTCCGGGCTGTGGTGGGGTGAGCAGTGCCCTGGCACAGCTCCGGCATCCCCGGCATGGCCGCGGTGAAGGGCCTGGGGCCGCCGGCCCCGGGGAGACGTTTCCCCTCCGTCCCTGCCCGCTGCGTATTTTTCTCCCCATCCGAGCATTAAAAAGAAATCGGAGCCCATTTTCCTGCGATAAATTTGGCAGAATGGAGAGAAAATGATCTGGCTCTGGAGGGGAGCCAGGGCCCCGGCTGCACACCGGGAGCAGCTGGGCGCTGGAGCCCGGCCACGCTCCGGAGCTCCCGGAGGAACCGGGAAAACATCATCCCTGGCTCTGCTGCGTCCCCGGGGGATGGGGAAGGGGTCCCGAAGCCCTGCTGCTCCCTGGGGAAAGGGGGGGTGCTGGTGGTGGCAGCCCCACGCCAGGTGTCCCCGTGCCGGTGTCCGTGCTGATCCCGGTATTCCGGGGTGCGGCAGGACCGGGAGCTTGGAGGCCTGAAATCCAGGGAGCTGCTGCACCCCGGGGTTCAGCCCCGCTGCAGGGCTGGGGGGGCTGCAGGGACCCCTCCGTTCCCCTGTGTAGGAGCCCTGGGCTGCTGCTGGGGCTGTGGGCTCGGTGTGGGGGTTTGGAGGCCGTTTTGGGGGTTTTGGGGGGGTTTCCGTGTGACGCAGCCCCTCGTGCAAAGGGACCGTGGGTGCAGTGGAGCCCCTCGTGCAACGGGGCCCTTCGTGGGGTGCAGCCCCCCGTGCAACGGGGTCGTGGGTGCCACAGAGCCCGTCGTGCAAGGGGGGCTTCCCTGCCACGAGGCCCTTGTGCAGCGGGGCCGTTGGTGCAATGCAGCCCCTCGTGCAGCGGGGCCGTGGGTGTGAAGCAGTGACTCGTGCAAGGGGGGGGTCTTTCGTGGGACGCAGCCCCTCGTGGAAGGGGGTCGTTGGCGCGACGAAGCCCCCCTGTGCAGTGGGGGTTTTTTTGTGCGACGAGGCCTTCGTGCAGTGGGGTTTCTCGGGGGATGCAGCCCCTCGTGGAACGGGGTTGTTGGTGTGGTGGAGCCCCTCGTGCAGCGGGGTCTTTGCTGTGGGGCAGCCCGTGCTGCGAGGGGGCCGTTTGTGGGACGCAGCCCCTCGTGCAGGGGGGTGGTTGGTGCCGTGGGGTCCCTCGTGCAATGGGGCCGTTTGTGGGACGCAGCCCCTCGTGCAGGGGGGTTTTCTGTGTGATGCAGCCCCTTGTGAAACAGGGGGTGGTTGGTGCGATGCAGCTCCTCCTTCAATGGGGTCTTTCGTGCAGTGCAGCCCCCCTGGCAGTGGGGCTGTTGGGGTGATGCAGCCCCTCGTGCAGTGGGGTCACTGGTGGGATGGAGCCCCTCCTGCAGTGGGGTCACTGGTGGGATGCAGCCCCTCCTGCAGTGGGGTCACTGGTGGGATGGAGCCCCTCGTGCAGTGGGGTCTTTCACGTGGTGAAGCCCCTCGTGCACTGGGGCCGCTGGTGCAGGGGGTGTGTGCATCAGGGGGTGCTCGGGGGAGCAGGGACAGGGTGACCCCCTGAGTGGCGGTGCCAGGACAGGACCCTCGCCAGGTGCAGTGGCTCTGGGGGTCCCTGGCCCTGCAGCCGAGGGGGTTTGGGGACCCCGCTAATGCCACGTCTCCTCTCTGGCCAGGCGTGGAGGGAAGCCCATGGCCCCCGGACCCCCAGGCCCCCCCTGCACCCAGCCCCGACCCCGCAGCCCCTAACGCCCCGAGGACCCCCCCGGCCGGCCCCGGGGAGCCCGAGCAGGTAGGGAGGCACGGGCGGGGGTCGCGGGGTGCTGGGATTGCACCAGGGCGCTGGGGGATGTTTGGGGGTGCTGGGGGTACACTGGGGCTGATGGGGGGGCTGTACTGGGGATGCCGGAGGCCGCGTTCTCGGGGGGCTTGGGGAGGATGAGGGGGAGCCCTGGAGGGGGGGGTCACGGGGCATGATGAGTTTTGGGGCGCAGCGAGGCTGGAGGGGGTGCCGGGGGTGTGCAGGGGGGGTGCTGGGGGTGCCTGTGGGGGGCAGGGGGGTTTGGGGTGGGGGTGTTTTTGGGGGGGACAGTGCGGTATCTGGGGGGCTCCGGCAGCCCCTGGAGGAAGGGGGCGTGGCGAGCGCTCCGAGGGGCGTGGCCAAGGGCGTGGCGCGGCGCTCGTCATCAGAGGTGTGGTCTGCCCTGGCCAATGGGAGCGCGGGACGCGCCCCCCGCCCCGCCCCCGGGCGCTCCGGTGCCGCCACCGCGCGCCCCCGGGACCGGCTCCGGCTGCGGCGGCGGCGGCGGGACCCGGCCCGGCCCCCGGGCACCGGCCACGGCAGGTACCGCACACGCCGGGGGGGGAGCCGGGCCGGGGGCAGCCGGGCCGGAGCCCACCGGGGAGCCCCCGGGCAGCGGGAGCCCCGGGAGCGGCGGGTTCGGGGGCGGCGGGGACGCGCAGCTGCGGCTCCGTTACGGCGGAGCGGAGCCGTCCCGGGGCCGCGGGGCAGCGGCAGCGCCCGGCGCGCGGGGGGCACCGCGGGGCGCGGGCACGGCCTGGGCTCGGGGTCCGCGCAGCCCCGGGGGTGCGGAGGGGGCGGCGGGGCTGCGGCGGGGGCAGGACACGGTCCCGTGGGCAGGGCGCGGGCGCGTCCCCGACGGGCAGGACATGTCCCCGTAGGCACGACGCGTCCCCCCGTGGGCAGGACGCGGGCGCGTCCTCCATGAGCGCGACGCGTCCCCCCCGTGGGCGGGACACGCACCTGTAGGCACGGCAGGACGTGTCCCCCCCGGCAGGACGCGTCCCCCACGGGCAGGACAGGACAGGACAGGTCCCCGGTGGGTGGGACACGTCCCCATGGGCAGGACGTGTCTCCCCCAACAGGACACGTCCCCTACAGGCAGGGCACGTCCCTATAGGCAGGACGTGTCCCCACGGGTGGGACGTGTCCCTGGGAAGCATCACCCGGTGCCGGGCGGGACGAGGACGCCGATCCCGGCTCCCCGTGGCCCCCCCACCCACGCAGGTCCCCTGTCCCGCAGGTCGCCCCCGCGCCGCTGAGCCATGCGGGATCGCCCGGCCCCCTCCCCGCCAGAGCCATGAGCGGCTGCTGGTACAATGGGGGGGTGACACGGCCCCGGGGCCCCCTGAGCGCCTCCGCCCGCTCCCTGCACCCGCTCGAGGGGGAGACCCAGCCCCTGCGGCCCTGCCCGTCCCCCGGCCTCGAGGTGGTGGTGTCGCGGCCGGAGCAGCCCGGGGGTCCGGAGCCCGGCCCGGCGGCAGCCCCGGGGCAGGATGGGGCCGAGGAGCGGGGAGGGGAACCCCGGAGGAACCAGAACATCGGGTACAAGCTGGGCCACCGGCGAGCCCTCTTCGAGAAGCGGAAGCGCCTCAGCGATTACGCCCTGATCTTCGGGATGTTCGGCATCGTGGTCATGGTCACGGAGACGGAGCTGTCCTGGGGGGTCTACACCAAGGTTGGGGGGGCGGTGGGAGGCGGGTGGGGGTCCGTCCGGGGGTCCGTCCGGGCTCACCCTGCCCCGCTCCCCTGGCAGGAGTCGTCGTATTCGTTTGCACTGAAATGCCTTATCAGCCTCTCGACCCTCATCCTCCTGGGGCTCATCGTCATGTACCACGCCAGGGAGATCCAGGTGAGGGACACCCGCCCGTGGGGGTCTCCAGGGGCGGGTCCTGCCACCCCGGGGGTCCCACCGGCGCCCTCTGTGCCCCCGCAGCTGTTCATGGTGGACAACGGCGCCGACGACTGGCGCATCGCCATGACCTACGAGCGCATCTTCTTCATCGCGCTGGAGCTCATCGTGTGCGCCATCCACCCCATCCCCGGGCAGTACCTGTTCACCTGGACCGCCCGCCTGGCCTTCACCTACGCCGCCTCCGTGGCCGACGCCGACGTGGACATCATCCTGTCCATCCCCATGTTCCTGCGGCTCTACCTGATCGGGCGCGTGATGCTCCTGCACAGCAAACTCTTCACCGACGCCTCGTCCCGCAGCATCGGGGCCCTCAACAAGATCAACTTCAACACCCGCTTCGTCATGAAGACCCTCATGACCATCTGCCCCGGCACCGTCCTGCTGGTGTTCAGCATCTCCTCCTGGATCATCGCCGCCTGGACCGTCCGCGTCTGCGAGAGGTGCGGGGGGGAAACCCGGAGGGGTCGGGGGGGTAATGGGGTTGGGGGGCAGCTGAGGACACACGGTGCAGACCCCGAGGGGGGGTCGGGGCAGAGGAGAGACCCCCTGGGGAAGAGACCTCTTGGAGAAGAGCCCCCCCGCCGCCCAGGCTGACCCCCCTTGGTGGGACCTCCCATGGTGGCCACGGTGGTTTTTCCAAACCGAACTCGCTCGCCAAGGCGAGGTGGGGGTGGCCGGACCCCCAGGGTGTCCCCAAACCTGTCCCAAGCTCCTCTGTGCCCCCCTGGGGTGGGGCAGGACCCGCTCTCTGCTGCCCGGGTGGAGCTGGGGGTCACTCAGAGGGGACCAAGGACCTGGGGTCTCACAGAGGGGACTGAGGACCCGGGGGTCTCCCAGAGGGGTCCCAGGAGGTGGGTGGGGGTCCCGCGGAGGGGACCTGGCTCGGGGTGTGCCCGCACTCCTCAGCTGCTCCCGCGGGGCGGGGCCGGGATGCCCGCGCCGGTGCCCTCCCCGTGCCCGCCTCTTCTGGGCCGGGCCCCCCCCCCCGGGGCCGCGCATTAACTGCTCTTGTTTTCCCTCCCCGACGCTCTGCTGCTTGCAGGGACAAACTGTGAGTGACCCCAGGGACCCCCAGCGCGTCCTGCACGGGGCGGCCCCGCCCCAGGCTTCTGCTTCCCAGAATTTAGGATTAGCTGCAGCCAGAGCCGGGGGGGTGGGGTGGGCAGGGCTGGGGGGCCGGGGGGGCAAAGGGGCCGTGGACACGGAAAGGGGCTGGAGCCCTTTTCCACTTGGAACCTCAGCAGCTGCTTCCTGTGCCCCCCAGCTGGGGGGGCCGTGGTGCCCAGCCTGGCTGTGGGCACGGAATGGGGGTCCTGTTGGGAGGGGGGGTCGGGGCACAGCTCCTTCTGTACTGGCTTTTGGGGGGCTCTTGGAGGGAGGGGTTGCTGCAGGGATTGCTGTGGGTTCTGGGGTGACCCTGGAAGGGGAAACCCCAGCAAGAAGCTGGGGAGGAGCCACTGGATCGTTATTGCTCTGAACGGGAGGCTTTGGATGAGCCTCCAAAGGGTTTTCCTTGGCTCTGGACATCGTTCCTTGGTGTTTCCCCTCCTTAACCTGCATGTTTTGAGTGCCTGGAGGGAGTCCCGGGTGCTCCTTGGGAGCGGGGAGATCTGCAGGTCCTGGGGAACATCACTGTGGGGTGACATCCCGGGCTGCCAACCCCACCCAGGGTGTGGGGTGCCCCCAGCACCACCCTGTCCCATGGTGTCCCTCCATCTCCCTGCCATGCCCCTCAGTGCCAGATGAGGTTCCAAGCCCCCCGGGGGGGCTGGGTGGGGGGACGCAGCAATCCTAAATTCCTCACCGCACGCTTGAGCCCCCCCCCTCCCGGCTTGCTCCCGTCTCCCCCCTTCCCTCCCCTCACCCCCAGCACCCTGTTTTCCCAGCTCCCCACTGCTCCCAGCATGTCCCAGCCCTGCTGCCCAGCTTGGCCACTGCTCCGTGTCCCCGGCCGGGCTCGTCCCCCTGTCCCGGGGGTCCCTCGGGGAGGGGGGGGGCACGGCCGGCCGTGTCCGTGGCGCCGGCTCCGGCCACGGAATCTCAAAGCACAGCGTCCCCCACTGCCCACCCGGTGTCACCCACGCTGGTCTCGGGGCCCTTCGGAGCTGGGGTGGCCCCCCAGGAGCTCAGGGTGGCCCCCAAGGAGCTCAGGGTGGCCCCCAAGGAGCTCGGGGTGGCCCCCAAGGAGCTCGGGGTGCCCCAATTCATCCAGGTCTCTGCAGGGACGGGGTGTCCCCTGCCTGGGGGTCTGCAGTGACACCCGTGTGCTGTGCTTTGAGATCTCTGGGGGGACTTCAGAGGGACAGAGGTCACCGGGGGGCTGCTCCGAGCCTGTCCCCTTGCTGTCCTCATCCAGCAGCACCCCCTGACCCAACCCCACTCCTGGGGGGGCACAGCCCCACTCGGGGCATCCCTCCTCCCGGTGTCTGGAGCGGCCGTGCCTGATGTCCCCGGGGTGTCCCCAACTTCTCTGGGGCTCCCAGCAGCACATCAGGGAGCCTGGGGACTCTCCTTGCCTGGGAACACGCCCCAAACCCCTCGTGGCAGGGTGGTGGCACCGCGAGAGGGGCGAGCGCGGTGACACTGCGGTGCCAGCGGTGACAGCGGCTGCGCTCGGCCCCGGGCAGGTACCACGACAAGCAGGAGGTGACCAGCAACTTCCTGGGGGCGATGTGGCTGATCTCCATCACCTTCCTGTCCATCGGCTACGGGGACATGGTGCCGCACACCTACTGCGGGAAGGGCGTGTGCCTGCTCACCGGCATCATGGTGAGCGCCGCGGCCGGGGGGGACACACACGGACACACGGCCCCTGAACCCCCAGGGCTGAGGGGGGACACACACACATGGGCCCTGTGCCCCCTAGGGCTGGGAGGGGACACACACATGGCCCCTGAACCCCCCAGGGCTGGGGGACACACACACACACACAGCCCCTGTGCCCCCCAGGACTGGGGGACACACACACACGGCCCCTGTGCCCCCCAGGCGTGGGGACACACACACACACGGCCCCTGCACCCCCCAGGGCTGGGGGACACACACACATGGCCCCTGCACCTCCCAGAGCTGGGGGGTGACACACACATGGCCCCTGAACCCCCAGGGCTGGGGGGTGACACACACATGGCCCCTGAGCCCCCCAGGGCTGGGGGACACACACACACGGCCCCTGAACCCCCAGGGCTGGGGGGGGGCACACACACAAGGCCCTGCACCCCCCAGGCTCCCCCCCCCCCTCACCCCGGGGGTCCCTGCCCGCAGGGCGCCGGCTGCACCGCGCTGGTCGTGGCCGTGGTGGCCAGAAAGCTGGAGCTCACCAAAGCAGAGAAACACGTCCACAACTTCATGATGGACACGCAGCTCACGAAGCGGGTGAGACCCCCCGGCCCCCCCTCCCCTGAGCGGCAGGACCGGCCCTCCCCCGGCCCCACCCACCCCTCACCCCTGGGCATCCGGTGGCTTCCAGGTGAAAAATGCTGCTGCCAACGTACTCAGGGAAACGTGGCTCATCTACAAACACACCAAGCTGGTGAAGAAGATCGACCATGCCAAAGTTCGGAAACACCAGCGTAAGTTCCTCCAAGCCATCCATCAGTAAGTGCCAAACCTTTACCTGCTTCCTACCAGGAATGGTGTCCCATCCCAGAGGTTTTAATTTTTTCCCAGGAGGAGAGCTGGGTGCTTCCTCCCCTTCTGCACCTGCCTGGAGCTCTGGGTTGGGAGCCAGGAGGTCCCTGTCCTTGTCCTCTGTCCCTGTCCCCCATTTCCTGTCCCCCATCTCCACTGTCCCCCTCCCCTGTGACTGTCCCTTTTCCTTGTCCCCTGTCCCTTGTCCTTGTCCCTTGTCCCTGTCCTTGTCCCCATCCCCCATTTCCTGTCTCCCATCTCCACTGTCCCCCTCCCCTGTCACTGTCCCTTTTCCTTGTCCCCTGTCCCTTGTCCTTGTCCTTCATCTGCTGTCCCCATCCCTATTTCCTCCCCATCCCCTGTGTCCCCCTCCCTGTCCCCCTCTCCCCATCCCCTATGTCCTGTCCTTGTCCCCCATCCCTGGTGTCCCCTGTCCCTGCCTCCTGTCCCCTGTCCCCCCCCCCCACTATGGGATGCTCTCCCAGCACGTGGGGACCCCGATGCTCCAGGGGTGACCCCAGGGGTGCCCAGTTGATGAGGTTTGGTGTGACCTTGTCTCTTTGTCAGGGGAGCAGGGCTGGGGGGCTCTGAGCCCCCTCGGGTGCCTCCTGCTTTTGGGGGGTGGGACTGGGGGGTGCCTGGCTTGGGTGGGGGTCCGTGGTGGTGGTGGGGTCGTGCTGCTCTGCTCTCGTGCCCCCGCGCTCTTCGTGGTGTTATTAAACCTGCTGTTGTGTTTTGTCTCTGTTCTGCCCTGTCCCTGCAGAGCTCAGAAGTAAGTCACCCCCCTTCTGCCCCCCCCTCCCTGGCTGTTCCCCTTTGCATGAGCTCTGGCTGCTGCCACGTTTGGGGCGGGGGGGACACCTCGGGGTGGCCCCCCCGGCTCTGTCTGGGCCGCAGGGATGGAGGGGCAGGGGCTGTGCTCGTGGGGTTGGGGGGGGCTGCATGCTGGGCTGTGGGGGGACTGCATGGGGGTCTAAAGGGGCTCACGGGGGTCTGAGGGGGCTCATGGGGGGAGTCACCGAGCCTGAACAACCCCCCCGGTGTCTCCCCAGGCTGAGGAGTGTGAAGATGGAGCAGCGGAAGCTCAACGACCAGGCCAACACTCTGGTGGACCTGGCCAAGGTGAGCGACACCGAGGGAGGGGGGGGTCTGGGGGGATTCAGGGGGACCCCACTGTGGGGGGATCCAGCACTGAGCCCCCCCCCCGTGCCGCTGTGGTTCCCCCCAGACCCAGAACATCATGTACGACATGGTCTCGGAGCTGCAGGAGCGCCACGAGGACCTGGAGAAGCGACTGGGAGCCCTGGAGAGCAAACTGGAGGCGCTGGGGCTGAGCCTGCTGGCCCTGCCCGGGCTGGTGAGCCAGGCCCTGGGCCAGCAGCAGAGGGAGCTCCTGGGGGCTTGGCCCCCCCGGCTCTGCTCGGCCACGGCCCCCTGCACCCCCACCCGCGCCCCCCGCGCCCCTGCCGGTGCCCCCCCCGCCTCTGACAGCGGGTGAGGGGTGGGGGGTGCCGGGGGCATCCCCGGGTGCCCTTTTACAACCTCCTCCACCCCCTTGGACGGCGGGTGGTGGGGAGGGGGCTGTGGGGGGGCACGCCCGGGTCCTCTTCTGTCACCCCCTCCCTCTTCGGACAGCGGGTGATGGGGGGGGCACCCCCAGGTCCCTTTGCACCCCCACCCCCACCATGGACAGCAGGTGATGGGGTGGGGGGGTTATGGGGGCACCTACAGGTCCCCCTTTGTCACCCCCCCACCTCCTCAGACAGCGGTTGGTTGGGTGGGGGGGGGGTGGGGGGGGGGCACAGGTCCCTCTCTGTCACCCCCCCACCTCCTCGGACAGCGGGTGATGGGGAGGGGGGGTCTGGGGGGGCCCCTCTTATGTCTGGCCATCGTGTGGCTGATTTCAGTAGCTTTGTTCTGTAAAGCCCTGTATAAATTTCCTGCGTTCACTGTGCTGGCTTGAGGCTGGAGCCCCCCCCGAACCCCCCCCCCCCGCGCCCCCCCCGGCCGGGTGGGAGCTGAGCCCCAGCCTCCAGGAGGGCTTTTTGGGGGGGTGGGATGCAGCAAGTGCTGCAGTGGGGGGGCTGGAGCAGCCCTGGGAGGGGGGCAGAGGGAGAGGGGGGAGAAGCCAGGAGCCCTGAGTGTTGTGAGGGGGGGGTTTAGGGGCTGACCCCCGGGTGTGGAGGGGGTGGAGGTTGGGGACAGGGTGGGGGGACGCCTGGGGTCTTGCCTGGAGGGTGCGGAGCGGGGAGAGACCCCCGTGGTGAGAGCAGGGCTGAGCCCCAGCGTGGAGGATTTTTGGGGAGGGGTGGTGGTGTCTCTGTTCCTGGCTCTGCCACGAAGTGACCTTGGCGAAGTCACGTCACCTCTCTGTGCCTCAGTTTGCCCCGTCTGTAAAATGGGGGGGGTTGGGGTGGGAGGTGGGGGGGACTCGGCACCAGCCGTCGCAGAGCGCTGTGAGACTCCTGGATGCAATACCGAGCCCGGCCCCCCCCGCGGGGTGGGCGAGGACCCTCTGCCGGGACCCCCACAGCCCTGCACCCCCCCTCCGGGGCCGGTCCTGCTCCCCCCCGCCGCGGGGGGGGGTCGGGGGGGGGCCGAGGCGCAAATTAAAGGAGCCTGAACTGGACGCGTCACTCTCTGCTCGCGTCAGCGGGACCCCCCCGGCGGGGGGGCGGGATGGGGTCCTGGGGGGGTGAAAGAGGGTGTTTTGGGGGGTCTTTGTCACTCCCCCCACCCTGGGAACCTTGTGGGGGTGGATGGGGCTGGTGTGGGGGCTCCAAACCCCTCGGAGGGCGGGGGGGGGCACTGGGAAGGCCAGGGGCTTGCAGCCCCCCACTAGGGCAGGTTTGGGGGGGCTCATAGCAGCAGATTGGGGTGAGTGATGGGACATCCCGAGCCGTTCTGGGGTACCCCGGCTCCCCCTCTGCAGCCCCGGGATGTGGGTGTTGGGGTCCTGCAGAAGGCGAGGGCAGGAGGGTGGGGGGCACTTTGGGGGGGGGGGCAGGGGCCCCAGGCTGCCCACGCGGGGCCCCGTGCCACGGTTTGGGGTGGCACGGGGCTGTTAATGATTAACCAGCGGTGCCGGGCGGTGGTGGCGGTGACTGGTGGCACTGGTGGTGGCAGCGGTGGTGGCACTGGTGGTGGCGGCGGTGCCGGTGGGCGGCGGCCAAGGGACATCGCGGTGGGTCCCGGGGCCGCGTCCCCCCCCCATGAGACGGGCAGGTAACGTTGGTGGCGGGGGTCGGGGGCCGGACACTACCCTGCAGGGGCTGGCACGGGGACAGGAGGGGACACGGAGCGTCTGGGAGTGACCCAGCGGCTGCTGGACTCGCGGGGTCGTGGGGGGGACCCTCTCTCCCTCCTGCCCTGAGGGGGTCCAGAGGGGTCCCTGCTCCTGGGTGCTGGGAGCACCAGTTGGTGCTTTCCATCCCAGTCCAGGCTGGGGGGGACCGGGACGGTGGTTTATGCCCCAGAGGTGACACCCCCGGCCACGGTTGTGTCCCCGTGGGAGCGACGGGGACTGCGGGGGAAGCTGAGACGCGGAGGAGGAGGGGCCGGGGACACCGGGACCGGGGGGCTCGCTCCCGTCCCCCTCATCCCGGGGCTTCTCCTCCAGCGGGACCCAGCCCGGAGCTGCGGGAGCGAAGCCGGATGCCCCCGGGGCACCCCCGTCACCCCAAAACCACCGGGAGCCGCTGGCCGAGCCCCCCCATCCCGCCGGGACACCGGGACCGCCCGGTACGGAGCGGGGGCGGGGGGCTGAGCCCCCGGGCTGGGCTGGGGGAGTTGGACCCCCGCTAAGTCCTGCCTGGCGGGGCCGGGGGCGACTGGGGCTGACGACCACCCCTCAGTGACCGCAGCATCCTCCTGCCCCCCCGCCCCGTCGGGTCTCATGTCCCTCGTGTCGCTGGCAGTGGCGGGGGACTGCCACCCTTGGGGGGCTGTGTCACGGCCCCCCCCTCGCTGCTGTCTCTGCTCTCATCCTCCTCTTCCTCCCGGCGCTGCTCTGCCCGGCCCGCAGCCTCCCGTCCTTCCACGTGTGGTGGGGCGAGCTGACCTGGAAGCCCCGGGAGGTCCCCGGGGGTCCCGCGGTCACCGGGAGCGGGGGCAGCCCCGGGTGGTCCCCGCCCTGTCCCCCGGCTCGGCGGCGCTGCCACCTCACACCCTTCCCTTGTGTCCCGAAGCCGCCGCCAGCCCGTGCCAGGCGTGTCACCTTCGAGGACGAGGTGGTGGCACCGCGGGGACCCCCGGGGAGGGCCCGTCCTGCCGGGGAGCAGGAGAAGCGGGGGGACAGGTCTGTCGCCCCCAGACTGTCGCCCCGACCACGCGCCGTCCCCGACTACGTGGTGTAAGTGGCCCTTTGGCGACTGGGGTGGTCACGGGGGTGTCACGGATCCCCCATGACCCAACCACGAGGGGCCCGATGGTGAGGGCAGCACCTGAGCCCCGTGGTTTTGGGGGGGGCAGGAGGTACCCGGCGATCCTGAGCCCCCGGCAGTGGGAGGGCTACAAGGGCGTCTTCCAGGACCAGCTGGCGGAATACGTGGATCTGCACCGGGAGCTCCGTGCCACATGTCACCCCCCGGGCAGGACGGTGGGACCCTGGGTGGGCACGGGGCACCGTCCTGTGGGTGGGATGAGCTGGGCGTTCTCTGCAGGGATTAGGGGTGAGCCCGGGGAGGGGCTGCAGAGGGTGTTGGGGGGACAGGAGGAGACACGTGGACCCCCAGGCTCCTCTGGCACCAGCAGCGCCCGAAGGCAGCTCCTGGAAAATTAATGAGCGTTGGAATTTCTTGGCTGCGCCCTGGGGGAGGGTTTTGCCGCAGGTCTTGGAAGCGCTGGAGGTGCCGGAGGAATTCTGGGTGCCCCTGAGCCCTCCGGATTTGTCACCTCCAGCCACCTCATTAGGGCTGAACCCCCCGCGGGGCTCCGGGACGTGGCCCACAACTGCTGTGAGTTCGTGAGGAAGAGGAGGGTGAGCAGCGGGAGGGCTCAGGATTTGTTCTGGGGAGCGGGGGGGCGGTGTGCCCTGGGCATCACAAGACCCCGGTGCCTTGGCAGGGCTATTCCCGGCAGGATTCAGCCTGGCTGGAGAAGCAGCGGCGCTGTGAGTACCTGAAGAAGAAGCTGACGCACCTCAAGGCGCGGATCCAGGAGTACAATCGTGTCACCCACCCCAGCGCCGGTGGCTCCTGAGCCTGTACCCGGGCCGGGGACCCTCCCCCCCCCCGAGGCACCCCAGGGGATGGGGAGGGGCTGGCGCTGCCGCGGGGATCACCCAGTACCCACCAGGGATCACCCGGTACCCACCGACCCATCGCACCCACGTGGGAACGGGGAGCAAACCCACCGGCTCCTCATTCTGGAGGTCCTCGTGGAGCCTCGTGGCTCCGGGACCCCCGAGCGCTGGGTGGGTCCTGCCTGTCCCCAGGTCCCGGCTGTGCCCCCACCTCATCCCTGGGAATCGGGGAGCCCCTCACCCCCCTCCCCGGGCAGGGGGTGCAGCTGCTGAAGTGGCTTTAATTCAGTAACCGGGTTTAAGAAACGTGGTGGTGTTTTGTTTTGTTTTGTTGTGTTTTTTTTGGGAGGGGAGGGGTGTCTCAACTTTTTTTTGCGGGGGTCTTAACGCGCATCCCGGGGCACCCACAGTGTCCGGGGGCCGCGGGTGCCCCCGTCCCACCGCAGCGCCCTCGGGACCCTCAGCACGGGGCACAATTTCACCACCCCCCGATTTCACCCCCAATTTCCCCCCCCCCCCCCCCCCGAGGCGGATCCCGGTGCTCCCACCCCCCCATCCCACCCCTCCCGGGGGCGGGACCCGGGGCCGGTCCCGCAGCGCTGCCGCCGCCGCCTCCCGCCGCTCCCGGCTGCCATTTTAAGGTGAACAAAGCGGAGGAGGCGGCGGCAGGTGAGTGGCTCCGCGGCGACGGGACCCCCTCCCCCGGTACCGGCCCCGGCCGCGGCCCCGCGGGGCGAGCGGGCTCCCGGGGCGGGAGGGCGCACGGGGGGTCCCCGCGCCCCGCCGCGCACGGGGGGGGTTCGTCCTTCCCCGCCGCCCCACCTGCACCGGGGTCCCCGCCGGGCTTCCCTCCGGTACCGGCGTCCCCACCGGCACCGAAATCCCCTCCAGGGGCACCGAGTTCCCCACCGAGGTCCACGCCGGTACCGGCCCCGGGGTCTCACCGGGGACCCCCGCGGGACCGGCCGCCGGGGTCCGCACCGGTACCGGGCTCCCCACCGAGGTCCCCACCGGGATCCCCACCGGTACCGGGGCTCCCAAAGCCGAGAGGCCGCTGCTCCTCCCGGGGCGGCGGGGCCGGGGGTCTCGCTGCCCGCCCGCTGCCCCCTCAGAGGGGAAGGGACCCCCGGACCTCCCGCCCGTGTCCTCCCCCTCGGCCCCGGGGGGCATCGCTCTCCGGTTCCAGCTCCAGGAGCCCGAGACCCCCCAGTCCCGCTCGGGGGGGGGGGTCCCCACAGCTGCCGGGTCCCGGTGGCCGCTCGGACCCCCGGGAGGGCGGGGGGATCAGTTCGCGGTCCGGGGGTGAATCCGACCGCGATCGGGAGGTTCGGGAGTTTGTGGGACAAGGGGGTGTTGGGACACTTGAAGTGGAGAGGGGTTGGCTCGGGCAGCCCCAAAGCCCCGGGGGCACCACTGGGGCCCAGTGCCCACCCTTGCCGCTGGTCAGGGGGTCCTCCCAACCCCCCCACCCACCGTGGGGGTCTGATCCTGCCGCTGAGCTCCGCCAGAACGGGTGCCGGGGTTGGATTTCCCACAGGGCTTCAGGTTTCCCCTGATTCAGGTGCTGCTCCCTGCTCCGGGCTGGGGTCTCTGCACCGCGTGGGGGGGTCCCCGCATCGATTTCGAGAACCCCCCCAAATTTTTACGCACCGATTCACCACTTTCCTGGGGGCTGCTGCTCACGTGCCCCGTGTTGTTATTATTATTATTATTATTATTATTTTCCTCTTTAATCCTTCAGATCTGCTTACGGCGGCACCCTCGGGGCGGGGGCGGGCCCCGGATAAGCGCTGTGCTGCTTTCAGGAGAATTTAAACAATCCCCGGTTCCTCGGGCCGCGGTGGGGGGGTTCTGGGAGGGGGTGTTTCGGGGTCCCCGGCGTGGGGCAGGGCCGGGGCGTGACGGGCCGGGCGCCGCCGGTGACTCACCGTGCCCGTGCCTCAGTTTCCCCGCGCTGACTCCGGTGCCGCGGCGTTGGGCGGGTGTTGACGGTGCTGGCGACGGGAGTGGGGAGGGGGGGGGGACCAAAGTCCCCACGGGGCGGTGGAAACGCGGCGGTTCCGCCTCGCGCCGGTGCCGGCACCTCCTGGCACTCAACCGGCTCTGACTCTCCGTCCGTGTCCCCTCCAGGCTCCGCCACCATGTTCAGCAAGAAGTCCTACGACAGCCCCCCGATGGGTTACGGCCCCCCCACCAGCTACGGCCCCCCCACGGGCTACGGGGCCCCCACGGGCGATTACGGCTACGACTACGGGGTCCGCTCGCCGCCGCCGGGCTCCTACTACATCGAGGACGTGCCGCAGCACTTCTACAAGTGGTCGTCGCCGCCGGGCGTGGTGAGGATCCTGGAGGCCACGGTCATCCTGCTCTGCATCGCCATCTTCGCCTGCGTGGCCTCCACCCTGGCCTGGGAGTACGGCTACGGCTTCGGGGGGCTCTACGGCAGCGGCCTGGGGGGTTACTACGGCTCCGGCTACTACGGCAGCGGGCTGAACTACGGGTACGGCTACGGGGGGTACTACGGCGGCGTCACCAACCCGCGGGCGGCCAACGGCTTCATGATCGCCATGGCCGTGCTCTGCTTCCTGGCCCAGCTGGGGCTCTTCGTGGCCGGCGTCAGCAAGTCCAGCAGCACCCGCTCGCGCCGCTTCTACCTGGTGGTGCTGGTGGTGAGCGCGGTGCTGGCCCTGGCCATGCTCATCGCCTCCATCGTCTACGTCGTGGGCGTCAACCCCCAGGCGCAGATGACGGGCAGCTACTACTACAACCCCCTGCTGACCATGTGCAGCCAGATCTACAGCGGCAGCACCTACCTCAACCAGTACCTGTACCACTACTGCACCGTGGACCCCCAGGAGGTGAGGGGGCAGCCCCAGCTCTGGCCAGACCCCCCCCTCTCGCTCTGGGCACAGACCCCTTTGGGCTTCGTCCCGCGGGGTGTGGAGTTGGGGAGGGAGAGGGTGGGTGACCACATGTCCTGCCCTCGGTCCCCGTCCTGCCCTCGGCGTTTTCCCTCTCTCTTTAATGACTTTGGGGTGATCTCGGGCTACTGGAGGAACTGGGATGATCTGGGGGTGTAGCGGCAACTGGGACAAGTGATCCAGGGCTGCAGGAGGAGTTGGGATGAGCCGAGGATGTGGGGGAGAACCAGGATGAGCTGGGGCTCTGGGAGGAATTGGGGTGATCCAGGGCTGTGGGAGAAATCAGGGTGATCCAGGGTTTCGGGAGGAATCGGGGTGTCCTGGGGTTGTGGGAGGAACTGGGGTGATCCAGGACTGTGGAAAGAACCAGGATTATCTGGGACTGTGGGAGGAATGGGGTGATCCAGGGCTGTGGGAGGAACCAGGATGAGCTGGGGCTGCAGGAGGAGTCGGGGTGATCCAGGGATGTGGGAGGAATTGGGCTGAGCAGGGGCTGTGGGAAGAACCAGGATTATCTGGGGCTGTGGGAGGAATGGGGTGATCCAGGGCTGTGAGAGGATCCAGGATGAGCTGGGACTGCAGGAGGAATCGGGGTGATCCAGGGCTGTGGGAAGGGCTGGGGCAATCCAGGGGTGCGGGAGGACCCGGGTGATCCATCTGCCTGCACCAGGAGTTTCGGGGAGGGGACGGGACGGGCTCTCAGCCCGACACAGACCCAGTTTCTGGACCTTTGTTCTCCTCAGCTGTAAAAGTGTTGGAGCGGGGCCGGGACTCTCTGGGGCTGGGAAGGGTCAGGGTGCCACCAGCCCGGCTCGAGACCCCAAGGGGTCCGTGGGGCAGCCAGAACCCTCAACCCCCAGCCCAGTCCCCAGCCCCGGGGCTCCAGCTGGTGGCACACGTGCTGGACCGGCGCTGCCGGTTCCCATCCGGCCGTGCCGGCCGTGCCACATTCCTGAGCCCGGCCCCGGCTGCTCCTGCTCCCTGCCAAGGCCAAGCAGGGCCTGCTCCATCCCGGTTCCTGTGTGGCTGCAGGGATCTGGCTCATGGCAGCCGTTTGGGATGCCTGGTGTGGGAGCTGGCGCGTGGCTGAGCCAGCAGCAGGGTCAGGGTGCTGCAGGGAGGTGCTGGAGGGTGCCAGCTCCATGCTGCTTCCCAAATCCCAAATTTGTCCTGTCCCCTTGGGAAAATAAACCACCCTCCATTGCTTGACCTGGCCCCTAAATCTCTGGAACCCCTGATGGGCTCCATCCCGGGATGGGGGGACCCTGCTCCTCTCCCCCTGCCGTGATAGGAGTCCAACATCAGGAGGATTTGGGGATAAAGGGAGCAATTCCCGCTCGTCCCAGGGAACCCAGCCCCTGTGACCCCCGCCCTGAGAGCCCCCTCCCTCCTCCCCTCCAGGCTGTGGCCATCGTCTGCGGGTTCCTCATCGTCATCCTCCTCTGCCTCATCTGCTTCTTCGCTCACAAGACGCGGAGCAAGATCTGGAAATACGGAAAACCAAACATCTACTGGGACAGGGTACCGGTGGCCCAGGAGGGTCCCAACGTGGAGGAGTGGGTGAGTCTGAGGTGGGCTGGGGGTCTTGAGGGGGGGGGGAATCCCTGTGAGCTTCCTCCCTACCTGCCCTGTGCCAGACATTCCCAAGGCAGGGGTGGGTCAGGATGTGCCGGGGTGAGCACAGGGAGGATGTGGGGACCCCAGGGCTGTGTGGGGACCCCAGGGCTGTGTGGGGACCCCTCCCCTTGCCCAGCCCAGCACCCCAGAGCCCAGTCCTGGTGTGTTTGCACACCCCGTTATCACACTCCCTGTGTCCCTCCCTGTCACCCCGTGTTTCCCCAGCCTTTGCCATTCCCTGACACCACTGAGCTTTTCCCGGCGTGCAAAAACTGGACGAGCTGGTCTCGAACTCGCTGAAAGGCAAACAGGGCGGGACCTGATGGGCTGGGGGCCAGGGGCTCCCTGCTGGAGTGTTGGCCGGGTCCTGGCCCCTTCGCTGGCCGTGGGACAGTGCTCAAAACAGCAGCCAGGGGACACTGCCCGGGGACCTGCAAGGGGACCTGCCCGGGGACCTGCCCGGCCACACTGCGCGGTTTCGGTCTGGGCAATGATTAACTCGGCTCTGCGGGGATGTGCCAGCAGGAAGCCGAGGGATTTACAGCTCCCCTGAGCCCGCGTCCCCGCGGGGGGCATGGTGGGGACCCCCCTCCCCGTGCAGGTCCCAGCCTGGCCCGGGGATGTGCCACGTCCTGCCCCGGCTCTGCAGCTCCCTGAGCCTGGGCAGGGCTCAGGAATGCCTGCAGCATCCCGCAGGGAAGGAGGATTGGGAATGTGCAGAGCGTGGCTTTGGGGGTGCTGCTGTGCTCTGGGTGAGGAGAGGCTGCCCAGGTTCCCCCTGGGGGCTGCCTCCCTGTCCCTGTCCTGTCCTCATCCCCATCCTTCAATGCAGACCTGGAGTTCTCCAGCCCTGGGAATCTGGGCTGTGCTCTGTGTGTCCCTCCACCTCACTCCATGTGTCCCCCCACACCTTGTTTCCACATGTCCCCTTGTGTCCCCCCATGTCCCCACACCTTGCTTCTCATGTCCCCCCACGTTGTGCTCCATGTCTGTGTCTCCCTATGTCTTTCTCTCTGTCCCTCATGTCCCCACTCCTCTCTCTGTGTCCCCACATCTTTCCCCAGGTGTTCCTCACATCCCCACTCCTCTCTCCCTGTCCCCACTCCTCTCTCCCTGTCCCCACTCCTCTCTCCTTGTCCCCACTCCTCTCTCCCATGTCCCCACGCCTCACCCTCCTCGCCTGCAAGTCCAATATTTATTTTTCATTTCGCAGAAATCCCTTTGTTGGGGTTTTATTTATTTGGTTAAAGTCCCTCCCTTGCAAAGCATTTCCTGCCCCTCTGGGACACAGGGCCCCACTCCCCGGGGTCCCCTGGGGGGGGTCTTTCTTGGCTTGGTGACACTTGGAGTCACCCTCAGGTGACACCCCCCCCTCAGCTGGGGAGGTTTCGGGGTGTGATTCCCTCCTGGGACGTCCTGTTCCCGTTTTATGGGACCGAGATAACGGGGTGACCTTCGAGCGGGCGGGAGCCACCGAAGCCACCCCGCTGCCGTCGCGGCGTGGCCCGGGGACACGGCTGTCCCCACGCTGCTGGCCCTGTCACCTGGCGGCCCCCAATTAGCCGCGGCTTCGTTAGTGGGGGGGAAGGTGCCGTCGGAAGCGGCGTGACCGGCCGGATGTCCCCAGGGCCCCCATCCCGGCAGGGACCGGCTTCCGGCACAAACAGCCCACAAAGGCCAGGAAGGAAGCGGGAGGGGGGACAGACGGACGCCCCGCGTCCTCCTGGAGGAGCCCCGGCCGTGCCAGGGGGGTGATGGGGGTCCAGGGTGGGGAAGTGCTGAATAAGGGGCTAGAAACCCCCCCAAAGCCAGGGAGGTGTCACCCTGGGGGAGTCAGAGCCCCCCGAGCTGTGTCCGTCTGTTCTTGTCCCCCAGTGGGATCCCCCCCTCTGCCCCTTGGGGGCTCTGGGGTCTGTGGGTCCTTCTCCAGCCTCCCCCTCCCCAAATGCTGTGTTGCCCACCCAGGGGGCCTCCCCTCGTTCCTTTTTCCCCCATAGCCATGTGGGACACCCCAGTGCAGCTCTGCCAGGGCTCATTCCTGGATTCGGGGGGGGTTCGGGGTTCTTCTGACTGTCCTGTGTCCCCACTGGTCCTGGGAGTTTGGTCTCAATCATTGGTGGGGTTTGGGGGGTCCCTGGGAGTTTGGGGGTTGCCAGGGAATGTCAGTCCTTTGTCACCCTGGATCTGCCCCTCAAAAAGCTCCTGCAGCAGCTGGTGGGGTTTTAGGGGTCTCTGAGGAGTTTGGGGGCCCCGAGGGGGCCAACAACCCCTCGCCATCCTTGACCTGCCGCAGGATTTGCTGCATGGGACAGACACCAGTGTCCCTTTTGTCCCTGTGTCCCCACCGTGCCCTGCTGGGGGGGCTGGGCAGTGTCCCCCCCTCAAGCCTGGACCCCCCTGACCCCTGTCTCTGCTGCAGGTGAAGAACGTGACGGACGGGGCCAGTGCCCAGGACGAGACGGCCACTTTGGCCTACTCAGAGAAGCCCACGAGCCCCATCACTGCACCCCCCTACAGCCCCCCCTGCTACAGCCCCCCCCCGAACGGCTTCTACCCCTCGGGCACCTACAGCACCCGCGGGTGAGTGTGGGCAGGGCTGGGGGGGACTGGGCATCCGTCCCCTCCGTGACACCCCTGTGACCCCCACAGGGACCCCCAGAGATCAGGGAGGGGAGTTTGGGGGGCACATCCCCTCCGTGACACCCCTGTGACCCCTGCAGTGACCCCCAGAGATCAGGAAGGGGGGTTTGGGGGGCACATCCCCTCTGTGACATCCCCATGTCCCTGCAGTGACCCCCCTAGAGTGAGAGACAAGAGAGGGGGGGTCCGGGGGGTACATCCCCTCTGTGGCACCCCTGAGCCCCCTGTAGAGACCCCCCCAGAGTGGGAGCCCACGGAGGGTGCAGGGAGGGGGGTCTGGGCATCCACCCCCTTGGTGACACCCCCGTGTCCCTGCAGGGACCCCCCAGAGCGGGAGCTGAGGGAGGGTGTGGGAGGGGGGTCTGGGTGTTTGTCCCCTCAGTGACACCCCAGTGTCCTTGCAGTGATCCCCCCAGAGCGGGAACCAAGGGAGGGGGGTCTAGAGGGTACATCCCCTCTGGGACACCCCTGTGCCCCTACAGTGCCCCCCTGGAGCAGGAGCCAAGGGAGGGGGGGTCTGGGGGGTACATCCCCTCTGGGACACCCCTGTGCCCCTGCAGTGACCCCCTGGAGCAGGAGCCCATGGAGGGTGCAGGGAGGGGGGTCTGGGTGTTTGTCCCCTCAGTGACACCCCCATGTCCCTGCAGTGACCCCCTGGAGCAGGAGCCAAGGGAGGGGGGTCTGGGTGTCCATCCCCTCCCTGACCCCACTGTGCCCCCCACAGGGACCCCCCGGAGCAGGAGCCGAGCCCCGTGGAGGGGAAGGGGCGGGAGCAGCCCCCCAACCCCAAGCCCCCAATGCGCCGCGGGCGCCGGCGCCGCCGGAACCCGGAGCTGGACGAGTCCCAGTACGAGACCGATTACACCACGGCCGTGGAGTCCGGGGACGAGCGGGACCCCGACCAGTGGGCCAGGTGAGCTGGAGACCCCCCAGAGCACCCCCCGGAGCTGGAGCCGCCCCTGAGGGACTCACTGTGCCCCCCACGCCCCCCCCCCAGCCTGTACCCCCCGATCTCCTCGGACGCGACGCGGCAGAGGTACAAGCAGGAGTTCGACTCGGACCTGAGGCGCTACAAGGAGCTCTGTGCCCACATGGACGCCGTCAACGACCGCCTGGGCCAGCTCGGGAAGCAGCTGGACAGTGTCCCCGAGGACAGCCCCCAGTACCAGGTGGGAGCCGTGGGAGTACTGGCACACACTGGGGTGGGGGGGGAGCCTTGGGAATGCTGCAGGGCAGCAGGGGTGGGTGTTGTGGGGGGTACGGGATGCTGGAGGGTGTTGGGGATGGATGTTGAGGAGCTGGGTGGGTGTTGTGGAGGGTATGGGATGCTGGAGAGTGTTGGATGCTGGGAATCTGGGAGGGGTGTTGTGGAGGGTATGGGATGCTGGAGAATATTGGAGATGGATACTGGGAATCTGGGAGGGGTGTTGTGGAGGGTAGGGGATGCTGGAAAGCATTGGGGATGGATGCTGGGGATCTGGGATGGGTGTTGGGGAGGGTATGGAATGCTGGAAAGCATTGGGGATGGAGGTTGAGGATCTGGGATGGGTGTTGTGGAGGGTATGGGATACTGGAAAGCATTGGGGATGGATGCTGAGGATCTGAGATGGGTGTTGGGGAGGGTATGGAATGCCTGAAAGCATTGGGGATGGATGCTGGGGATTTGGGGTGGGTGCTCAGGAGGTCCTGGGCTGCTGCAGGGCGCTGGGGATGGATCTCTGTGGAGCTTCTGGGATGCTGCAGGGCATCAGAGAATGGATGTCGTGGAGAATTCGGGATGCTGCAGGATGCTGGGGATGGATGTCGTGGGGCCTTGGGAGGCCACGGGGCACCAGGGATGGGTGTGGGGGATCCAGGGTGTTGCAGGGCAGTGGGGATGATTTTTGCAGAGGATCTGGGATGCTGCAGGACACTGGGATGGGTGCTGAGGATCTGGGATGGGTGCTGAGGATCTGGGATGGGTGCTGAGGATCTGGGATGGGTGCTGAGGATCTGGGACGCTGCAGGATACTCGGATGGGTGCTGAGGATCTGAGATGGGTGCTGAGGATCTGGGATGGATGCTTTGGAGCTCTGGGATGCTGCAGGGCACCAGAGGTGGATGTCAGGGAGCCTTGGGATGCCTCTGGGCGCTGAGGGTGGATGCTGGGGAAGATTTGGGATGGATGCTGTGGAACCTCAGGGTGCTGCAGGACACCAGGGCAGCACTTCTGCCCTCCCTGGGGTGCTCCCCAAGCTGTGCCCCCCCCGTGACCCCCTGTGACCCCCCCTTCCTGCCCTTCCCTCTGCAGGACCTGGCCGAGGAGTACAACAGGCTCAAGGACCAGAAGAGGGTGAGTCAGGGGTGTGTGTGGGGGGGGTGACACAGCTGTATGTGGGGGGTTTACCTGCCTCCCTGTGCCCCCCCCGTGCCCCCCACCCCTGATGCCAGCACCCTGCTGCCTTTCAGAGCCCCGACTACCAGAGCAAGAAGCTGGAGACCAAAACCCTGCGCAACAAACTCTTCCACATCAAGCGGATGGTGAGCGACTACGACAAGGTCCGGGGGTGACCTGAGCCCCCCCCACGGAAAGAGGGGCACGGGGGGGTCGGCCCTCTGCTCCCCCCCACCCCCTCTGCAAAGACTTTGGGGCGTTTTGTGCCTTTTGCTGTATAAAAATCCCCCCAAAACCGCCCCCGTGCCAAGGCTGGGGGGCTGGAGGCAGCTGCTGGTGTGACACCCCCCCCCCCGCACCCCCCCAGTGTCCCCCCCACCCTGTGAGTGCCCCCCCAAGTGCCTTCCCATCCTGTGGGGCCCCTCCCACTCCTGTAAGTATGTTTTTTTGGGGGGGTCTGCACCCCCCTGGGTGCCTTCACAGGGGTTGGGGTACCAAACCATGGGGGGTGGGGGGCAGAGAATGCCTTGGTCTCGGGCCCCTCAGGGGTTTGGGGGGGGGAAGAACCCTTTTGGGGACCCCCCCCCCGGTGATATTTTATAAGGAACTCTTTGAAACTGTGTAATATTTCTTTTTTTTTTTAAATAAATGAAGTGTATCTATTGATTTTAAATTGGGGTCGGTGTGAAAGGGGCTTGGGGGGGCACGGGGTGAGGGGAGAGTGACCCTTGGTGCGGGGGGGGGGAGTCCCCCAAACCACCCCACCTTGAAAGGGGGAACACCAACCCCCTCCCAAAAGCCCCAATCCCAACCCCTGTGCTGACTCCTCCCCTCCCTCCTCCTGATCCAGCTCTGCCTCAGCAGGATTTATTCCCAAGGGACACTCCCCCCCCATGTTAAATACCATCACCCAGGAGCCCCCCCCCAAATCCCCAGATTACCCATAAAACATCCAATTTTAGGTATTTTATAGGGGTTCCATTTTTGGGGGGGCAGGGATCACATCCCCCCACTTGGCTCCATCCCCCCGGGGTGGGTGATGAGCCCCCCCCTCCCAAATCCCTGCTCACACCAGACCCCCGGGGCTGTAAGAAACATCTTTTATTGACTTAATTCATTTGTTTAGTATCATTGAACAAGGATTATATTTTCAGTGAATCAACCTAAATGCCAAATCCCGGCTAATCCTGACGCCGTCTGTCACACCGAGGGGGGGGGAGAGGACCCCCCTGATCCCTCCTGGCTGGCTCTGCCCACCCCCCCCGCTTCCATGTGCCCCCTCCAGCCCTGGGGACCCCCCCCCCCAGCAGCATCACCCCTTTCCAGCCTGATTTTGGCCCCCCAAAATCTCCTTTCTCGCCCAAATGTGGCTTAAAAAAAACCCCCCAGGGAGGCACAGGACCGTGGGGAGGGGGCTGCTGGCAACCACCCCCCCGCTGTGGGGAGGGTGGAGGGTGCTGGGTTTGGCCTGAGGGGGGGAAAAGCAAGAATGAGCCCAGGGGGAAGGGCTGGGTGCTGTTCACACCCCAAAAAACCCCCCCAGCCCCTCCTGAGACCCCCATCCTGTCCCCGTGTCCTCCCAGTGCCCCCACGCCAGAGATGCTTCAGCAGAAGGTGGGATCAGCCCCAAAAAGGGGCTGCTCCAAGCTCAGCACATCAGTCCTCGAGGCTGGATCCGGCCTGGTGGGCACAAAGGGGTTCTAAAATGACCCTTTTTTCCACGATTCCCAGGACTGGAGGGGGGGAGAACAGAGCCAGGGGTCCCAGCCTGGCTGGTCCCGTCTCCCACCGCCTCCTGCCTGAGCCTTCCGACATCTGAAATCCAGATTTGGAGGAGCAAAGGGGCTGGGATCCCCCTTCCCTGGGGCTCCAGCACAGGGGCAGAGGGAGGGACCAGCCCTGGGGGTGCTCCGAGGTCCCTTGGGATGCTCCGAGTTCCACAGTGGGGAGAGGAACCAGCCCTGGGGGTGCTCCAAAGTCCCTGGGAGGGGGGGGAACCAGGGTGGGGCCGGGAAGCTCCACGGGGTCCAGAACAGTCCGGTGTCCAACGGCGGCGACACGGGGAGTACCTTCGGATTCAGGGGGACAACGCCACGCCCCCGCTGCTTTTCTGGGGACACCACCGTGACCCCACAGCTCCTGCGGGGAGCAGGGCCCCCTCCTGTGGCAGACAGAGCTCTGAGGCCGAGGGCCAGCACAGTTACACCCCCGGGACACCACGGGAACGAATCCACGTCCAGCTGTGGGGGCGATCCCGGGATGTCCCTCCCCGCGCTCCGTCCCTACTGCCCCGTCCCGTAGGGCCAGTTGAAGGTGCTCCCAGACAGCAGCATGTCCCTGATTAGCGTCTCGATGGGCGTCTTGCCCACGAGCCTCATGAAGAAGAGCTGGGAGATGAGGGCGGCGGGCACGGCCCGGAGCGCCGGCAGCCGCAGGAGCAGCCGCCCGAAGCGCTGCGGCTGCGACGGGTACTGGGAGCGCACGTACTCCGTCAGGGCCACCTGAGCCTTCTCCTGCAGCCCCTCCACGTGCGCCGGGTCCGACAGCCCGCAGGCGTCTGCAAGACAACGGGGAGCACCGGTTGGAGACACCCCCAGACACCCCCAGACAGCAGCACCCCCCCCGAATTCCCGCCCGCTGTGGTGGCGCCGGCAAGGACCGGGCAACTCCACGGTGTGGGACGGGCATGGATGGAGCGAGGGGTGAGACCCCCACGGTTTTCCAGGGGGTGTTTGCATTCCTGCAGGGAACGTTCGTCCCTGCACCCCGATGGACACGCCGGGATGACCAAAACCACGGCGGTGAAGCGCCGGGGAACGAGGACCCTCTGCCACCTCCGGATGAACCCCGGAGCCCAGCGCCGCTGCTGCAGCGTGGGATGGGCACGGAGGGACCAAGGGATGGGGCTCCCCGAGGTCCCCCTCCATTTCCCTGAGGGTATCTGTGTTCCTACAGATCTGTTCTGTTCCCACCACCCTGGGGAGGCTCATCCCTGTACCCAGAGAAACCCAGGATGCAACACACCACAGGGGAAAGGTACCAGGGAACAGGACCCGGATGCTCCCTGGACCCCAAAACCACCTCTGTGGCACGGGAAGAGCATGGACGGACCAAGGCAGGAGGCTGCCACCTCCCTGTTTTCCAGGGGGTATTTGCACTCCTGCAGATCCCATTCCCATCGCCCCGGGAAGCTCAGCCCTGCATCCAGACGGACACGCTGGGACGCTACAACGCACGGTGAAGCGCCGGGTAAGGAGGGCCCTCTGCCCTCTCCAGACACTCCCTGGACCCCAAACCCCCAGGAAAACACCCCCTCCCTGGTCGCTCCCACCCCCAGCCCAGCCCAAACCCCCCCACCCCCGGCACCGCCGACGTACCGGGCGTGAAGAGCGCGATGGCTTTGAGGCAGCTGTACTCGGCCGAGTCCACCTGGAGCCGGTTGAGCTTCTCCACCTGGTCCTGGAAGATGCGGATCTGGTCCATGAAGGAGACGACGCGGTCGGCGGACATGGGCGAGGCGTGGAAGCCGGCGGCCGCCAGCAGCGGGGCCATGTGGAGCGGCAGCGCCGACTGCGCCGCGTTCAGCACGAACAGCTCGCTCCAGCTGAGCCGCAGCAGCGCCACTTGGTCGGACACGGGCAGCTCCGGGAAGAAGGGGATGTTGCGGGCCCACTCCACGGTGCTGAAGAGCAGGCGGGCGGCCAGCTCGCAGATGTTGTCGATGCCCATCACGCTGCCCTGCTGCGCGTACTGGGAGCCGTAGCGGGCGGCCGGGTAGGGCTCAGCCCGCAGCAGCTGCGAGATGAGCTCCGACACCGGCTGCCCGTTGAAGTATTCCCCGCTGGGGATGGTGTTGGGGCTGGTGCTGGAGTGGCTTGGGGGGATCCGGCCCCGCTGCACGGCTGCGGGACGAGAGGAGGGGTGGGTGGGTCCTGCCGGATGACCCCGGCCCGCTCCCGGCGTTCCCAGTGCCCACGGGAAGGGTGGGGAGGGATGGGGGTGCTCCCATCACCTGCCCACCATCCCCACAGCCTGCCATGGGGATGTTCCCACCATTCACCCTGACATCCCTGGCATCCCCATATCCTGCTACAAGGATGCTCCCACCATCCTCACATCCCCAGCATCCCCAGCAGGGCCATATCCTGCCACAAGGATGCTCCCACCACCTGCCCAGCATCCCCAGCATTCCCATATCCTGCCACAAGGATGCTCCCACCATCCTCACATCCCCAACATTCCCAGCAGAGCCTTATCCTGCCACAAGGATGCTCCCACCATCCTGACATCCCCGGCATCCCCATATCCTGCCACAAGGATGCTCCCACCACCTGCCCAGCATCCCCAGCATTCCCATATCCTACCACAAGGATGCTCCCATCACCTGCCCAGCGTTCCCAGCAGAGCCCTATCCCGCCACAAGGATGCTCCCACCATCCTCACATCCCCAACATTCCTAGCAGGGCCATATCCTGCCACAAGGATGCTCCCACCATCCTCACATCCCCAGCAGGGCCATATCCTACCACGAGGATGCTCCCATCACCTGCCCAGCGTTCCCAGAAGAGCCTTATCCTACCACAAGGATGCTCCTGCCACCTGCCCACCATTCCCAGCATCCCCAGTATTCCCATATCCTACCACAAGGATGCTCCTGCCACCTGCCCAGCGTTCCCAGCAGAGCCCTCTCCTGCCACAAGGATGCTCCCACCACCTGTCCAGCATCCCCAGCATTCCCAGCCTCTGCTGGGAGCCTTATCCTACCACAGGATGCTCCCACCATCCTCACATCCCCAGCAGGGCCATATCCTACCACAAGGATGCTCCCACCATCCTCACATCCCCAGCAGGGCCATATCCTGCCACAAGGATGCTCCCACCATCCTGACATCCCCAGCAGGGCCATATCCTGCCACAAGGATGCTCCCACCACCCACCCAGCATCCCACCACCCCCAGCAGAGCCACCTCCTGCCATCCCAAGGGACGAGGAGCAGCTTTGAGGCGCCCGGGGAGAGGGAGGTGGCGCGAGCCACGCTCGTCCATTTAATATCCCGGCGATCCATCAGCTTCCACCAGCACCCACGGCCCCAACCACGCCAGGCTGGGTGCCCAGCTGGCACCACAGGCCCTCCCACGCCAGCTGCAGTCGCTGCCCGGGGTCATGGCACGGCAGGAATCATTTATTTCCACACGAAACGTCCCCCCTGGAAGCGCCGTTGCCCCGGAGCTCCTGCTCCTAATTGCAGGCAGGAAGAGCCATTTTTCGGCTCCCCCCACCCCCATTAGTGCCCAGTATTTGCTCAATCCCTGGTAATTAATTTATGGGCTGTTCGTGAGGCACTTAAATGAGAGCTCTAAATCATGCTAAGTGGCAATAATGCCATCCCGACTCCTCTGGAAAAGAGGGAATTACTGTCCTGCTTCCAGCATCCGTCCCCTCTTCCTCCCTGTGTCAGTGCCACCTGCCACGGAGCAGCCACAGCATCCCCAGCCCCATCCTGGCACAGCCCCAGCCCCAGGGACTGGAGATTTTTGGGGGATAAACCTGAGGTTTTTTGGGATCATCCTGGATGCAGAAGCATTTGGGGTTTGCACACACCCCCCACCCCAGGTGACGGGGAGCGGGAGGAAAGCAGGCTGTGGGATTTGCTGGGATCCAGGAGCCCACCCCAGCAGGTGATCCCTGCTCCAGGAGTGTCCCAAGGCTTTTCCAAACAAACACACGGGGTGGGGGAGGCGAGGAGAGGAGGGAAACCCAAAAACCACCAAGAAAAGGGGCAAAGGGGGGGGCGTTTGTTGGAACCAGGGATATCCCAGGGATTCCCAGGCCACGCTGGGAAGCACCCCTGCCCTCATCCCTGTTACCTTCCTTCCTCATTCCCACTCGGAAGCACTTCTTCAGGCGGCAGTACTGGCATTGGTTGCGGTGGTGCTGGTCGATCTGGCAGTCCCGGTTGGATCTGCGGGAAGCATCGGGAGCAGGTGAGGGGTCAGGAAGGAGTGACTCCCCCCAAGGGGTCCCTGAGCTCCCCCCCCGAGCTCCTCCACCCCCCCCTTCCCACCGGCCTCGGTCACAGCCCTTCCCTCCACGCTCCGATCCTATGGGAACAACCATTTCCTACATTTTCCTCCAGATCCTGCTGCCAGCGCTGCCCGGGGCTCTTGGGAAGCTGGGAAGACCCCCCCGGGCTCCAGTCCCTGGGGACATGTAGGGCCGGGGAGGGTGTCCCATGTCAGCAGCTCCCTGCCTGCCCACCAGACACGCCAGGAATTTCAAGGAATTCCAACTATTTCCTACGGGGCTGGGGCGGTGCTGAGCCCACGAGCCCTCTTGGGCACTGCTGTCCCCTGTCCCCAGAGGAGGGGGACACGTCCTCCAGCTGGGACAGAGGGATGTTCCCCCTCCCCAAATCCCCTGGGAGCCTGGGAGGGGGTCATGCCCACCCCTGGAACAGGGATCCATCCCTGAGCACGGCATTCCAGGCAACAGCAGCCATCCCCTGGAGCGACTGCTGAGCTCTGCTCCTGCAGGGAATAATTCCATCCCCAAACGGAATAATTCCATTCCCAAATGGAATTATCATCAGCATCCAACCCCCCCCCCCAGCCCCCATTCCAAGGGGAGACGCCGATTCTCACATCCCACCCCAGCAGCGAACGGAGAGGAGGGGGGGGGGAAAGGGGTGGGAGCAGGGAATCTGGGATAAATTAAAGCGGATAAAGCAGGAGGCAGGGCCGGGAATCGCCAGCTCGGCCCTGCCCGGGAATCCTGACACGAATCTCCTCAATCCCTACACGGCTCCAGAGGCGAGGCAGGCAGGGATTCCCACGGCGCTCCAACCGGAATTAATTCATCCCGAACATCACCGCTGCGCTCCGGAACGTGCTCCCGATGAAAACTTGTGCCGGCGGAGGAGCGATAACTAATCAAGGCGGCGGGTGACAACTTCATCTCCGGCTGCCGGGATCCAGCGCCGGGAGAATCCGCCCGCCCGCCCCCCTCCCCGGCCCCAGGGCGCCGGGAGAACCTCCCAGAAGCCACCTCAGCGCCTTCCCAGAGGACAAACCCGCCGGGACGACCCTCCCCGCGGCCTGGGGGGCCGCCGGGAAAAGCCCCCGCCATCCCCCCCCCAAAAAAATCATTTTGGCTCCCTCCAAGTGAATTAATCACCACGGCCTCGGGGAGCCCGGAAAACCCTCCCAGGAATCATCCCAGCCCCTTTCCAGCCCGGCTGACCCTCATTGTGGCCTCGGGGCACCGGGAAAACCCTCCCAAAAATAATGTTGGCTGCCTTCAAATGAATAAAGTCGGTCGGTTGACCCTCACCGAGACCTCAAGGCACCGGGAAAACCCCCCCCCGAATCATTTCAGGTCCTTTCCAACGGACAAAACCTCCTGGCTGACCATCCCCATGGCCTTGGGGCACTGGGAAAGGCCCCAAAAATCATCTCAGGTCCTTTCCAGTGGACAAAACTGCCTGTCTGACCCTCACCGCGGCCTCAGGGCACCAGGAAAAGCCCCCCAAAAATAATTTTGGCTCCCTTGAAATGAATAAACTCGCCTGGTTGACCCTCACCACAGCCTTGGGGTACCAGGAAACCCCCCCCAGAAATCATCTCAGCTCCCTTGAAGTGAATAAACTCATCTGGTTGACCCTCACTGCAGCCTTGGGGTATGAGGAAACCCCCCCAAAAATCATCTCAGACCCTTTCCAACGGACAAATCCACCTGGCTGCCCCTCACCACGGCCTCAAAACCTCCCAAAAATCCTCTCAGCTCCTGCCAGCAGCCCCTAACAAGGTTTTCAATGGACAAACCGGCCTGGTTGCCCCTCACTGTGGCCTCGGGGCACCGGGAAAACCCCCCAAAATCACCTCAGCTCCTTTCCAATGGATAAACCCACCCGGCTGGAACCCTGACACGAATCTCCCCAGTTCCCACACGACTCCAGGGGCAAGACAGGCAGGGATTTCCACTGGGAAACCCCCCTAAAAACCGTCCTGGTTCCCTCCCAATGCAGAAACCCACCTGGCTGCCCCTCACCGCGCCCTCGGGGCACCGGGAAAACCTCCCCAAAAACCACCTCGGATCCCACCAGCAGCTCCTAACGAGTTTTCCAATGGAAAAGGCAGCAGCGACCTGGGAAACTTCGAGGCTACAAAAGGCGTCGACTGTGCTAATTATGTAATTAGAGCGGGTAATTATTTAGTGCAAGAACTAAACTGAATCCAACTCACTTTTAATATTCAAATTAGCGCCATCGGGGCTCGGTGCCGCTTTTGACTCCGGAACAAAGCGGATGCCGGGGCTGCCGGGGGAGCTTTGTTCCCGGCCCCTCCGACACTTCACTCCCCACTTGGAAAACCAACAGTTCCTCTGTTGCTCCAAATCACTTCCCGGCACAAAAAGAGGAAAAAAAAAAAAAAAAAAAACCAACAAACCCCAAACATCACAAGTGGGAGCCCAGACCCCGGGGATGAGGGCGGGATAAAATCCCGGGGGATCCGAGCCCCGTCGCCCCGGTAATCTGGGATGCGGCGTCCGTCCGTCTCCCAGGGAGCCGCTTCGGCCTTCCCTTTGTTCCAGGAAGCTGGAATCTCTCAAAAGCCATCTGTATTCCCCATCTTCAAATCATTAATCCCGAGCCGAGCGGATCCCGCCGCTCCGGCGGGGAAACTGAGGCAGGGCCGGGGCGACGCCTCCGCACGCGCCGCGGCCACGGGGCGGGAGACGGGACACGCTCGGGGACGTGGGGACACGGGAAGCGACCCCTGCCCCACGCTGCCAGCCCGGGGGGCCCCACGGCACGGCCACGAGCTGCCTGGCTGACGTCAGCCGGGACCGGAGCCGGGAGCTGCCGGGAGCCGCCGGGAGCGGAGCCGCTGTGCACGGGGGAGGACGAATCTAGGCCGCCCAAACGGGAGCAAAGCGGCTCCCAGACAATTCCCTTCCCTTCTCTCGAAGCATCCGACCCCTTCCCTGGGCAAGCAGAGAGCGGGGTGTGGAGACGGGGTGCCCCACGGATGAGGGATGCCCGTGGATGGGGTGCCAGTGCCATCCTTGCAGCGCTCTCACTGGTTTGGAAAACGCCGCTGGAAGCGCTCGGATCCAGCCCCTATGGAGGTATTTCCCTCTCTGGGAGCAGCCTGACGTGGGGGGTTCTCCCCTCCAAGCGCCAGCCAGCCCCATCCTTGTTCCGAGCCCGAGAAACTCCGGAGTTATTGGCAGCTCCCAACTTGCCAGGGGTCATATCCCGGTCCTGCTGGTGGGCCTGGATCCACGGCAGCGCTCGGGGTGCTGGCAGAGGACGCAGCCCCTCACCCGGGGCACCCCAGCGGATCCCTGTTCCCGGCACCCCAGCGGATCCGTGCCCGGGCTCCCAGCACCTCCGGCCGGATCGGTCCTGCCGCGCCGTGCGGGGGCAGCGGCCGTGACCGGAGTGACTCACGGGCACAATTAATGCCGGAGCAGCGGCGGGCGAGGATGACGAGGATCCGGACACCGGCTGTGCCCGAGGGCCCCGGGAACAGGGAACACAGCACACGCATCCCGGGGGCCGGGGGGCTGCTGGGGTGGGGTGCAGGGCATGGGGAGACCCCGGTGCTGTACTGGGGGGACACTGAGATGTACTGGGGGGGATCCCTGTGCTGCTCCAGGGGACCCCTGTGCTGCTCCGGTGGATCCCTCTGCCATACTGGGGGACACTGTCTCATACTGTGCTACACCAGAGACCCTCGTGCTACACCGGGGGGCCACCGTGCTGTACTGGGGGGGCCATCTGTGCTTTCCTGGGAGGACCCTCGTGCTGCACCAGGAGACGCCTGTGCTCTGCCGGGAGACGCCAGGGCTGTACCGAGGGGGAACCTCTGTGCTGCTCCGGGGACCCCCGAGCCGTACCGGGCACCCTGTGCTGCACCGTGGGCCGCCGATCGTGCCGGGGGACCCCTACCCGGTACCGGGGCCCCCCGTCCGGCCACACCGGTGCCCCCGTTCCTGCTGCAGCGAGGCCACCACGCAGCCACAGCAGGGCCAGCGCAGAGGCCACTGCAGAGCCACACCAGTGACCCGCACCGGTGCCACCGGGGACCACCCTCCGACCCGCCACCGCGCCGCTGCCCTACCCCAGGAAGGGAGGAGGTGGTGGTGGGGACCCCCCCACCCCCCAGGCGCCCCCCAAACCCCCCCCCCCGGTACCTGCAGGTGTAGCTGAGGTTCCTGCGGATGCTGCGCTTGAAGAAGCTCTTGCAGCCCTCGCAGGTGAAGACCCCGTAGTGCTTCCCGCTGGACTTGTCCCCGCACACCACGCAGTCCACGGCGGCCCCGGCCCGCTCCTCCTCGCCGTGCTCCGCGTCGCTGCCGCCGCCCGCGGGGGACGCCGCCTCCTCCCCGCCGCCGCCGCCGCCGTTGGGCTCTCCCCATCCGCCGGCCACCATGGCCATGGCTCCGCGGGGCTCGGCACCGGCCGCGGGGCTCAGCGCCGGCCCCGCCGCCGCATCGAGCGGAGCCGCCCCGGTGGTTTGCCTCCCGCAAACGAGTTCGGCAAGTTTTTTTTTTTTTTTTTGGCCGAGCGGCGGCCGGTTTGGGATTTTCACGGTTGTTATTTTTTTTGGCCTTTTTTTTTTTTTTTTTGGCTGTTTTGTTTTTTTTTTTTCTTCTTCTCCCCCCCCCCCCCTCCCCGCTTAGCCCTCCCCTATCGCCGGGATCCCTTTCGCCCAGGGATTCGTTTTTCCCAGCGATTCCTCCCCCTCCTCCTCCCCGCCCCGGTTAACGGGGGGGCCCCGCGGAAACTTTGCGGCGGCGGGCGCGGGGCGCGGCGCATCCCCCCGCGGGGACCGGCCGCATGCGGGGGCCGCTCCCGCCCCCGGTGGCTCCTCCGCTCCGCGGCACCGGCTGGAAGGAGGAGGAGGAGAGGAGGAGGAGGAGAGGAGAGGAGGAGGAGGGAGGGGGCGGCGCTGCCCCGGCCCGCCCTCGCCCCCCCGGGCCCCGCCGCCGCACGCAGCCCGGTCCCGGTGCGGGTGCGGGTGCGGCGGGACCGGCTCCGCCGAGCCCCGGGGCTCTCCCCGCCTCCCGTGAAAGAGCAAAGTTCAGCCGCTGCCGCGGTGGCCGCCCTGGATGCTCCTCCCCGTCCTCCTCCCCTTCCGCTCCCGGGTCCTGCCCCGGTCCCGGCCCCGCCGCCGCACCGGGCCGCCCCCGCCGCCCCCCGCACCCCGCGGGGCCCCGCAGCCCCGGGCGGGGCGGTAACCGGCGCCCTGGGCCCGTGGTACCGGCGGTACGGGCGGTGGCAGAGCCGGGCACGGCCCCGGTGCGGGGCCGTGGTGATGGAGCGGGAGGTTTGGCCACCGGAGGTGGCTGGATGTGGCCCCTCCCGGTCCCCCGCTGCATTTTGGGGACCAGAGCCCTTGGCTGGCACCGGGAGAGCTCGGCACCTCCCGCTGCACCGAGAGCCCGGGATTGTGGTGGGAGGCTGGCATTGGAACAGGAGCCCAGCATGGCACCGGGATCTCAGCATCAAACTGGGAACCTGGTGTTATACTGGGAGCCCAGCATCAAACTGGGAGCCTGGTGTTGTACTGGGAGCCTGGCACTGTCTCAGGAGCCCGGTGTGGCACCAGGATCCCAGCACAGAACTGGGAGTCCTGCATCACTCTGGGAGCCCCACATTGGACCAGGAGCCCAGCGTGGTACTGGGAGCTCCACATCCTACTGGGAGCCCAGCGTGGCACTGGGAGCTCCACATCCTACTGGGAGCCCAGCGTGGCACTGGGATTCCAGCGTGGCACCGAGAGCCCGGCACCTGGGCTGCGGCGTCGCGGCACAGTGTGATGCTGTCGGGGGCTGCCGGGATGCTGGGAAGCTGGGAAGGAATTCCCCACTACTCCTGGCTGGGAAGCAATTCCCCACTACTCCTGGCCCGTGGCCAAGCCGTCGGCATCCTCAGTCCCCTCCTCTCGCCGACAGCCCCAGCGGGATCTTTAATTACCGAGGCCTCGGCTCGCGTGGGGCCGCGGGGTGATCCCGGGGGTCCCTGGGGAGCCACCAGCCCTGGGAGGGAGCAAAAGGGCCGGACGTGGCCGGGACCCGACTCCCGCGGCCCCATAAAGCCCGTCTGCAATGTGGTTAATCCAGTCGGACCCGTAGGAGCCGGCCAGGGGCGGGCGGTGGGTGCTGGGTGCTCCTCGCCCGCCTGCTGCCGCCCTGGAAATCATTAACCAGGGGATAAACCCTGTGGAAAGGTGCCTGACCCCGGAGCAGCCCCCGCCACCGCCCTGCCGCCGCCTTTCACCCGGGGCCAAACTCCCCTCCCGGCCATGCCACGGCGGCCCCGGTGAATCCCGGCACCTGCTCGCCTTGACTTCCAGGGGCAAAGTCTGGCGGGCAGGGCGCGGGGATGGGGTGGGGTGGACCGGGTGCCCCCTGGCACCCCTGACCCCCTGGTGTCCCCACGGGGCACTCCACCTCACGGTGAGGATGCTGGTGCCGTGTGGCGTGGCTGGGAATGCCCACACCGCCTGGAACCGGCGCTGCCAGGACCTTTCTGCCGGTGTCCTTGGCATTCCCAACCCACGTGCCAGGGCTGAGGTTAAGGGAAGGGCAAAGCGAGGCCCTGAGCCTGGAGCAGGGGTGCAGCGGGGGGGGTGTGCGTGACATGGCCATAAACAAAACAACCCCCCTGTTTCTCCTGGCTTTAGGGGTCCCTGCTCACCGGGTACCCACTACTATGGTGCCCTGAAAGGCCCCGATGCCCCAGGGCTGCCGTGGCCATGAAATAACACCTGGCAGAGCCAGCTGGGAACGGGGCCGGGCTCGGGGGGAGGGGTCCGAGTGCGGGCAGGGGGGTCACCCCCACCTGCAGCCAGCCCCGCTTCTCCTTTCTCTTCTGTCAGGCCGTGATTTATGGCCCTTTCCCTGCCGCTCCCCCGCCCCCTCCTCGCCCCCTGCAAAAAATAATAATCCAGGAACAAAGGAGGAAATTGGATCTTGTCCCCCGCGCGGCTCCCGGCCCCGCGCTGGGAGCCGGTTTGTTTTGACGTCGGTGTCCAGTTGGCGAAGGCGTTTGATCTCCGGAGGAATTCCTCCTTCCTCGCGCTGCTCCGCTGCCTCCGCCGCACAAAAGGGCCCCCGGGAGCCGCCGGCGCGTTTCGTGCCGCCCCGGCGCCCCCGGGAAGGGTCCGGCACCGGCGGAGGCCTCGCCGAGGTTTCCGGAGTCGCGGTGGTTGGACCCGGCTCTGGCGTGGGCACGGGGGGCAGCGGTGACCCCCCCTCTGATCCCCACGGCCCGTGGGCAAGGGGATGGCAGAGGAGTTCTTGCCAAAATGTGCGTGGCAGGGCTGGGGTTGCGGCTGTGCCGATGGAGAGCGGGGTACCGGCGGCACTGGAGAGCTGGGTGCCAGCACTGAGGGAGAGGTGGGAACCAGCAGCACTGGAGAGCCTGGTGCCATCCCTGATGGAGAGGTGGGATCCAGCAGCACCAGAGAGCCTGGTGCCATCCCTGATGGAGAGGTGGGATCCAGCAGCACTGCAGAGCTGGATGCCAACACCAGCACCAGCCCAGCCCCAAAACCCCTCATGCCAGTTGTCCCCGCTCTGGGCTGTGGGGTGGCCATTCCCTCTCCCAGGCCCACGTGGGGGCTGCCAGCGGCGGTGCTTCCCGGGGGCTTGGATAGATACCATCCTGTCCCTCTGTCTGTCCCCCCAAGCCCCAGCATAGCCCCACATGGGGATTTGGGGTCAATTCCCTGATTTTCAGCCCTTGTTCAGGCCCTGCTCTGCTCCCATCCCCGTGAGGCTGCAAACCTTGGGTGGGGGTCACCACACACAGGGGCTCTCACCCTCTCTATGCCCCCCATGTCACCCCATGGAGGGGTGGCTGCACCCCCCAGTGCCACGGATTTGCCCCCAGCCCTGTGGAGAGGCTGGGGGTGACCTGACCCCCCTCCTGCTCCACAGAGGGGAAACTGAGGCAGGGAGTGGGACAGAACATCAGCGTGCATGTGGAGCCCCGGCCCGGCCCTAGGGTCAGCAGGACGTGGCAGGGGGGACCCTCTGGGCGGGGTGGGGGCGGTGGCAGGTCCCACCTGCCCTCCCCCTCCTCCTGGCACCCAGGGTCGAGGCCGCCCCGGCTGCCCCGGCCTTTCATGCGGCTCTCGGTGGAGCCTGACCCCGCACAAAGCCCCCGGGAGCCCATTTGAATCTGAAAAGGGGTCTGAGCGCGGAGCCCTGACCTTCAACCTGCGGGTCAGCCCCTCCACACCACCGGCCCCGGCCCACGGGACCCCCCCACCAGCCACGCTCCCCACTGGGGCCGTGCCCAGGGCAGGCAGGGACTGGGAGCAGGGGGCACAGGCAGGAACTGGGAACAGGGGGCACAGGCACGGATTGGGAGCAGGGGGCACAGGCAGGAACTGGGAACAGGGGACACAGGCAGGGACTGGGAACAGGGGGCACAGGCAGGGACTGGGAACAGGGGGCACAGGCACTCCCTGGCTCCGGTATCCGGGTCTGGGCATCCACCCCCTGTGCCAGGCACCAATCAGGGCTCTGCTGCTCCCATTTTGTGCCAGGGCAGCTCCCTGGGGAAGCTGTCCTTTGATCCAGCCCTGCCGCCTCTGGGGACACGGAGGTGACCCCATTTCAGAGAGCAGAGAGGTGGTGGGGGTGGAGGGCACGGGCAGCTCAGGGGGATGAGCTGCATCCCTGCTCCCTGAGTCCCTGCAGCCCTGAATCCCTAAATCCCTGCCTCACTGCATCCCCACATCCCTGCATCCCCACATCCCTGCATCCCCATATCCCTGCATCCCTGAATCCCTACATCCCCACAGCTCTGCAACCCTGAATCCCTGCATCCCCTGCATCTCTGAATCCCTACATCTCCTGCATCCCTGCATCCCCACAGCTCTGCATCCCTGCATAATTGCACTGCTGTGTCCCTGCATCCCCGAATCCCTGCGTCCCTCTCCCAGCGCTCTCCATCACCACGGCTCCAGATGTTGATCCACGGAGCCTTGAACTCCGCTGCAGGATCTCTCCAGGGCGATCCAGGCCTCACTGGAGCCCATCTCCAGCTCCGTGCCTCAGTTTCCCTCCACCCCTCGGCGCATCCAAGCCCTGCCCTGTCCCTGCTCATCCCCCCGAGCCCCACGCTCAGCCCTGCTCCCACCATCCATGCGCTCCCACCATCCATGCGCTCCCTCGTGCAGGGATGGGGGGGCTCAGGATGGTGGGCTGAGCCCCCCCCCAGTCCCCTCGGCAGCCCCCTGGCCCAGCCCGCTCCCGGAGCCCCCCGTGCAGGGCCGGGATGCCCCCGGCGCAGGGTCACCGCTCCTCTTCCTCCTGAATATGGATGGGCCCCGCGCCACGGCCACTGCCGTCACCTTTGATCCCGCGCCAGGGACAACCAAATGGCTTCATCTGCGCCCGGAGACAGCGGGGGGGGGGGACGCCCTTTGTTCCCGGCCCCCCTGGGACGAGCCGAGCCGGGGGTCCCCCAGCTGAGCCCCGTCCGAGCTCAAAACCCCCCCAACGCCAAACCACGAGCATCCACCGTTTATTACGGCGGGGGTACAGCGGGGAGGGGGCTCCGGGGGGGGGTCTCTAGATGCAGGTCTCGCTGCCGGCCGGGCCCTGCTCCAGGGATTGCAGCCTGCGGGCCAGCGCCTGCTCCCGCCGGGAATGTTGCCTGCGCAGGGCTCCCGCCTGCGCCTCCAGGCGCCGCGCCTGGGCCGCCTGCTTGCGCCGGGCACCGCGGTACGCCAGGGCCAGGGCGCTGAGGGGCACGCTCAGCACCCGCCCTGGCACGCGGGGGGCACGGGGGACAGGGGGGCAGGGGAGATATGGGGGACAGAGGGGACACCGGGCACGTGGGGGGCACAGGAGATATGGGGGACAGAGGGGACACTGGGCATGTGAAGGACATGGGGGGGGCACGGGGGATATGGGGGACATAGGGGATATGGGGACCCAGGGGATTTAGGACAACCAGGGGTCATGGGGACCAAGGGGAACCAGGGGACCCAGGGCACTCAGGGGACCCAGGGGACACAGGGGATCCAGGGGATTGAGAAGATCCAGGGGATTCAGGGGACCCAAGGGACATGAGAGATCCAGGACACCCAGGGTGTCCAGGGGACACAGGGCACCCAGGGGACCAAGGGATGGAGGGAACACAGGGCACCCAGGGGACCAAGGGGATCCAGGGGCCATAGGGGACACAAGGGACTGAGGGGACACAGGGCACCCAGGGGATCCAGGGCACCCAAGGGACACAGGACACCGAGCACCCCACGCCCACCCAGCAGAGACGTGGGTGCCCCCTGCCCACCTGTGTGCCTGGAACAGATCCGTGGTGATGGTGACACTCTGTGCCTGCTGTGCTCGGCTGGTGGCACTGCCCTGCTCCAGGGACAGCACCAGCTCCTGTGCCCGGGCACGCAGCTCCTCCGCCCTGGGGACACACACAGCCAGTCCTGCACCGAGCCTGGTGCCCACACAGTGCCCATCCCAGCACGATTCCCAGTGTGGCCCCATGCCCAGCCCCTCACAGTGGCCATCCTGACACTGCTCACACCCTCGAGGTGTCTCACCTGGCTGAGGTGCGGAGCAGCTCTTCCCTCATCCTCTCCGGATCCGGAGGGTTCCGCGGAGCCGCCGCTCCGCCCCGGCCAATCCGGGCATCCTGCAGGGGTTGGGTGTGAGTCCCATCCCTGGGGAGACCCCCAGCCCCGGGGAGGGGGCTCGGAGCCATCCTTACCCCCTCGCTGCTGCTGGAGCTGCTGGAGCTGCTGGGGGGGCGGTGGGTGCCCCCATCCCGCTCCCACTGCAGGTGCTGGAGCACGAGGCGCAGGGCAGCTTCCCGCGGGCCCTGCCCGGCCAGCAGCACCTCCAGGCCCCGCTTCTCCCTCTCCGCCAGCTGCAGCCGCGTCCTCAGCTCAGCCATGGCCTCCTGGCACGGCAGCAGCATCACCACCCTCTGGCTCCACTCCCACGTGGAGGGATCCGGGCGTCGGGCCCCTCAACCCCAAATCCCTCACCTTGAGCATCGCCAGGTCCTGCAGCAGCTCCGCCTTCTCGGGCCTCCTCCAGCCTGGCAGCAGTGCCCTGGCGTCCCGCAGTGCCCTCTCTGCCCGGGCCCGGGCGTCCTGGCCGTGCTGGGTCACCCCGGGGGGGTCCGGGGCGTCCAGCAGAGACCCCTCCATGGCCGCCTGCTCCGCGCGCAGCCGGCGGATGTGCTCCCGCAGGGCCCCCTCCTCCATCCCCCGGGGCGCCGGAGTGCTGTGGGATACGGATGTGCCTGGGGTGGGCACGGGGGTACCCTGGGGAGAGCTGAACACCGTGCCCCCGACCCTCCTCCGGGTACCTCTGTGCCCCGGGGGAGCTGCTGGCCCCACTCTCCTCCCGCCCGTCCGGCTCTGCTGGGCCCAGGAGCTGCGTCCCCTCCGTGGCCGTGGGGCTGGACCCCCATGTGTGCCCCAGGCTTGGCTCCTCCGTGGCTCCTGGGCACGGGACAGGCAGTGTGCGGGCAGGTGCCCCTATGCAGGGCATCCTCCCTCCCCAACAGCCTCCCTGCAGCCCCCCAGCATCCTCCCCGCACCCCTCCAGTGCCCCTCCTTGGAGCAGTGTTCCCGCCCAGCCCTCCTGCATGGTCCCAAATCCCCACACATGCCTCGTGCATCCCTGCAGCCTCCTCGCTGGTCACTCCCCAGTGTCCCCTCAGAATCCTCCCCAGGACCAGCAGCATCGTCCTGGTAACTCCCCAGTATCCTCCCCTGCATCCTCCCCAGCAGCACCAGTATCCTCCCAGCATCCCTCCCGATAACTCCCCAGTATCCCCTTAACAGCCTCCCAGCATCCCCTCTGGCACTCCCAGTATCCCCTCAGTGTCTTCCCCGGCACACCCAGTGTCCCCCCATCATCCTCCCTGACAACTCCCCAGCATCCCCAACACCCCGGAGCCCCCCAAGCTGTCACTCACCCCCGCGGGCACCGTCCTCCCTTCCCACCTTTGCCTGCAGCAGGTCCAGCAGGGCGGCATAAGCGCCTCCACAGCGCTCGCTGCGGGACGAGGGGCTCAGTGTGGCTGTCCCCATCCTGCCACCCGTGCGGGTGCCATCCCCTCCCATCCCATCCCCTCCCATCCCCTCCCTTCCCCTCCCCTCCCATCCCATCCCACCTGCAGCGCAGGGCCAGGCGCAGGGCGGTGCTGCGGGACTCGTGCTGTCCCAGCTCCATGCTCAGCCTTTCCGCCTCGCTCTTGCACTCCTGCAGCGCGGCCGCCAGCTCCCTGTTCACCTCCTGCAGCCGCCCCAGGCACCTGGGCACGGCCGGCACTGTGGTCAGGCCGTGCCAGACCTCGGCTTCCCCACCGGGGAGGGCCCGGCAGCCCCTGGGATGGGGGACCTCACCCCTGCAGCTGCTGCAGCCGCTCCTCCTGCTCCCGGTTGGCACCTGCTGAGGGCTGGGGGGACAGGGGGCTGTGGGGCTGAGAACTGAGGGGCTGCATCCCGTGGGGCTTGATACTGAGGGGCTGCATCCCATGGGACTGGATCCTGAGGGGCTGCACCCCGTGGGGCTGAGCACTGTCCCCGCACCGGGGCAGATCCTGCGGAGGGAACAGGCAGAGCCCAGCACTGGGGCAGGATCCCACCCACCAACCCCCCACCCACCATGTCCCAGCCCCCCTGCACTCACCTGGTGCAGCCTCAGGGGGCTGCTGACCCCGGGGGCGTCACTTCCAGAGCCCCCCGGCTCCTCCAGGCTGGACAGAGCATCCTGCAGGCCCCTCACCTGTGCCGGCCACCGAGCTGAGCCCTGGGGTCGCACCCGGTGCCCCCCGCGTGGTGCCCCCCGCGCCCACCTTGCCCTGCAGACGGTCCCGCTCCCCCCGCAGCGCCCGCAGCACGGCCATGGCCTGTTCCAGCTCCTCGTCCCGGCGCCCCACGGCCGCCCGGAGCGCCGCGTTCCTCGCCAGCGCCGCCGCCACCTCCGCCGGCACCTCCTCGCCCGCCGCCACTGCCGGGCACCGCCGCGTCACCCGCCCGGCCCAGCCCGGTGCCTGGCTCAGCTCCTCCAGGCTCTGGGGGTGCAGAGCCGGTCAGTGGGTGCCCACCCCCTCGGCATCGGGACCGTGGGTGCCAGCAAGCCCCACCTTGGCCGCTCGCGCCCACTCCTCGCCGGGCAGGGGCTGTGCCGGCGGCTGCCGGTGCCGGGAGAAGACGGCGCGTTCCAGGGAGCTCACGGCGTGCTGGAGGTCGGCGAAGAGGTCGGGGCTGTGGGCTGTGGGCGGGGGGCACAGAGGGGGTCAGGGGTGGCATGGCGTGGGGTGAGGTGGCACAGCGCACACGGCACTGAGCGCTCACCTTCCTGCCCGGCGCCGGTGCCGTCGAGGTGCCGCGGTGTGGGGCTGGCAGAGGGGGGACTGGCGGTGCCCTCCCAGCCCTCTTCGCCCTCCCTGCGGGGCGATGAAGGGCAGAGATGAAGGGGGGCCGTGTGGTGGCAGCCCCCGGTGCCCCCTGGGTGCCGGTGCCGGTACCTGCCGGGGCGGCGCTGGAGCCGCTCTGCCCGTCGGTGCAGCCGGGCCACCGTGGCCAGGAGCCCGGCGATGCGCTCCTCGTAGCGCAGGATGTCCTCGGCGTCACCCACCATGTCCTCCTCATCGCCATCCTCATCCTCCTCTTCCTCATCATCCTCATCCCCTTCTTCATCCTCCTCCTCCTCCTCGCCGGGTGGGAGCTGTGGGGGCCGCAGGGACCAGGGGGGTGTGTCCGCCCCCCGGCCAGCTCCAGAGCTGGAAGGGGTGGCACCCACCGGGGTTTCCTGGGATGAGGATGAGTTTTGGCCACCAGCCCATTGGTCTCCGGGCCTGGAATTCCACCCCAGAGCCCGGCACCAGGCCTGTGGCCGGGGGGTACTCGAGGGTGGCACAAGGAGCCCCCTGGCCGTGTGGGATCAGCCCCGGGAAGTGCCCAGCACACCCCACACCCCACTTGCCTTCTCCATCCCGGGCACTTCCTACCCCACGTCCGCTGGTCCTCCCAGTACTTCCCAGTTCCACGCCGGTGCTCCCAGTACGTCCCAGTTCCACACCAGTGGTCCCAGTATGTCCCGGTTCCCCTCTGAGGGTCTCAGCACGTCTCGATTCCACACCCAGGGTCCTGCTACGTCCCAGTCCCACCCTGGGGCTCCGTCACGTCCCAGTTCCACACCGGTGCTCCCAGTACGTCCCAGTTCCACCCTGGGGTTCCAGCACGTCCTGATCCCACGGCCAAGGCTCCGACACCTTCCGGCACGTTCCGGCTGCGCCTCCGGCCGCTGCCCTTGGCCTTCCCCTGTCCTTGTTCCTGCCGAGATTTCCTCTTCCCTGCAGCCTCCTCCATTTAACCCCCGCGCTGCCCTGTGCGGGGGTGAGGGCAGAGCTGTTTCGGGGTGCTCTGCCCCCCAGCACTGCCCCCTCCCCACTCTACCCCCCACCAGCCCCCCCGGGTCCCCTCCTGTGCTCCCAGGCAGGAGGATGCTCCCAGATTCACGCCCTGGAGCATCCCTGGAATTTGGGGGGGGCACCCTGAAACTTTGGGGGTGTGCAGGAGAATTTGGGGTGCTGGGAGGCACTGGGGAGGGGGGGTGGGGATGCAGGGCCAAGAGGGAGCCAGGCCAGGGGTGTTGTGGGCAGTGGGAGGGGTGGAGGATGGTTTTGGGGTGCAAAGGGGGGCTGTGGGGGTGTTTGGGGTGCAGGGTTGGAGGATGAGGATTTGGGGTGCAGAGGGAGGGTGCGGGGGTGCAGGAGGGTGTGCATGAGGCTTTGGGGTGCAGGGGGTGGCTCGTGGGGGTGCACGTGGATATTTGGGGTGCATAGGCATGCACAGGGACATTTGGGGTGGAGGGAGTGGTGCAGAGGGGTGCAGTGGGGTGCGCACGGATATTCGGGGCGCAGGAGGCAGTTGACGGGGATGCACAGGATATTTGGGGTGCAGAGGAGTGCACGTGGATATTTGGGGTGCAGGGGGCAGTCGAAGGGGGTGCATATAGATTTTGGGGTTTGCGTGGGTGCTCATGGTCATTCGTGGAGCGGGGCGCACACGGTTATTTGGGGTGCAGGGGGGTGCACGTGGGTATCTGAGGTTCAGGGGGTCGGGGCGGTGCGGGGGGTCGCGGGGGTCCCGTCCCTGCCCCCCCCCCCCACCGGTGCCCTCCGGACCCCTCGGAACTACAATTCCCGGCAGCCCCCGCGCGGCGCCGCTTCCGCCGGGACGGGGCGGGGCCGGAGCGCGTGAGCGCGGGGAGGGGGCGCGGGGGGCGCCGGAGCGAAGGTGCGGGGGCAGGGGGGGCACCGGGGGGGCGAGGGGCCACGACGGGGGGGGTACACGGGCAGGGGGGGCGTGGGCAGGGGGTTCTCAGAGCGGGGAGTACACGGAAGGGGGGGTGCGTGGGGCAGGGGGTGCGTGGATAAGGGGTGCGTGGGTCGGGGGGGTGCGTGGGGCAGGGGGTGCGCGGGGAAGGGGTTACACGGGGCGAGGGGTGTGCGGGGCAGGGGGAGGGTGGGCAGACGGGCACGGAGTGGGGCGTGCGTGGGGCAGGGGGCGTGGGGAGGTGCCGGGGCAGGGGGTCCGCGGGGGTGGGGGGTGCGTGGGGCGGGGGGTGCGTGGGGCGGGGGGTACGCGGGGTTGGGGGGTGCGTGGGGCAGGGGGTGCGTGGGCAGGGGGTGCACAGAGTGGGGGGCGTTTGAGGGGCAGGGGGTGCATAAAGTGGGGGGCGTTTGGGGTGCAGGGGTTGCGTGGGCAGAGGGAACACGGAGGGAGGACTACGTGGAGCGGGGGGTGCGTGGGCAAGGAGAGGAGTGGGCAGGGGGTGCACAGAGCGGGCAGAGGGTGCCCAGGACCGGGGGCCGGGGCGTTGCGGGGTCCCAGCCGCACCGTGCCCCCCCCCTTCCCCAGCCCCCCGTGATCGCCGTGGGATCCCCGCGGGGTGCGGGATGGACACGTCGGAGCCGGGCAGCGCGGCCGAGGAGGATGAGGAGAAGGCGCCCGAGCCGCGGCCCCGGACCCGCTCGAACCCCGAGGGCGCCGAGGACCGGGCGCTGAGCGCCCAGGCCAGCGTGGGCAACCGCAGCGAGGGCGAGGGCGAGGCCGCCAGCGCCGACCACAGCCCGCAGGGCACCGCCGGCCCCGACGGCACCGCCTGGCCCGGCCCTGCCGCGCCCACCGAGGTGCAGGTGAAGACCCCCCGCGTGAACTGCCCCGAGAAGGTGGTGAGTGGCTGCTGGGGGGGCACTGGGGGTGCTGGGGGAATACTGGGGGAATACTGGGGGTGCTGGGGGAATACTGGGGGATTATCGGGTAAGATGCTGGGGGGATGCTGGGGAGTTGTCAGGGAGGGTGTTGGGGGGATACTGGGGAGTTATTAGAGTATTTTGGGGGATACTGAGGATGTTGTGGGGATATTGGGAAGATGCTGGGGGGATACTGATGATGCTGGGGGGATACTGGTGATGCTGGGGGGATACTGGGGAATTAACAGGGAGGATGCTGGGGATCCCCCCAGCATTCCACTGAGGAATTACCAGGGCAGATGCTGAAGGGATGCATGAGGTGGGTGTGGGGATACTGGAGGATGCAGGAGGGCTGAGCAGGGGTCAGCCCTGACCCCGGGGTGAGGGGCTGGGGGGGGCTCAGTTGTGCCTCCCTCTCCTGCAGATCATCTGCCTGGACCTGGCCGAGGAGATGGCAGTGCCCAAACTGGAGTCCTTCAACGGGTGAGTGTTGGGAGGTGCTCGGGGGGCGCCAGGGGAGGGTTCTGGGACCTGCTGAGCCCCTCTCCCCCCGTGGCAGGTCCAAGACCAACGCGCTGAACATCTCCCAGAAGATGATCGAGATGTTCGTGAGGACCAAGCACAAGATCGACAAGTGCCACGAGTTCGCGCTGGTGGTGGTGAACAACGACGCCACGTGGGTGAGAGGGGGACGGGGACAGGGCAGGGACGGGGCTGGGGACAGGCACAGCTCCGTGCACCCCTCACCCTGCTCCTCTCAGCTCTCAGGGTTCACCTCGGACCCCCGCGAGGTTTGCAGCTGCCTCTACGACCTGGAGACCGTCGTCTGCAAGTCCTTCAGTATCCACCCGCCTGTGGGGCTGGGACGGGGGTCCCTTGGGTGCCAGTGGGGTCCCTTGGGTGCAAACAGGGTCCTTTGAGCATCTGCAGGGACCCTCAAGGCTCCTCCCTGGCATCCCGAGGATCTGGAGGCTGGAGGGGGTCAAATGGAGCTGTTGAGGCCCCCCCCAAGGCAGAGGGGTGACACCAGACCCTCCCCACCCACCAGACCCACGTTTATTGATGTTTTCTCCCCATTTCCAGTGCCCAGTGACATCACCTCCCTCTGGGGGGGCTGCCTGGGTGTCCTGGTGCCAGCCTGGGGTTGGGATGTGCCCAGGGGTGGGCAGGGGGGAGTCCATGTGCCAAGCTTGGTCCTTAACTGGGGTGCAGATCTGGAAGGACTCTTCAACCTGATGTGAGTACGTCTGGGGGGGCTCAGGGGTGCTGGGGGGGCTCAGGGGTGCTGGGTGGGGTCAGTGGGTGCTGGGGCAGTCTGGGGGTGCTGGGTGGGGGGCTCAGAGCTCCCACCTGGCTGCAGATTTCCCGCTTTACACCCCGAGCCTTTAACCCGAAGGGCTCCTGGGGGTGGGCGCTGCTCCCCTGGGACGGTCCCTGAGCTGGGCGTGCCGTGGGGGTCCCTGATCCACCTCCCCCTCCCCTGGCACAGCCAGCAGAAGATCGAGCTGCCGGTGACAGAGAACGTCCAGACCATCCCCCCGCCCTACGTGGTCCGGACCATCCTGGTGTTCGGGCGCCCCGGGTGCCAGCCCCAGTTCTCCATGTCCGAGCACATGAAGGTGAGTCCTGTGGCACCACCTGGGGACAGGGGGGCTGGGAGGGACTGGGGAGGGACAGGAAGCTGAACGTGGGCCAGGAAGGCCAGTGGCATCCTGGCCTGGATCAGGAATAGTGATTCACCAGGGAGGTGATTCTGCCCCTGGACTGGGCACTGGCGAGACCACCCCTGGAGCGCTGTGCCCAGTTCTGGCCCCTCAGTTTAGGAAGGACACTGAGCATGTTCAAAGAAAGGCAACAAAGCTGGAGAAGGGATTAGAGCACAAGTACTGTAAGGAGAAGCTGGGAGGGCTCAGCCTGGAGAGAAGGAGGCTCAGGGGAGACCTCCTCACTCTCTACAACTCCCTGACAGGAGGGTGTAGGTGGGTATTGGTCTCTTCTCTCGGGCCACCAGCAGTAGGACAAGAGGACACAGTCTCAAGCTGTGCCAGGGGAGGTTTAGGTTGGACATTGGGAAGAAACTCTTCAGAGAGAGAGTGATCAACCATTGGAATGGGCTGCCCAGGGAGGGGTTGGAGTCACCATCCCTGGGGGTGTTTAAGATGAGACTGGACGTGCCACTCAGAGCCATGGGCTGGGTGACAGGGTGGGGTTGAGTCATGAGTTGGACTTGATGATCTCAGAGGTCTTTCCCAACCTCGTTGATTCTCTGAGTGCCCCCTCTGTCCCCTCCGGGTGACCTCGGTGGCTCCAGGGTTGTCCCTGGAAAAGCTCCCTGGTTCCCTTGCAGAAGATGCTGCAGTGCCCCTACTTCTTCTTCGACGTGGTTTACATCCACAACGGCCTGGAGGAGAAGGAGGAGGAGACGAGCTGGAAGGTACAGCGGGCAGGGGGGATTTCCTGGGAGACCCTGGGCTCAGCAGGAGCTCTGTGCTCTTGGGAGGGATTGCTCCCTCACCTTGAGTAAGGAATTCTCCATGTCAGAAAGGTGCCAGCCAGAACTAGGTCACACTGGGGGGGGGCCCAACCTACCCCCCACCCTTTCCTTGGGGCTGGTAATCCTGACAAATGGGGGGCTGGTAATGCTGAAAAATGGGGAGGCAGGGAGGGAAGAACAACCCTGAATTCCTGAGGGAGCTCTTTGAGGTCAGCCCGTGGCCTGGGGAGGGGTTTGAGGGGGCTCCTTGGGGCCAGTCTTTGGGCCTGGGGAGGGATTTGAGGGGGCTCTTTGGGGCCAGTCCTTGGGGCTGGGGAGGGGTTTGAAGGGGCTCTTTGAGGCCAATCCCATGGCCTGGGGAGGGGTTTGAGGGGGCTCTTTCAGGCCACCCCCAGGCCTGGTGGTGCTTCAGAGGGAGGCTACCCTGTAAAAAGTAGGATAAAACTCAGGATGATGCAGAACAAGCCCATTCCCGGGGGGATCCCAGCGGGGTTCCCTGACCCTTGGTGGGGGGGAAACCGCCAAGGTCTCCCCATGGCAGGGCCACCCCCTGCCCGCCCTTCCCATGTCCCTGCCGTGCCCTCCCCAGGAGATGTACGGCTTCTTCAGCAGCCTGGACACCAAGGGCACCAACTACAAGTACGAGGTGCCGCTGACGGGGCCGGCGGTGGAGCTGCACAACTGCATGGCCAAGCTGCTGGCACACCCCCTGCAGCGCCCCTTCCAGAGCCACGCGGCCTACGGGCTGCTCGAGGAGGACGAGCCCCCCGAGGTCGAGGCCACCGTCTGAGCCCCTGGGGAGGGGGTGGGGGTGGCTGGGGAGGGGGTGTCGTGGCGTCTCCTGCGGGGTTTTGTTGGGACGGGGAAAGAGAGGTGTTTGCCTGACTGGTGGTGTCGTGGTGCTGCTGCGGGGTCTGGGCTCGGGGTGGGGATTGGGGGTGCGGGGTCACCCCTCCCGGCCCTGTGTGGGTGCTGCTGGGGAAGGGTTTTGGGAGGTGCTGGGTAGAGTTGGTGAGGAGTTCTGGGAGGCACTGGGCAGTGCTCGTTCAGGGCACTGGGAGCGCTGGTGCAGGCACTGGGAGTGCTGGTGCAGGCACTGGTGCAGGCACTGGGAGGCACTGGGAGCACTGGTGCAGGCACCGGGAGGCACTGGGAGCACTGATGCAGGCACTGGGAGTACTGGGAGCACTGGTGCAGGCACTGGGAGTGCTGGTGCAGGTACTGGTGCAGGCACTGGGAGCACTGGTGCAGTCACTGGTGCAATCACTGGGAGCACTGATGCAGGCACTGGGAGCACTGGTGCAGGCACTGGGAGGCACTGGGAGCGCTGGTGCTGGGAGATACCGACGCCGGCCGCTGGGGGGCGCTGAGGGTCAGGGGGCGGGGGCACGGAACGATTTGGCTCCGCCTCCCTGATAACGTCACTGGTGAGAGGTGGGTGTGGCCGCCCTCGGCCGGCTCCCATTGGCTCCTCGCCAGCCAATGAGCGGCGGCGCGGGGGGTTTGAACGTGCACGGGGCGGGATGAGCGGAACGTAAGGGGGGGACACCGGGGGGATCCGGGGGGACACCGGGGAATACCGGGGAATACCGGGGAATACTGGGATCCAGGGGGGACACCGGAATCCAGGGGGGACACCGGGGGATACCGGGATACCGGGGGGACACCGGGATACCGGGGGGACACCGGAATCCAGGGGGCACACCGGGGGATACCGGGACAGGGGGGACACCGGGGAATACCGGGATACCGGAGGGACACCGGGATCCAGGGGGGACACCGGGGGATACTGGGATATCACAGGGACACCGGGATACCGGGGGGACACCGAGATACCGGGGGGACACCGGGATCCAGGGGGGACATCGGGGAATACCGGGACGGGGGGGACACGGGGGCACACCGGGACACGGGGGGGATACCGGGACCGATACCGGGATCGGGGATGGCACGGGGGGACACTGGGACGGAAGTGGGAGCACTGGGACCAGGGACACACACTGTGGCCGGGAGGAGACACCGGGAACGGGGGGTGACACCTGGACAAGGAGAACGCACCGGGACTGGGGGGATACCGGGACAGGGGGGATACCGGGACAGAGGGGAGTGCTGCACCATGGGGGGGACCCCAACACCGGGGACCTGCCGGGGCCACGCAGGGTCCCCCCCGATGGTGCTGGAGCCCCGCTGCGGGTTGGTGGCACTTGTGTGACCCCCGGGGGGGGCCGTGACCTTCCTTGACCTGCGGCCCGGGCTGGGGGTGACCCCCGCTCCCGATCCCACACTCCAGGCGTTCCCGGGAGCTGACGCCGCTCCACGAGGCCGCGGCCCGGGGGTGCCGCCGGTGCCTCGGGCTCCTCCTGCGGGAACGGGGGCACCTGCGGGACCAGGTGAGTGGGGACAGGGACAGCCCTGGGCACAGGGACAGCACCCACGGGACCCTCCTCGTCCGTGGGGTGGGGGAGCTGTGTCACCCCGTGGCGACCCTGGTGGCAGTGACAACGATGTCCCCTCCCCGCAGGATGGAAAACAGGCCGTGGATGTGGTGCTGGAGCAGGGCTGGCCCCTCGTGGAGGGTGAGGTCCCCTGGGTACCCCCTTGGCTGGGGTTGGGGGTCCCACCCAGCCCCCCAGTTTGGGCTGGGCACTGATTCCCACCCCTGTCCCCAGCCCCGGGGGGGCACAGGAGGGCCCTGTCCTTCCTGACCGAGGATGACTCGGATGGCAGCGTCTCCCCTGGGTTCCCTGAGGACAATTCCGAGGCCGGACCCCTCAGCAGCACCCGCAGGTCCCTCCTGGAGGAGCAGGAGCTGGGGGGCTGCTGTGTCCCCCCGCTGTGGCAGGGCCGTGCCCCAGAGCCCCCGTCCCTCCCCCCATGGCTCCAGGGGGACCCCAGGGGCTCTGCTGTCCCCCCCCAGCCCCTGGCCTCCAGCACCCTGCTCTGGGACAGGGACGAGCTCCAGGAGGGACCCCCGAGCTGGACTGGGGGGGGAAGGACGGGACCCCCCCCCTGGGCTCCCCTCCAGCCCAGTTTTGGGGATATCCGTACCCCCTGCCCCCAGTTTGGCCCCGGTGGGTCCCTGAGGGCCCCCCAGTGCTGCAGCAGGACCTTGGGGGGACACAGAGCCCCCCTGCCCTGCCGTGGCCTGAGCAGCTGCTCCGGGATGTCCCCAAGCCCTGGTGACAGTGACATCCCTCAGCACCGCTCCTGTGTCCCCTGGGGAGGGGTGGCGGGTGCTGCCCCCAAAATTAGGGGGGTGGTGCCCAAGATGGGGGTTGGAGTTTGGGACCCCGGCAGCCCTGGGGACCCCGACAGCCCTGGGGACAGCAGCAGTGCCACCGAGTGCTTTGTCACTGCCCTGGAGCCCAGCGAGGCCGGGGGGGGCCGGGGGGCTCAGCTCTGCTGTTCCCCCCCGCCCCGGGCAGCCGAGGGGCTGGGAGGGGGTGCAGCCCCCTCCCCAACGGGAGCTGCCCCCCGGGAGCTGTCCCCTGCCAGCCCCCCCCGCGCGGAGCGGGCTCAGGGTGGGGGTTTCTGGGGGGGCTCTGGGGCAACCCCTCGCTCTGGGGGTGGCCCAGGAGCGGGTGATGTGGGGGAGCTGCTTGCCCGGCTCCAGGGCTGCAGCCTCCGGGGGTCCCCGCCCTGCACCCCGCGGTCCCCTCTCAGCCCGGCCGGTGTCACCGTTGGGGATGTCACCCCCCGGGGCCAGGAGCCCCCCGGGCACCGCCACATCACCCCCAGGACCAGGAGCCGCCTCCGGGCGGTGGCAGAGCGGCTCAACTCCTCCTCCTCCTCTTCCTCCTCCCTCTTCAACGGGACGCTGCCGATGCTCCGGAGACCCCCCAGGATCAGATCCCCCCGGGGGGTCCCCAGGGACCCTGTCACCCCCCCGGGACACTGTGTCACCCCGCGGGACGAGGATATGTCCGGGGAGGACGGAGAGGGGACAGACTCTTTGGAAGACACCCAGATCCTGCCCGGAGCCCCCAATTCACCCCCAGGGGGGGTCGGCAGCTCCCCCGGCTCCAGCCCCACGGTTCTGCTGTGCCCTGGGGACCCCGGACCCCCCCCGAATCCCCCATCAGGCCCTCGGGGCTCCCCCCACCCCGGGGTGCTGGAGGGTGGCTCTGAGTGGCAGCACCACTCGCCCTCAGGGGCGCCCCAGATCCAGTGGCCCCACGGAAGCTCCAGGCGCCTTTTGGCCCCACAAGCATCCAGCAGTGCCGGGGGGGACCTGGGCACCCCGTCCGTGCCACTGTCACCCCCCGGCTGTGGTCCCCACTGCTCCGGGGGGCGTCGAGAGGACGAGGGGCAGGGACTGTCACCTCCCGAGTGTCACAGTCCCGGCACAGGGGCCACCCCCAGCCCCGAGGACGCCCCGGGCCGGGATGGCCGAGTGTCCCCAGTGTCCCCAGGGCCCCTCTCGGACCAAAGTCTGCGGCGGCGGCTGCGGGAGCAGGGGGAAGACCCGGGACCCGTCACCGACCTCACCCGGGGGCTCTACCGGCGGCGGCTGCGGGAGCTGGGCACGGGACACGGCGGGGAGCTGGGGGGTGAGTCTGGGCATCCCGTCCTGGGGGACCCACCCTGGGGTTCCCATCCGGCCTGGCAGCTCCTGCTGGGGGTGGGGATGGGGGTTGGGGACCATGGTGATGGGCACGGGGGGCTGCACTGAGCCCACGGTGATGGGTGCAGGAGGCTGGACTGAGCCCATGGTGATGGGTGTGGAGGGCTGCACTGAGCCCATGGTGATGGGCACGGGGGGCTGCACTGAGCCCATGGTTTCGGCCACGAGGCTCACAGTGGTCCCCAATGCTGGCACAGCCCCCCCAGGGCACAGCCCGGAGCTGGTGGCTGCGCTGAGGACCGGCCACATCCCCGACTGTGCCCAGGACGAGCTGGCACTGGCGCGGCAGTTCGAGCGTCCCGAGCGCGGCCGGCACTGGAGGGAAGGGCTGCTCAAGTCCAGCTTCAACTACCTCCTCCTCGACCCCAGGTAGGGCCACGGCGCCGTGCCCGCTGTTCCCTGTGCCAGCAGGGCCCTGGGGGGGACTGGCTGTGTTGCCCTGCGAGGCATCGAGGCTCTGAGGTGGGGTTTGCACCTCCAGGACCACCCGGGACCTGCCCCTGCGCTGCCCCCGCCTGAGCCCCGCCCAGCGCTTCCAGACCTTCGTCAGCGCCGTGTTCTACGTGGGCAAGGGCACCCGGACCAGGCCCTACTGCCACCTGGCCGAGGCCCTGGGCCAGCACCGGGCAGGGACACGGCGGGTGGGGAGGGCTGGGGGCCGGGGGGGGGTGGGGATGGGGGGCTGGGGGCCATTGGGATGGGCATGGGGGGCACGAGGCTGTGGGGAGGGGTGTGAGGGCTGCACTGGGGGGGCTGAGTGCTGTGGGGATGGGCATGGGGGACTTGAGGCCGTGGGGATGGGCACAAGGGGTTGGGGACCACGGTGAGGGACGTGGGGGGGGCTGCACCAGGGGCTTGAGGCATGGCCATGGTGATGGGCATAAAGGGGGGGCTTGGGGACACGGTGACAGGCACAGGGGGCTGGGGACCATGGGTATGGGCACGAGGGCTGTGCTGGGCACTGGTGGCCCTGCTGATGGTCCCCGCTGTCCTGCAGGGCTGCCCCAAGGTGCGGCGCATCCTGGAGATCTGGGAGAGTGGACATGGCGTCGTCTCCGTGCTCTGCTTCCAGAACAGGGTCCCGGCCGAGGCCTACACGAGGGAGGGCTGCATGGTGGAGGCGCTGGGTGAGCAGGGTGGGGGGATCCTGGGGCTGCCCCGACCCCCAGCACAGCCCCCGGCGTTGGCTCTGCTGCTGCCCCCGCTCCCTGGGTCCCTCTGCCACCCCTGCAGGAGCCGGGGGCTGCAGGGGGGTCGTGGAGGGGGGTGCAACCCATCCTGGGGACTTTGGGATTCCCAGTTCCCAGGGCAGGGCCTGGCACAGCCCCCGGCCCCCCATTTCCAGTGGGAAAAGCTGCCTGGGGGTGGGTGATGGTGGGGGGGTGTGGGGCTACCTCTGTCCTCACAGGGCTGTGGGTGCTGGTGGGGAGCAGGGGGCCGGGTCCGTGGGTGCTGACCCCGTCCCCGTGGGTGCTGTCCCCCTCCCCACAGGCCTGCAGACCCTCACCAACCAGCGCAAGGGGCACTGCTATGGCGTGGCCGCGGGCTGGGCGCCCGAGCGGCGCCGGCGCCTGGGGGTGCACATGTTGTACCGGGCCATGAGCATCTTCCTGGCCGAGGGCGAGCGGCAGCTCCGGCCTGGGGACATCCCGGGGAGGTGACAGTGCTCGGAGGGGAGGGTGGCTGGGGGGGGGGGGGGCAGCTTTTACGTCGTGACCGCTGCGAAGATTTGTTTCTGTTTTTCTATTTCCCCGGCCGGGTGATCAATAAATCGCTGCGGGGCTGGGTTTGCCTGGAGAATTCCCAGTTGTGGGAGATTCCTGGAGATTCGCATCCCTGCTTCCCCGTGCACGGGGACAAGGAGAAGGACACACACCCCTGCCCCGTCCCCAGCAGGCAGTCGGACACGGCTGGGCTGTAGCACGGCTTTACTGGGTGGAATGGCACTAATGCGGCGTCGGCGGCGGGTTCCGTGTGCGTTTGCCTCGGCTTTAGCAACAAGCGACGTGGGGACGGAGCCCGTGGGGGACAGAGCTGGCAGAGCTGCGACCCCCCGGCTGGCCGGGGAGGGGGGGGCACGGCGGGGGCAGAGCCGTGTCTGGGGGGACGTTTGGTGGAATTTCTGGGCACCCTCTGCAGCCCCGGGGGTGTGCTGGGGGGGGTTCTCCCTGGGCAGGACGGGGTGGGAGGGGGCAGAGGGAGATGATCTGAACCCAGGGGGCTTAAAATTCTCATTATGAGACAGCAGTGGGAAGGGCGGGCACTGGCAGAGGGGGTGCAGGGGACACGTCACTCGGAGTCTGGTGGACCCTTCCTCTTCCACATCCCTCATTTTGGGGACAAGGGTGGGCTCAGCCCCGGGGAAGGTGCTTTGCAGGGTGATCCCAGCTCTGGTGGGAGCAGCCCTGCCCAGGAGGACCCCCCTGAGCCCCCCGGGGGTGCCTCGGTGCGGTGCCAGCCCCATTCAGGGCACGGGGGCCTGGTGGGACGGGGGCCGAGGGCGAGGTTTCCGTGGGACTCGTCGTTTCTTTGGTTTAGATGGGGGGAGTGAGGGGCAAACAAAGCGGGAGCAGGGCGGGCGAGGCTGGGCCTGTCTCCGGGAACAGCATCCTCCCAGTTTTCCAGGAGCCCCGGGAAGCTGCGATGGCGCTTCCCAGGTACCTCCTCCGCCCTGCCCAGCTCCCGGCAGCGGGATGGGAAGCACAGGGGTGGGAGGTGATGGGTTATGTACAGAACAGTGTCAGTGATGGTGTCTGTTGGGATCAGGTGGTCCTGGTTCGCTTCCTCGCTCCCGTGTTGCTCCGAGACCCTGCGGATCCATCTGGGAGCCGTCGGGAGGGACGGACACAGTGGCCACGGGACGGGGTATTGCTGCTCCCCCAGCGCACGGGGGTGATCCCAGGGGGAGTTTGTGGTGGGTCCCGGAGCCGAGGAGGAGCTGGGGTGGCTCGGGACGGGGGTGGGGGTGGCTCCGGGGGGGCTGCGGCAGCGGGAGGGGGAGCGGGGGCTCTGCGGAAGCGCTGCGGGACCTGAAGCGATGGAGGGGGGACCGCGGGGGGGGCACATGGGAGAGCTCAGGCTCGGCCCTGCCACAGCCAGGCCGGTCCCACCGCGGTCCTGGCCGTGCCCACGGAGGCAGGACACCTCCTCATCCTCTGTGCAGGAGCTGCTGCCATCCACGAGGAGCCCCTCGAAGCCGGGTCGTGGCTGTCCCATCCTCCCGGGTGGCTCGAGAGGCACATCCCGCTGCTGAGGCCGAAGAGCCTTTGGCTTCCCCTTTAAAGCAATCCCAGCTCAGGTCCTCCGGCCCTCCTGGAGCCCCTGCGAGTCCTTCCCGTTCTGCCGCGGGTGGGACCAGTCCCCGGAGGTGTCGCTGCGTGAGGAAAATAACACTACAAAGGAACAGGATGAAGACGCTCCGGCGCCGTCCCCGCGGGGGTGGGGACCAGGTCTGCCGTGTTCCCGCTGCCGGCCCTGCACTCCCTGCCCTGGGGGAGCCTCCCTGCTCCCCCTCCAACCTCCGGCACGGCCGGGAAACCAAACGGGCTGCGCTCCCGACGAGGGCAGCCCCCGGAGCCCCTCCGCTCTCACAAACCCCTCTGCGCTCCGAAACATCTCTCCCATGGGAGCAGCCCGGTCTCCGTGTCCCGCGGCCTTATTTCTTCTCCCCGTGCCCGTCCCCAGCTGGCGTCTCGGGCTCCCACAGGACGAACTCGTGGAGCAGCGTGTTCACCGTCTCGGGGCACTCCATCATCACCATGTGGCTGCCCTCGTCGATCACCTTCAGGAAGGCGATCAGCAGGATCTGCGGAGCAGGGGGTGTGGTGGCACAGGGTCAGTGCTGGGAGGAGTCCCCCGGGCGATCCGCCCCCGGCCCCACTCACAGGATCGACAGGAAAAGACCTCTGAGGCCCGAGCGCAGCCTCTCACCCCGCCCCGTACCTCGGCCATCCTCTGGTCCTCCTCCACCGGGACGAACTTGTCGTGCATGCCGTGGACCAGGAGCACGGGCACGGCCAGCTCGGCGTGGTACACCTCGTCCCCCTCAGGCCAGTACTGCCCGCTCATCATGGCCCGCAGCACGAAGGACGAGACGTTGAAGGCGTTGCCTTCCTTCAGCAGCTGCTTCTCTTTGGCACCTTGGCGGGCAAAGCCGGCCCTGCGGGAGGGAGCCGGGGGTCAGCCCGGCCTCGGGGGCACGGGGGGGAAGGACGAGGCTTCCCTGCCCCAGCCCTCCCACTCACTTGAGGAAGCTCCAGGCCAGGCAGGGGGACAGGCAGTGCAGGACACACGTGGGCATGTTGAAGATGGAGCACAGGCTGGGCTCCAGCGCCGTGGGGCCCCCGCCGTTGATCATGATCACCTTATGGACCAGGTCTGGGTACTCGTGGGCGAGGAAGGTGCAGAAGGACACCCTGCAGGGACAGACAGACATGGGGACCACGCCCTGACCCCCGCGGTGGGGAGGGCCTGGCACAGGTTGCCCAGAGAAACTGTGGCTGCCCCAGCCCTGGAAGTGTCCAAGGCCAGGCTGGATGGGGCTTGGAGCGACCTGGGCTAGTGGAAGGTGTCCCTGCCCGTGGAAGGTGTCCCTGCCCATGGCAGAGGGGTGGGACTGGGTGGGCTTTAAGGTCCCTTCCCACCAAAACCATTCCAGGATTCTGTGGTCCCAAGGATCCATGGCTGCACCCCTTTGTTTGACCCGTGCTCCCCCTTTCTGGGGCGGGGGACACAAACCCCCCAGCAGAGGGGCTGAGCTGGGGCTCTCACTCCTGCCCAGAGCAGAGCAGGGTGCTGGGACCCACTTGGGTGCCCGCCAGCCTGACCCAGCCTTGTCCTGGTCTAATCCTGCCCGTCTCCAAGCCGGCTCCAGCTCCCTCTCCTCCCAGGCACTGCTTAGTGTCTGTCTAATTGACTTTCTTCGGCTTACCCTATTTATAGGCCGTGCTCTGCCAGCTTCCCCACCGGAGGCCAGGCTCTGGGATTAGCTGGGCCCAGGGACACCCCCCAAGAGGATGTAGGAGATCAGAACCGAGGGATAAACCCAGAACAGGAACCCCCACGCCCCCGAGGCGCGGGATCTGCCCGACGTTCGCTGCCAAGGAGGGGACAGGGGGGTGGATCCGTCCCTTCTCCGGGCCCCTTACCCATAGGAATGTCCTATCAGGATGTTCCTCTTCTTGGCGTAGCGCTTGAACACGGCCCTCATGTCCTCGGCCAGGGCGTAGAAGGTGTAGGCGGCGGCGATCTGGGGGGCCGAGCTGCAGCCGTGCCCCGCCAGGTCCGGGGCCACCACCTCGTAGCCCAGCTTGGTAAAGAAGTCCAGCTGCTCCTTCCAGATGTCCAGGGAGCCGCCCACGCCGTGGATGAAGAACAGCACCACGTCGCCGTGCGTCCCCTTGCAGCTCGTGATCCTCTTCCTGCAGTCGATGTTCACCACCTTCTTGGGCTTGCGCTTGCGGCGCTTCCCGGGCGCCGCGTCCCGGGCGCCGCATCCCGGCGTCCCCGCCGGGGCCTGGCCGGCCGCCTCGGACAGCTCCAGCTCCACGGTGCCGCCGGGCTCGGCCGCGCCGCCGGGGCAGGGCAGGATCTCGGAGCGCACGGCGTCGCCCAGGTTCTCGATCACCAGCTGCCCGTTGCGGTACAGGGTGATCCTGCGCTTGCAGTGAACCACCCCCCCGCTCCGGCGCCCCGGGCTGCGCCTCCTCGGGCTCCTCCGGGGCCGGGCGGGCGGGAACGCTGTGCCTGACCCGCAGGATCCGCCCCGGCTTCACCTCCACGAAGCTGTAGCCGTCGCCGGACTCAACGCTGTCCAGCGGCCCCACGGCGTTGGTGGTTTTGCCCATGAGGCAGCACAGGAGCCCATCGGTGATGCTGTTCAGCATTATGCTCCCTGCAGAGAGGGGTGACAGGGAAAAGGGGGGGTTAGGCGGCGGCTCCAGCACCCAGAGGGGTCCTGGCTGGGGCACAGGGGAGCAGGGACAGCCCTGTCCCCTCTCCTCTGCTGCCGGCCCCGGGAAGAGCCGTGGTGGCACAGGATGTGCCTCTGGGCACACCTTTGGGGTGATGGTGACACTCCCCAAAATCACAGCCCTGCTCAGCCTCCTGTGCGTGGGCTGAGGGGTCAGATCCCAGGGGAATCCTGCATTCCCTGTCCTGCTCTGTCCTGGCCATGTCTTTGTCACCCAGCAGCCCCCGTCACGCAATCACAGCCCCCCGAGAGGGATCTGCTCTGACCGAGGGGAGAAACACGGAAAGAAAAGCCTGTTTGAGACAAAAAACTCTCCTTTTAGCACCAAATATGGAGCGAAGGGAAGAGTCAGCGCTGGGGATGCATTATTTATACCAATTAAATATATATATACACACGTCTCGAGCCTGAGCCACCGATCCAGCAGTGAGGTGGGAATGACAGCGACGGGAGATGAAGGATTTAATTAAAACCACTCCACAAACCACGGCTGAAAATACCATGGCAAGAGAAGGAGCGGGGAGGGAACCCCCTCCCACATCCCCACGTGGGCTGGGGGGGGATGTGACACTGCCCTTGGTGTCCCCAGGGCTCATTCCTTGGCTTTGGATGGGGGGACCACCGAGCCTGGGGAGGGGGGAGGCTGGTGGCACTGGGGACACCGATGCCAGGCCTGGAGCCCGGCGGTGCCAGAGGGGCTGGAAGGTCCCTGGATGGCAGCCGGGAGGGTGTTAATTATTGATGAGGCAAAACACGGTGAATTATTGATGCCAGCGGGCAGAGAAGCGGAGCGGGCGCCGCGCAAAGGGCTGGGCCTGCAGGAGGGGGCACTGGGCACCCACTGCCACCCCCCTGGAGGAGGAGAAGCGTGTTCCCAGCCGGGAATTTAATGGATAAATCCCAGTGATCCTTCAGGAGCAGCCCCTCAGCTCCCCCGAGCAGCCTGACAGGGTTACAAGCACCGAGCTGGCAGATCGTGCCAAGGAAAACCAGGCTGGAGGCAGGTTGGGAGTGCAGGGGTCCCTCTCCGTGGATTTTAACACTCATTCCATCTGGGAATGCCAACACCAGACCCTCCTCAATGACCCCCACAGACCCAAACACTCCCAGTGCATTCCCAGGGACTGGACAGGCTCCCGGGTGCTCCAGCCCCAGCACAACCCCCTGCTCGAGGGTTTTCCCAGGAAAACCAGCCTGTTTGCTCCAGGCAGGCCATGCTGGTAACAGTTCCCTTGGCAAGGCCAGGGTGGTTTATCCAGGGAGTGCTGCCAGCCCTGGGAACAGCAGCCAGTGTTTGATTCTCACCCAGCTCCGTTGGTGTCCTGACTCCCCCACACACCCCACCGAGGATCGGGTCCTGGATGTGGGGATTGGGAATGAGCAGAGTTGGGCCTGGGGGCTCCTTCTCCTTTGGGGCTCCCCTGGCACTGGGCAGGGCAGGCCCAGCTCTCTGTGGGATCAATAACCTCTCTCTGGATACAAACCCATCCGTGCAGGATCCGGCTGCACCGAGAGCCCTCTGGCTCCCCGGATGCTCCGGGGATGGACCCATCCAAGCTGCTGAGCTTGGAGGTCTCGGAGCCCTGGGAAGGAGAAGCCAAATCCAGAGCTGGCTGGCAGAAACTGCGCTTCCAGTTGGGAGCTGGGCCCGAGGAACTGGCACCAGCCTGGCTGGAGCCCCGGCTGGAGGATGCCCGGCTGCCCTTGCACTGTCCCTGCTCCGTGCCAGCCTTGGGAGGCTCTTGGTCCCTGAACTCTGAGCTGGGAATGCTGAACAGAGGGATGGGATGGGTAGAAAACAGGCAGATGGGAACCGAGGCAGCCCCTGAGCCCCTGCATCCCGCACAGCCCCAGGTATCAGCCCATGGAGCCGGGATGTGATTCCGATTCCCACAAAGCCTGTCCTGGCACCGAGCCCCCGCTCCACAAGGTCCCGGGGATGTCGGTGTGGATTATAACCAGGAGCCCCGGCCAGCCCGCCCCGACATTGATTAACTCCTCGGGATTAACTCAATTAGTCCCTCCTGTTCATTCCCAGAATTGATCTGCTGGAAGGCTCTGGCAGTGAGGAGCTCTGCAGGCACATCCAGGGGCTCAGGCTCCGGCCTTGGAGCTGCCCCCCAGCATCGCTGGCACTGGGCAGGAGCCCGGATCCCTCTACAAGAGGGGGATCCCACTCCAAGGGGGGTATCCAAAGGGGGATCCCACTCCAAGGAGGGTATCCAAAGAGGGATCCCACTCCAAGGGGGGTATCCAAAGAGGGATCCCGCTCCAAGGAGGGTATCCAAAGAGGCATCCCGCTCCAAGGGGGGTATCCAAAGAGGGATCCCACTCCAAGGGGGGTATCCAAAGGGGGGTATCCACTTGGATACACCCAGGCTGGACATCCTGGTCCAGGATGTGGCCATCCCTGACGGGTATCTGAGCAAACAAATCAGGGAATTGTGGAATCGTTAAGGTTGGAAAAGCCCTCTGAGATCATGGAATCCAACCATTCAGCAGCACCACAGAGCCGTGTCCCCGAGTGCCACATCCACACACGCCTTCCAAACACTTCCAGGGACAACATGGAGCACATCCCGGCCGGGGGCGTTCGTGGGGACGGGAGGGACGGGAGGTAAAGCGGCTCCGTGTCGGGCCTTGTTTTGGGGCTGGGAAGCAAAAGATTCCCGTCTCCCACCTCCCACACACCTCCTCGAACCCAGCGCTCCGTCTGCCGCCGAGCAGGCAGCCAGAAACATCCAGGGATGTTCCCTGGGCGAGATGAAAGGGGCTGGAAATGAAAGCAGATGGATGCGAGGAACTTTGCAAGGATGCGGGTAACCATGGCGACGAGCTGCTTCCCCCCCCAATCCCGGCTCCCTCCATCGCCGCTCCCGGCTGGGAGCGGGATTTCGGCACCGGTTACATAAGGCCAGGCACAACAATGAGTCAGGCACGGCGGGATCCTGCCCTCGGATCCGTCCCATCCCTGTCCCGAGGGCTTGGGAAGGCGGTGGCATCGCCCCGAGGCCGTACCCACATCGTGGTCCCCCCCCCCCCAAAAATAAATCCCACCTGCCCCCGGGAAACCACTCCCAGCAGGGATGGGATGCCCGAGGGATGCTGGGGAAGGATCCCAGGATTCAGCCCCAGCCCTAGTCCCGGGGCATCCATGAGGAGTTCCCTGGCTGGGAGGAATAACCTGGCTGGGGGAAAAACAACTTCCTGACCTACTTCGGGGCTGCAGAGCCTCGGCTTTGGTGCCATGGGGAGGGACTGTGGCACGGCCGGGGAAACGTGGGATGAGATGGGATGTGGCAGCGAGGAGGGAGGAGAGGCTGAGGGGGGAATGTGACAGGCAGGGACATGGGGCTGGCACAGGGATGGAGGATGGCACAGGGATAGGGGGCTGGCACAGCTGGCACAGGGATAGGGGGCTGGCACAGGGATGTGGGGATGGCACAGGGATAGGGGGCTGGTACAGGGGATGTGGGATGGCACAGGGATGGAGGATGGCACAGGGATGTGGGGATGGCACAGGGGATGGGGGATGGCACAGGGATGTGGGGATGGCACAGGGATGTGGGGATGGCACAGGGATGTGGGATGGCACAGGGGATGTGGGATGGCACAGGGGATGTGGGGATGGCACAGGGATAGGGGGCTGGCACAGGAATGGGGGATGGCACAGGGGTGTTGGGATGGCACAGGGATGTGGGGATGGCACAGGGATGGAGGATGGCACAGGGATGGGGGATGGCACAGGGGATGGGGGCCTGGAACAGGGATGAGGGGATGGCACAGGGATGTGGGGATGGCACAGGGATGGAGGATGGCACAGGGATGTGGGGATGGCACAGGGGTGTGGGGATGGCACAGGGATGTGGGGATGGCACAGGGATGGGGCATGGCACAGGGATGGAGGATGGCACAGGGATGTGGGGATGGCACAGGGGTGTGGGGATGGCACAGGGGTGTGGGGATGGCACAGGGATGTGGGGATGGCACGGGGGACATGGGAGTGACACAGAATCCATGGAGCTGACACAGGAATGTGGGGTGACACAGGGTCCATGGGAATGACATGGGAGTGACACAGGGTCCATGGGAATGACATGGGGGACATGGGAGTGACACAAGGAACATGGGAATGACACAGAGTCTGTGGGGCTGGCACAGGAGTGTCCGTGGGGTTCCTGGGGGTCCCTGGGGTGACACAGGGGATGTGGATCTAATCCTGAGCCCATGGGGCTGTCACAGGGGTCATGGGGCTAACCCTGAGCCCACAGGGCTGACACAGGGGACATGGGGCTGACACTGAGCCCGTGGGGCTGGCCCTGAGCCCCTGGTGTGGTGTATCAGGGCAGTGCCCATGCCTGTGCCACCACACCATGGTCACACAGCCACACCAGGATGGCCCAGCCAAGCTGGCTCTTCCACTGCCATTCCAGCAGGGAAGAGGGTCACCCTGCCCCAAAGAGCCCCTGCTCCTGCCTCCCTGGGCCCTGCCCCTGCACAGACCACTGGGGACAGCCAATATCCCAAACATCCATGGGGCTGGGAGTGATCAAAATCTCCTCCTCCTCCTCCTCCTCCTCGGGGAGACCACTCACCCCTGCCAAGAGAAGTCCTGGGAAACATTTCATCCCAATAAACAAACCAAGAGCAACGTTTCCCACAGGGACAGTGGGAGTTGGTGCCAGAACCCACGGCCTTGAACGTCCCCAAAATCCCCTCAGCACCCCCAGCCCAGAGCTCTGCATCCTCTCAGGGAGCAGCAGGGACTTGGAATCTGCTGATTCCTTGCAGATCCTCGGAGTGGAAGCTCCGGAGAGGAGCAGGAGCTGTGCTGCAGCCCCGATCCCACCTGCCAGAACAATTTGTTGGGCTCTAATCCCTTCCCCCCGGGGGCTCCCGAGCGTTAATGATGACACACGACCCTCCTGAGGAATGGGCAAACATTATCCTGCTCTTCCCGCCCTCTCCCAGTCCTTCCCTCTCGGCAAAGTGCAGAAACTGCAGCACCAAATGCATCAGAGCAGGTTTGTTTAAGCACCAAACGCAGAGAAATGCCAGAAAATCTTTAGGCTGCCTGATCTCAGCCCTGGGAAGTAAAATTCCCCCTGGAAAAAACGGGAAAACCCACTTCAGCTGGATTTATTCTTCCATGCCTGGCTTCCCTGTCCGGATATAATTACAGGAGTGTTACCAGGGGTAAGGGTGTAGCTGGGGGACAAACAGCCAGCCATGAAAATCCTCAGGGATGCAGCTGGAGAGGGGGATGGACTGGGATGGACTGGTCCTGGGACTGCAGCACGGATCCCAGGGGATGTGGATAAATTGTGTTCAGGCAAGGAATGGCTTATGAGGGAAAGGAGAATGTCCATGAGGCACAGGGAAGGGAAAGGGGAGCATCCAGTAGGGAAATGGGAGCATCCATAGGGCAAAGGGAAGGGAAGAGAAAGGAGAGCAGGGAAAGGAGATCAACCATAAGGCAAAGGGAAGGGAAAGGGGAGCATCCCTGAGGCACAGAGCAGGGAAAGAGAAGCAGGGAAAAGAGAGCATCCATAAGGAACAGGGTAGGAAAAGGGGAATATCTGTAAGGCAAAGGGAAGGGAAAGGGGAGCATCCATATGGCACAGGGCTGGGAAAGGGGAGCAGGGGAAGGGGACATCCCCAAGGTACAGGGCTGGGGAAGGGGAGCAGGGGAAGGGGACATCCCCAAGGCACAGCGCCGGCCGCCTCCTCCCCCCGCTCCCTTTCGGAAGGACGAAGACCTTGAGACACAAAAGATTCCGCACCGCGCAGCGGAGTAACCTGTGCCTGACCTCCCGGGCCACCTAAATCCCGCCTGGATTTCCGCGGGGATCGCTCCGGCTCCCGCCGCAGAGCCGCAGCGGAGCCGGCTGGATCCCTCCGGCGGCGGGCTGGGAGGAACCATGGAAGGAGGCTCGGGAAGGAGGCACTGGAGGCAGCCAAGCGCGGGCAGGTGCCCCCTCGCTCCCCAGCCCAAATTCCGGGCAGATTTGACACGCACGCAGCGAGGGGCCTCGGGCAGAGCCAGCAATCCTTCGGTGCCATTGCATCACGGGGGGAGCCGTTCCTTAAGTTTGATTTCCAGGATAACCCCCTGCTCCAGCCGCGCCAAACCAGGTTATTAAAGCGCAAGCGGTGCTGTGGCTCCTCTCTCTCCCCGCAATCCAGCGGAGCTGCCAGCTCCCTGCAATCCGAGTGCCTCTCAGATCCCTTCCCGCTGGAGAAAAAAAACCCTCATTTTTTGGCCATTTTACTCCCCCTCCCCCAGCAGAGACCCTTCCTCCCCCCCCCTCCCCATCAGGACGTGCCCTCCACCACCACAGAGAGGGAGAAGGGGCCGCTCACCTCATTTATTGCCGAGGGTTGTCGGAGGTCGAGGAGGCGAATAAAAGGTTTAAATCCCGCAGGAGGCCGAAGGAGAGGAGGCGATGCCCGAGGCGGTGGGAGCAGGACGCCGGCGCCGCTCGGCTGTGCAGCTCCTCTAAACCCTCTGAATCCAATTTTTTGGGGGCCGTCTGGAGGGCGGGATGGAGCGATCCCTTCAGCTCTGCTCACCTGCTTCCCACCGAAACCTCTCCTTCCATCTTTTCCCCAGCAGCAGCTTCATGGCCGGGGCTCGGGGGCTTTGGGGGGCTGTTTGTCCTTGGAGGCTGTAGCCATGGAAAGCCCCTGAAATCCCTCCTAAGGAGGAGGGATCCGCGTGTGACGGACACGGGGATCTGCCAGTCACAGCCCTGCCCGGCACAGCCCCGGGGGGGACCGACAGGGATGGGGGGAGAGGGATGGAGGGGCTGCACAGGGATGGGGGGACTTGGGATGGGGGAGCTGGAGAGGGATGGGGGGGCTGAACTGAGATGGGGGGCCAGGAATGGGGGGCTGGATAGGGATGGGAGGGCTGGGAGTCGCTCCGGGCTTTGGCTCTTCCAGTGGGATAAGGGACAGAGGTCCCTTTTTAGCTTGTTTTCCGAACATTCTGGTGTTTGTGGCTTCCCAGAGGCCATGAGCGTGTCAATGCCATGGGCGTGACGGGGCCATGAGTGTGTCGGGGCTCAGCACCGGCGTCTGAACACCAAAAGCCCCCTGGGCTGTGAAAGGAGGACACATGTGAGATCAGGGGTGGTTTTTGGTTTCTTTTCACATTTTGGGATGGCTGAGCTGCATTCCCTCACCCGACGGGCCGATTTCTGCCGGGACACAAAGTCCAGCAGGGAAAAAGCCCAGAGCTGTGCCTGCTCTTGGGATACAGCTGGGATCGGTCCAGAAAAGCAATCACAGAATCTCAGAATGGTTTGGGTTGGAAGGGACCTTAAAGTCCATCCAGTGCCACTGCCTGCCATGGGCAGGGACACCTCCCACTATCCCAGGTTGCTCCAAGCCCCGTCCAACCTGGCTTTGGACACTTGAAGGGATGGGGCAGCCACAGCTGCTCTGGGCAACCTGTGCCAGGACCTCACCACCCTCACAGGGAAGAATTCCTTCCCAGTATCCCATCCAACCCTGCCCTCTGCCAGTGGGAAGCCATTCCCTGTGTCCCGTCCCTCCTTGTCTCAAGTCCCTCTCCAGCTCTCCAGGACCCCCTTTAGGCACTGGAAAGGTCTCCCCGGTGCCTTTGTATTGCGCTGCACGTCGTGACAGCGTTGGGGACAACCAGGGGGCACAACCAGGGGGTCGATGTGCCGCAGTGGCCACCAGGCCGCGGTGGGGCCGTTGCCATGGAAACAGCGGGGCGAGCTCCCAGGGACCACAACCCCCGTCAGCCCTTGCGGGCGACGCCGGCTGCGATTGGCCGGCAGGAAGGAGCCAATGGGCAGCGGCGTTGTTGGCGGGCGGGGCGCGATGGCGGCGCTGGGCCCGGTGTGGGGTCGCAGGTAGCGACGGTGCCGCTACCCGGGGGGAGAACGGGGGGTGAAACCCTCGGGAGAGCGGCGGGACAGCGAGGGGAGAACGGGCCGGGGCGGCGGGAGGGGTGTGGGGGGTCAGGGCTGATGGGGAGCGGCTGAGGGAGCTGGGGAAGGGGCTGGAGCAGCAGGAGCGGCTGAGGGAGCTGGGGGGGCTCAGCCCGGAGAAAAGGAGGCTCAGGGGGGACCTTCTGGCTCTGCAACCCCCTGACAGGAGGGGGGAGCCGGGGGGAGGTCGGACTCTACTCCCAGGGAACAAGGGACAGGAGGAGAGGAAACGGCCTCAAGCGGTGCCAAGGGAGGGTCAGGTGGGACATTGTGGGAATTCCCTCATGGAAAAGGGGTATAAAGCACCGGGAAACACCGCCCGGTGCCGTCATCCCTGGGGGTGTCCATAAAACACGCGGATGTGGCCCCTGGGGATAGGGTTGGTGGTGACCTTAGCGGTGCTGGGCTCGACAAATACCAACGTCCTTTCCAGCCCTAGCGACTCCACGGTTCTATCCCGTTATTCCCGTACCTCTCCTCACTCTTTTTATCTTCCCCCCTTTCCCCCCCCAGGTTTTCCCTGCTCCAGCGCGCCCTCCCCTGCCCCTTCCCGCTCCTTCCCAACTCCCCGGAGCTCCTCCCCGGCCACCCCCCCGCCCTCGGCCGCCTGCCGGGGGCTCCCTGGAGGTTCCAGCAGCTCCGCGGCAAAGCCCGAGGGAACGAGTACCAGCCCAACAACAGGAAGCGCAAGAAGACGCACGGCTGGATCCGGAGGATCAGCACCCCCGGCGGCATCGCCGTGATCCTGCGCCGGATGCTCAAGGGCAGGAAGTCGCTGAGCCACTGAGGGACGGCCCCGAACCCACCGGGAATTTGGGATGGTCCGGCTGAGCCCAGGGGGTGGTGCCCGGGGGTTGTTCCTGGGGCTTTGGCCAGGCCTTAAATTGTAAATTTAAATTGCTTCTTAAAGCGTACATTTAAATTGTTTCTCGAGTTGTAAATTGTGGCTGGTTTCGCTTGTGTTTGTCCCGGGATTTCGTGGTTGTCCCGGGATAAACACCCAAAGTGTGGTTGAGCCTCTCTCCTCGATTCTCTGCACTAATTATGGTGGAAAACTTAACGGGGAGAGGGAATCTGGGGTCACAGCTGGTGGGGAAGGATGCCGTGGAAGGATGGAAGGATTCAGAGGGACGGTGGGAATGGAAATAGGGAGGGAATTCGGATTTAATTCATGTCACACCTCTGCTCTTTTCTGCTCCGGCCCCCTGAGCTGCTCCAGGCTCGGGGTCCTGGCTCTCAGCAGCAGCTCTGGGGTGGGGATGGGATTAGGTTGGACATTAGGAAGAAGCTCTTGGCATCAGGCCTTGGAAAGGGCTGCTTGGGGACATGGTGGCATCACCATCCTTGGGGGGGTTTGAGGAGAGACTGGATGTGGCACCTGGTGACAAGGTGGTGTTGGGTCATGGGTTGGACTGGATGATCTCGGAGGCCTTTTCCAACCTGGTTGATTCTGTGATTCTCATAAGCGCCGCTAATGAGCAGCGCCCTCATTAAGGGGTTGAACGACCCCCTCGAACTACGACTCCCATCACGCCGCGCGGCGCCACATCCGGGTCCTTCCAGCGGCGCACCCCACCCTTCCGCTCGGGCACTTCCTGCCTCAACCGAACCCCGACGCACCGTGATTGACGGGCGCAGTCTCCAATAGGGGCGCGCGGAGCAGAGGCGGGGACCAATAGGGGCGCGCGGGGCGGGCGGTGGCGGCAGTGGGCGGGCCCGGGCGGCTCCTCCCGGCGGCGGCGGCGAAGATGGTACGTGAGACCCCCCGCCCCGAGCGCGGCCCCGGCCCCGCCACCGCCACCCGGGGGGCCCCGCCGCCGGCCCCGCGACACCGCACGGCCCCGCGCCGCCGCTCCCAGGGGCTGCGCCCGCCTCCGGGCCTGCGGGGCCCGCGCCCGCCCGGGCCGCGGCGGGGGCGGTGGGGCCGAGGGGCCTGGGGGTGGGACGGGGGGTGTGAGGGGGCTTCGGGGGGACTGAGGGGGTTGGGAAGAGCTGAGGGGGTTGGGGGGGTTGAGGGGTGTGCGGGAGTCCCGCCCTCAGGAGCGAGGGTGCGGGGGTTTGTGCGTTCTTAAGGATTTGGGAGGGGCGGTGGGGCTGAGGGGGTTTGGGGGGGGCTGAGGGGGTTTTGGGGGGCTGAGGGGGCGTGGGGGGGCTGAGGGGGTGTGGGGGTGTTCCCACCCATAGGGATGGGGGTAGGGAGGTTGTATATTCTTAAGAATTAGTGGAGGCTGAGGAGTGTGGGGTTTTGGGGTCTGAGGAGGCTTGAGGGGGGCTCTGAAGGGGTTTGGGGGGGCTGTGGGGGCGTGGGGGGGTCCCGTCCTTAGGGATTGGGGTGTGGGGGTTGTACATCCTTAAGGATTTGCGGAGGTTCTTGAGGATTTGAGGTCTGAGGGGTTTGGGGGGGTTTAGGGGTTCCCACCCTTTGGGGCGGGGGCTGTAGGTCCTTAAGGGTTGAGGGGTTTGGGGGAGTTTTTGGGGCTCCCACCCTCAGGGTTGAGGGGTGTGGGGGTTGTGCATTATTGAGGGTTGTGAGGTGGGGGGCTAAGGGGGGACTGAGGCACCCCAGGCAGGGGGGGTTCCCCCTCTTCTGATCTTTTAGGGGGAGGCACTTTGGGGTACAGGCTGTTCCCCACCATGGCTGGAGGGTGAGGCTGGGGGGGCTTCCCCACCCTCAGTTTGGGGGGCAGAAAGGGGGGATTGGGGTCTCTCTGAGATGAGGGGTGCTTGGGGGGCCCCCCCAGCCCCAGAATGATCCCCAGGGAGGGGGGCTGGGGGAGGTGTCCCCATGGGTCTCTGTGCAGGTGTCCCAGTGTCCCCATAGTCTCCATGCCCAGGTGTTCCCTTGTCTCTATGTCCAGGTGTCCCTATGTCCAGTTATCCCCCTGTCCCCATGTCCAGGTGTCCCCATGTCCCCATGTCCCTGTGTCCCCATGTCCAGATATCCCCATGTCCCCATGCCCAGGTGTCCCTGTGTTCCCCTGTCCCTGTGTCCATGTGTCCCCATGTCCAGATATCCCCCTGTCCCCATGTTCAGGTGTCCGTGTGTCCCCATGTCCCCGTGTCCGTGTGTCCCCATGCCCAGGTGTCCCTGTGTCCCTATATCCAGGTGTCCCTGTGTCTCTGTGTCCCCATGTCCCCATGTTCCTGTGTCCCTATGGCCCTGTGTCTCTGTGTTCATGTGTCCCCATGTCCCCATGTCCGTGTGTCCCCATGTCCAGATATCCCCCTGTCCCCATGTTCAGGTGTCCCTGTGTCCCCATGTCCCCGTGTCCCTGTGTCCCCATGCCCAGGAGTCCCCCTGCTGCCAGCTCAGGAGGCCGTTCCCAGCCCATATCCATGGATTTCCTCTCTCCCACTCCCCCCTGTGTCCCATCCCGTGGGACAGAGCCCTGTGTGTGTCCCCCCCTCTTCCCAGTTCCTTCCCAAACCTGAGACCATGACCCAGAGATTTGGGGGTTTTTTTTCCCCCACTTTCCTGGTTTTAGTCAAGGTCTGGCACCCTCCAGGAAGCCGAGGGACACGGGACACTTCCCAAATCTTAGGGGAGCCAGAGTTCCATAATTATGTCATTGGTTTTTTTGGGGTTCTGCCTTTCCCCAAAGGAAGTGGGGTGGCTGCTCCCTTTGGATCCTGGTTTTCCCCTCCCAGAGGGTTGGCTGGGATGGGTTTCCCTGGTTTTCCCCTCCCAGAGGGTTGGCTGGGATGGGTTTTCCTGGTTTTCCCTTCCCAGAGGGTTGGCTGGGATGGGTTTTCCTGGTTTTCCCTTCCCAGAGGGTTGGCTGGGATGGGTTTTCCTGGTTTTCCCCTCCTGGAGGGTTGGCTGGGATGGGTTTCCCTGGTTTTCCCCTCCCAGAGGGTTGGCTGGGATGGGGTTTCCTGGTTTTCCCCTCCCAGAGGGTTGGCTGGGATGGGGTTTCCTGGTTTTCCCCTCCCAGAGGGTTGGCTGGGATGGGTTTTCCTGGTTTTCCCTTCCCAGAGGGTTGGCTGGGATGGGTTTCCCTGGTTTTCCCCTCCCAGAGGGTTGGCTGGGATGGGTTTTCCTGGTTTTCCCCTCCCAGAGGGTTGGCTGGGATGGGGTTTCCTGGTTTTCCCCTCCCAGAGGGTTGGCTGGGATGGGTTTTCCTGGTTTTCCCTTCCCAGAGGGTTGGCTGGGGTGGGTTTTCCCTGGTTAACGAGTGGCAGAGGGGACATTCCCCCTGTGACATTGTCCCTGTGCCCTGGGTGTGTAAACACAGCCCTGACCCCCCGGGCTGGTTGGTTTGGGATCGTTGCACTCGGGGGATTGCCCAGGGCTCAGTATCCAGGGATACGATTCCAAGCAATTCCAGGCCTTTTCCCTGCTCTCCCAGGGCTGAAACGGGGCCTTCTGCAGCAGGATTGGTTCATGAGGGTGGGTTAGGGCCCCAGGAAATAATAGGAATTAATATAAAAATAATCGGAATTAATTTAAAAATAATAGGAATTAATTTAAAAATAATCGGAATTAATTTAAAAATAATCGGAATTAATTTTAAAATAATCGGAATTAATTTAAAAATAATCAGAATTAATTTAAAAATAATCAGAATTAATTTAAAAATAATCAGAATTAATTTAAAAATAATCAGAATTAATTTAAAAATAATCAGAATTAATTTAAAAATAATAGGAATTAATTTAAAAATAATAGGAATTAATATAAAAATAGGAATTAATTTAAAAATAATAGGAATTAATATAAAAATAGGAATTAATATAAAATAATAGGAATTAATTTAAAAATACTAGGAATTAATATAAAAATAATTGGAATTAATACAAAAATAAGACTTAATATAAAATAATAGGAGTTAATATAAAAATAATAGGAGTTAATACAAAAATAGGAATTAATATAAAATAATAGGAGTTAATATGAAAATAATAGGAGTTAATACAAAAAATAGGGATTAATATAAAATAATAGGAGTTAATATGAAAATAATAGGAGTTAATACAAAAAATAAGGATTAATATAAAATAATAGGAGTTAATATAAAAATAATAGGAGTTAATACAAAAATAGGAATTAATATAAAATAATAGGAGTTAATATAAAAGGATAGGAGTTAATATAAAAATAATAGGAATTAGTATTTTATATAATATACAATATAATAATACACAATATGTGTATGTAATACATACACATATTGTAATACATACACAATATGTAATACATAATTACAACTTATTATATAAAGTAGACTATGTGATATATTATTATATATATTATTATAAGGAGCAATTGGTTTGTTGTGCCAAAAATACCTTTAACAAGCAGCTTTTTTACCTCAGTTCCCGAATTTTGGGGTTGGTTTGCTTGGCACAGGTAATTTGGGAGGGGTTCCATGGGATCTCAGAGCATCCCTCAGTTCCTCCTGGGAATATCCCTCCTTTTTCCTGACTTTTTTTTTTTTTTTTGGTGTTTCCAGGCAGATTTTTTGAAGGGGTTACCAGTCTACAACAAAAGCAACTTCAGCAGATTCCATGCGGATTCCGTGTGTAAAGCATCCGTGAGTATTCCCAAAAATCCCAGGGATTGGGGGGGGAGGGGGAAAGGATGGGAAATTAAGGGAGAAATGAATTTAAATGAGAGTGGAGGAGCTGGGCTTGGCAAGGAAAACCTCCCATGGAATTTCCACACGGCTCCAGGGCCTCGTTTGTGAGTAAATTCCTGAATTCCAGAGCCTGTGTCCTGAAAAATGGATAAGAATGGGCTGGATAGAATCACAAGTTATGTCCATTATATTATGTATTATTATAGATTTATAGAGAGAGAATATTATTTTGTTAGAGAATTTTATATAACATATAATAATTATTCATATTATGTGTTATTAGAGAACCATATAGAGAATTTTTAGTCCATTTTATGGACATTTCAGGTTTGGGTTAAAAGAAAAAAATCCCCTTTTTGACTGTCTTTGCTCTAATTCTGCTACAGAACAGACGCCCATCAGTTTATCTGCCCACGAGAGAATTTCCCTCTGAACAAAGTGAGTGTCAAAATCTCATTTTTTAAAATGTCTTCATGCTGGTCTGATATTAAAAAAATCACGTGTATAATCTCCTTTATTTGAAACTTAAATGGTTTAAAGTGGTTTGAGAGTTAAAGTGGTTTGAGAGTTAAAGTGGTTTGAGAGTTAAAGTGGTTTGAGAGTTAAAGTGGTTTGAGAGTTAAAGTGGTTTGAGAGTTAAAATGGTTTGAGAGTTAAAATGGTTTGAGACTTAAAATGGTTTGAGACTTGTCTTTAAAATGACCCTGGTGTGTTTTTCTCTCTTTTTGTGTTTTTTTTTTTAGTCATAGTAACAGAAAAGACAAATATCCTCTTGCGTTATTTACACCAGCAGTGGGACAAAAAGGTACCTTGTGGGGCTTTAATATTCATGTTTTGGCTTGATTGGGGCTTAATTGGGCTGAAGAATCATCAAAATATTGAGGGTTAGTTAAAATGAAGTGGGAACAGCTCAGCAAAGAGGGCGTGAGGAGGTTCTGGCTCTGCCCAGCTCTTGGAAATGGAAGAAAAACCTGATTTGTTTTGAACTATAAGGGACATAAAAAAGCTCAGTTAACTCCAGGTTTAACCTGGAATTTGGGAATGCCCAGTTCCATCGTGGATCCATCAACCTGGTGTAACCAGGGGGCAGGGCAGAGAGAGAGGGAAAACGTGGAGAGAGGGAAAATTGGAAGGAATGGGGAGGCTGAAAAGGAAATGTCTGTGTGTGACAAGGATTTGGGAGGTTTGGGAAGTTCAGGGATTTGGGAGGTTTGGGAAGTTCAGGTGCCTCATTCCCAGTGGGATGCAGGGCTCGGGGGGGGCTCACGGGGGTCCCTCATTCCCGGTCCCTCATTCCCAGTGGGATGCAGAGCTCGGAGGGGCTCACAGGGGTCCCTCATTCCCAGTGGGATGCAGGACCTGGGGGGGCTCACAGGAGTCCCTCATTCCCGATGGGATGCAGGGTCTGGGGGGGCTCATTCCCGGCAGGATACAGGGCCTGGGGGGGCTCACAGGGGTCCCTCATTCCCAACAGGATGCAGGTGGGATGCAGGGCCTGGAGGGACTCATGGGGGGTCCCTCATTCCTAGTGGGATGCAGGGCCTGGGGGGGCGCATTCCCGGCAGGATGCAGGTCCTGGGGGACTCATGGGGGTCCCTCATTCCTGGTGGGATGCAGGGCTCTGGGGGGGCTCACAGGGGTCCCTCATTCCTGGTGGGATGCAGGGCCTGGGGGGGCTCATTCCTGGCAGGATGCAGGCCCTGGGGAGCTCACGGGGGTCCCTCATTCCCAGTGGGATGCAGGTGGGATGCAGGGCCTGGGGGGGCTCACGGGGGTCCCTCATTCCCAGCTGGATGCAGACGGGATGCAGGGCCTGGGGGGGCTCATGGGGGTCCCTCATTCCCAATGGGATGCAGGGCTCAGGGGGGCTCATTCCTGGTGGGATGCAGGGCCTGGGGGGGCTCACAGGGGTCCCTCATTCCCCGTGGGATGCAGACGGGATGCAGGTCCTGGAGGGGCTCACGGGGGTCCCTCATTCCCGGTGGGATGCAGGTGGGATGCAGGGCCTGGGGGGGCTCACGGGGGTCCCTCTGTCCCCCCAGAATGCGGCGAAGAAGCGAGACCAGGAGCAGGTGGAGATCGAGGGGGAGAACTCGGCGCCTCCGCGGAAAATCGCTCGGACAGACAGCCAGGACATGAACGAGGACACTTAGAGCGAGCCTGGGCTCTCCCTCCGCTCCTTCCAGCGCTTCCCGCTCTGTCTCCACGTGTGTAAATTTGGCCCCTCTCCCCCCTTCCTTTTATCCCCCCTCCCCACGGCGCAGCCCAAACCACTTCTGACTCCACGGGAGCCAATGTATTTATTTTGGGTTTTTTTCTTCCCCTCTCCCTCCTCCTCCTCCTCCAGTTGTTTTTTTTTTTGGTTTTGTTTTTTTTATTTATGCCCCCCCAGCTCCCGGAGCAGCGGTGGGACCGGGCAGTCCACGCAGCAGAACCTTAGTCCCCTCCTTCCCAAAAAATACCACGTTGTCACTTTTGAGTGGGTCGGTGGGATCTGCTCCCTGCGACCTCCCGGGGCCGTCCCCTCACCGCTGACGTATTCCAAGGGGCTCACTCCTCTGGGTGTTCCCCATCCAGCCATAACTGTGGGGACGTTTTTTTTTTATTTTCCCTCAAATATTCCAAACCAGTCCCGGATGCCGCTGAGGGGGGGTGTTGACGGGAGCAGATTCCTTGGCAGCTCCATCCCGGCCGTGTTCCCGGGCCTGGCCCACGAGCCTCCTCCCGTGGCGCTGCAGGGCTGCGGTGAAAGGTGTGTTGCTTTTGTCGCTCTCAAATTCCCACCTCCTGCCGGGCTGGAGTGGCCTGATCCCCGCGATTTCTCCGCTGGAATAAAAGGATCCTCCCATCCCGCTCCGGCCGCGTGTCCCGGCAGAGGCCGAGGGGATGGACGGGGGTCGGCACCGCTGGATCTGCTCCGGGAGCACCTCGGCACCTGCTTCCCTGCCTCATCCCTCGGCTCTGGAGAATGGTACAGTGGCTTTTCCTGCCAGGAATGCAGGACGTGGAGTGGATCAAACGTGAGCTTCCATGGTCTGTGCTGACGACCAATCCCTTCGGACTGTGACAGTTCAGTGCCTGTCGCCTGTAACCCTTCCCTGGCTCTGAGAGGAGCCGAAACGGAGACCTGTCAGTCATCCCGGTGGATCCAGAGGTCCAGGACTCGTGGAGAGGAGCGTCGTCACCGGGAGGGGCCAGGAAAGGAGTAGCTTAGTCACGATGTCGTGTGTGCTTTGCCCCGAGGAGCTGATCCCCACTGTGGTCGCTGAGATCGTGGCGTTCGTAGCTGTGTTTTTTTCCTCGTCGACAAACCCCCGACACCAGGGAACCACACGGATGTTTTTTTTTCCCGGAGATCCTGGAGAGCCTGGCTCCGAGGGGCTTTGAGGGTTCCTGCTGGCCCTGTCCCCCCCCACCCCTGCCCGTCCCAGGGGTGCCACACATCCCCTCCGGGGGCGCAGGGACGGGGCGGAAGCAGAACCTTAGGAAGAGCAGGACGCGGCTCCCGCTGGAATTTTAAACGTCCCTTTAGGCACCGGGATTGTGAATGAGTTCGACACCGAGTAGTTTAGAACCCTGGACCTGCCTCAGAAAACGTCCCCTTCCTGCTGTGGCGGCCCCTTCCCACCCCCTGGAGCCACCTGGGACGCGCCGGGGCGAAGATCCAGAGGGCCATTCCCGGGGTCTCCGCGTGGGGAAGAGGATTCCTGCCGGGGCTCCCGCCCTCCGGACGCGCCGTGAGACACCGGGATGACCCAGAGCCGGATGTGAGGAGTCCTTGGAGGAGCTCCAAGGCCCCGAGGGAGGGCAGGAGGAGGCGGCTGGAGCCGGAGCGTGCGCAGGGCCGGGGCTGTTCCGCGCTGTATCCGGGCTGTGCCGGCGGCCCCGCCACGTACCATTAAAGAGTTGGCAGTTCCTTCCTGGCCTAAACCCCCGTTGTGTTCCCTCTGTGTCCTTGAGAAGGGTGCTGGGAGCCTTGGGAATGTCGCAGGTGGTTTTAGCAGGTGAAAGTTGCCTTTCCCGAGTGGTTTGGGAGCGATGGAGAAACGGGGACCAAATGACCCCAGGGCCAAAGTGGTTTGGGGGTTCTGGTGTTGGTGCACGAGCAGGAGGGTGTTTGGGATCCCTGCAGTCTGTCCTCCTGCCATCCATGGATTTGGGATCCCTGCAGTCTGTCCTCCTGCCATCCATGGATTTGGGATCCCTGCAGTGTCATCCTCCCAGCCATGGATTTGGGATCCCTGCAGTCTGTCCTCATCCCAGCCATGGATTCCATGAATTTGTGATTCCCAGTCTGTCCTCCTCCCATCCCTGAATTTGGGATCCCTGCAGTCTGTCCTCATCCTTGCCATGGATTCTATGGATTTGTGATTCCCAGTCTGTCCTCCTCCCATCCCTGGGTTTGGGATCCCTGCAGCCTGTCCTCATTCCATCCATGGATTTAGGATCCCTGCAGCCTGTCCTTATCCCATCTGTGATTTGGGATCCCTGCAGCCTGTCCTCCTAGTGTCCATGGGTTTGGGATCCCTGCAGCCTGTCCTCATCCCATCTATGATTTGGGATCCCCACAGTCTGTCCTCAACCCATCCATGAATTTGAGATCCCTGCAGCCTGTCTTCATCGCATCCATGGATTTGGGATCCCCCTGGTCTGTCCTCCTCCCATCCCTGGATTTGGGATCCCTGCAGTCTGTCCTTATCCCATCCCTGGATTTGGGATCCCTGCAACCTGTCCTTATCCCATCCCTGGATTTGGGATCCCTGCAGTCTGTCTTCATCCTTGCCATGGATTCTATGGATTTGTGATTCCCAGTCTGTCCTCATTCCATCCATGGATTTAGGATCCCTGCAGTCTGTCCTTATCCCATCCCTGGATTTGGGATCCCTGCAGTCTGTCCTCCTCCATCCTCTCTGCACCCAGCACTCCCTTCCTCCTCCTCCAGCTCATTCCAGGTTTTTTTCCTGGCCCCTCTCCCCCCCTGCCCTCTGATCCCGTGTTCCCATGGTGAGTGTCTGGGCTTGGAATGTTCCATGGAAGATCTTTGCCTAACTGTGACTTCCTGGTGCCTTAGTGCATTGAAACAACGAAAAACCCTTAAAAAAACCACCAAGCCTGGGATTTTTGCCCACCTTGTTTGTACAATTCCCGGCTCCTCCGACTTCTCCTCCTGTTCCCGGGATCTCGTGACCCTCCGGGGGTTTTCTATGTCTGCACAGTGGGATTTTTATTGTTTCTGTTACCAATTGTTTACTAAAATCTGGCTTTTTTTAATGAAAACTCGAGCTACTTGTCCGAGATGGGAATTTTGGGGTGTTTCGGTTGAACTGTGCGTCTCTTCTCGGAACTGGGCGCGTGGAGGGATGATGGATCCACCCGGGAGCAGCTCCCCCCGCCCCGTGGGAGCGACTGGATGTGTTTTGGGTGCATTTAGAACATTAAAAAGTTGGGAAATGCCTTTTCCTGCCACCGGAATCTCGGGTGACTCCTTGACTCGGTTCTTGGTCCCGTTTGGGCACTGCTGGTTCCTGGGGGAGGAACGGTGACAAAAGGTCCCTGTGGAAGAGTCAGGGATGGGGAATGTCGAGGGGAAGGGTGGATTTCAGGTGAATCCACAGGGAGCTGTGGCCAGGACGTGCCGCTGGAGTTGGTGGCTGACCCTTGGCTGGGTTTGGTTTGTTGGTGTCTCCTCTTGGGAACTTTCCTGAGGGACCTCCCAGGGTCCTTCCCAACCCCAAAACACCGGGATGTGCCCACACAGGGGGGTCCCTTCCAGCTCAGGGCATTCCATGATTCCCTGACTCACTGGGAGGCAAATTTTGAAATATTAGTCTGGTTTGTTTTTTTTTTTCCCTCTCTCCTGGATAACTGGGACAGGTTTGACTTCAAAGCTTTATTTTTTGGGAGTTTGACACTGGCCTTAAAGCAAAGGCTAAGGAGTCTTGGGATTTTTTCCCAACCCTGCAGCTCTGTCCCCACTTATATTTCCAGTCTTTCTTTTTTTTTTACTAATAAAACTAATTTATTTTCCTGCATTAACGACATCCCAGCAGCCAAGGGATTGTGGGACAGCGTGTCCAGAGGGATTCCAGCTGGTCCCTCCCAGGTTTTGTCCTATATATTGCATTTTTTGGATGTATGAGAACGGGGAAATCCTTTCCCTTAAGGAAGAGAGGGTTGTGTTTGTTTGGGAGCAGCTGCCAGCAGAGGGTGTTGGATCGTGGCTCTGGTGAAGCCCATCAGGGAAAAAATATTGGAATGTTGGAAAGACCAAACCTGGGCTCGGGGGGGGAACATCTTGGAGCGAGGGAATGAAATCCAACCTCCCAGATTCTCCAGGATCCCCTTTCAAAGGCAAAACTTTCCCAGTGTGTCCCCAGATAACAGGAACTAATCTCCCTATTCCCAGCAACCCCACGTTTCTCCAATATGAGGAGGAATTGCCTGGTTTTAGGGATTGACAAAGGTCCTCTTGGTGGCCCTGATGCTTCCAGAGGTGGCTTTGACCCTCTGCAGAATTCCCGGTTTTGCTGATGGGAAGGGAGTGTTCGGCTGGCGAGGCTGGAAATCCCGGCCCTGTGTCAGAGCAGGGATGTTTCCATGTGGGAGAGGGGGCTGCATGAGGATTCCCACAGCTTTTCCACAGCTTTTCCCCCTGCTCCTGTTCTCCTTCCCCTGGGGATGGGAGACCACACTGTCCCTCCTCTCTCCAGCCCCACAGGGATGTGAATCCCACTGGGAGCTGCCTCCTGCAGCACGAGGATGGGGATCTGTGCTCTTGGGCCTTCCCATTTCCTCGTTTTCTTGGCTGAAGGAAACTTTATTTGGCACCTTTCACTCCCCCCCTCATCCCTGAACGGCTCATCCCGGGATCTCCCGAGTCCTGCAGCACCAGATCCCGGGATTCTGCTCCAGACACACCCAGGGCTGGTGGGGTTTGGAGGTCTGGGATGGTCTGAGGGGGCAAAGGCTCTTCCCTGCTTTGGTCAAGGGGGTGGGAAGGGGCTGGGGGGGAGCAGGAGGAGCTGCTCCCAATGGATCCGGGGTGACTGATCCCCCTGGAATGGGCTGAGTCACCCCTGGGCTGGGCTCGTGCCCATTCCCAGACACATCCACTAATCAGCTCAGAGTTAATTAACCACCTTCCTTGGGTGTTTCCAGTCCCGGGTGGGTGTCCAGGAGCAGCTCCAGGAGGCTCCACCATCCCCCAGTGCCGGATTTTCCCGGATTTTTCCGTTTGCAGCCTCAAGATCCAGAGTCTCTTCCTTCCACCCTCTCTTGGCGACTTCACTCCTCTTGTTTTTAGCACAAACCTCGTCTCGTGGGGCTGGAAAAGGTGGGTTTTCCCTGGGAGGTGCCTGTGAATCCCCCGTCAGCCGGGTTGGAATTGTCGTGGCCATTGGAATTTTTTCTTTTTTCATTTTTTTTTTTTTTTTTCCGTTTCTTTTTAAACTCTTCCATGTTTGATACTGTGTACAATAAATTTGCAGAATTTAGAGCATCAGAACTTGCTTTATTCTTCCTCTGCTTGATCCCATCGTGGTTGGGGCTTGTCCTTGGAGCTTTATCCTGAAGGGTGTCCGTGGTGTCCCCACCTGCCTTTTCCAGGGATCCTCATCCCCTTAACACTGTGCAATCCACACTAATTACAACAATAACGATATAATAACGTGCTGATAATAATTATAACGACACCCCACGCCTCGGGCTTGTTGAAATAGATTTTTTTTATTGCATTTCTGCAGGTTTTACAAAAATATGACAAAATAAATTAAAAAGAAATAAATAACCCCCTTCCTTTCCTTGAATTCCTACAGAAATCCAACGCAAAGGAAAACGGAACGAAACAAAACAACAACAAAAAAAAGACCAACCAACCGTCCCAATCCTTCCCTCCCCTGCACAGCCACTGCCCCCGGAGCCACATTCCAGACAGGGAGATGCTTTGGAGAGGGAAATGGTTCCGAGTGCCCCGGGCTGGGGGTCCGGGCGCAGCAGGGCCCTGCCCTCCCCTCCGGGATGGATCCGGGATTGGTTCTCTCAGGAGGGAAACGGGATCGGTGTCGTTCCCCTGAAGCCCAGCGGGTGTTTTTTTGGGAGCGGCAGAGCAGGAAAACTCGATGGAATGGAGGGAGGGAGGGAGGGAGAGTGCCCCGACCCCTCCCTGCTCTCGGGGACCTTTGGGCCCCAGTGCTCCCAGTGTTCCCAGTGCTCCCTTTTCCCGGGCTTCGCCCCAGAATGTCCCTCATCCTCCTCTCCCTGTGTCCCCCACATGTGGGAGGGTGAGAAGGGCCCAGAGCCCTCCTGGCCCCCCCATTCCAGGCCCAGCAAAGCTCCGGGGTGTCCCCGGCTCCCAGGGGGGAGCCCATTTCCCTGGAAAACATCTCCCTGCGCTGTTCCCTCGGCAGCGGAGCAGCAGGCGGAGCCTCGGCCCTCTCCTGCCCTTATTGCTGTATAAAATGGCTTCTTTAGACCCCCCAAAAAACTGAAATTTCCGTGAATTCTGGAAAGAGGCGGCGGGGAAAATCCAACCTGACGTTTTCTGCAGCCCAGGCCTGGGGGATTTTTTTTTTTTTGGGGGTGGGGTGGGGTGGGGGGAGAAGGAGGGCTCAGCCCCCCCTGCCTGGGCCAGGCACAGTGAAGGGGTGACCCCCGGCAGCCCCCTCCCCTTTCCCCGGCTTCCTTTGGGAATGTGGGCGGCTGCGGGCGGAGCGGAGCTGGCGGCGAGGGCCGGGGGGGAGTGACGGGGCTGGGTGTCCCCACCCGGGTCACCTGCGAGGTGCCACCACCCCGGCCCGGCCCCGAAAGCGAAGCAGAGCCGCAGCAAAGCAGGAAAGGGGGAGCTGGGACACCCCCCCCCCCCTCCCAGCACGGACAAGGCTCGGGAAGCTCCAAGTCCAGACCCGGCAACGCAAATCCGGCAAAACCTTCCCCCGGCGGCGGCGAAGCGGCTCCCACCCCCCTCCCCGTCCCAGCCCCTTCCTTCTCCCGGGCTCCGGCGCGACCTCCGCGCGTGCGAGCGCCTTATTGCGAAATAATTCCAGGGAATACGAAACTGGAGATGGGAAGGGCCCGTCCCGGCTCACGTTGCAGTCCCGGGGGTCGGTGCCAACCCCCGGCTGAAGGAGGAGAAAGTCACCGGCGTCGGGGTTTGGTTGGGTTTTAGTGCAAGAAACGCTGCCCGTGCGGGGGAGGCCGGGTGGCTGCTGCTCATCCCGCTCCATCCCGCGGCAGGAAAAGGTCCCGGTGCTGGGAAGGATCCGGGGCGGAGGCGGCGGGAGCGGGACGGAGCAGGGCACGGTGCCATGGCCGGAGGGCAGGGGGTGTAGGCACGGCTGAATCGGGCTCCTCTGGCCGCCGATCCCGGGAATCCCGGCCCTCCCGGCGGGTCCGGGAGCGGCACGGGGCCACACCGGGATAACTCCCACCCGCGGGCGTGGAAAGCCGCCGGGATGCTCCATCCGCGCCGCCGCTCAGGAATCCTCGGCGCGGGATCCGGGGTGGCAGCGGGTCCCGGCGGAGGGGCCGGGGGGGCACGAGGGGACGCAGCAGAGGGGACCGGGGCAGAGCGAGGGGCTGGCGGCCGCTGGGCTCGGCCCGGCCCCGAGCGGGGGGGCGGCCAGGGGGGGCGAGAGGCTGCCAATGGCCACGGCTGCCCGGAGGAGCGAGCGGGCGGCTCCCCGCGCTCCCGGCCCCCCGAAAGCCCCGGTTAGAGCCTATAACCGCCGCTCTCCTCCTCCGCCCGGCTCTCCGGCTCCTCCCGGCCCCCCTCCTCCGCAGCCCCGTTGAGGTGGGACTTGCTGGGCACCGAGCGCTCGGGGTCCGCCGAGGGGCCGGGCCGGGGCTGGGGCGATGCCCCGGCCGTGCCGCCGTTGCCCGCGGCCCCTTCGGACTTGCCGAAGTTGAAGAGCTTGCCGGGGTTGAATGGCTTGGTGGGGGACTGGACCTTCTCGGTGGCCGCGTCCCGCTTAGTCTCCGGGGATTTGAGGAACTTGAAGCTGAGGAATCCGGGCAGCTTGTTCTCGCTGCCCGTGGGCGACTGCGGGGACCTGGCGGTGGCCGTGCCGCCGGCGCCGGCCCCCCCCGACAGGAACTTGCCCTGCAGGGGGATGATCTGCTTCAGCTTCATCACGTTGTTGGTGGCCAGGAGGGAGCTGGGGCGCTTGGGCTTGTCGGAGCCGTGCGAGGAGCCCCCGGAGCCCTTCCCTTTGCTCTGGCTCTTCTCGTGGGCCGGGTCCTGCCCGGCGGCCTCGGGCTTGGCCTCATCCCGGCTGGATTCGCGCTCCTTCCGCGCCTGGTACTCGGCGTGGCGCTGCCGCTCCTCCTCCTCCCGCTTGCGCCGCTGCTGCTGCTGGAAATGGTGCTGCGCCTGCCGCTCGTGCTTCTGCCGACGGGAGCGCGTCAGCCCCGGGGGGGCCTCGGGGGGGCTCAGCGGCCACCGGGACACCCCGGGGAGCCCTCCCACCCCAGGAGTGCCTCGGGGAGCCCACCAGGTCCGGGGACACCTCAGGAGTCCCACCAGGTCCAGGGACACCCTGGGGAGCAGCCCACCCATCCCTGGAAACACCTCGGGGAACCCACTGGCCCTGGAAACACCCTGGGGAGCCCATCAGGTTCAGGGACACCTCAGGGGTCCCACCAGGCCCAGGGACACCTCAGGGGTCCCACCAGGCCCAGGGACACCTCAGGGGTCCCACCAGGTCCAGGGACACCTTCGGGAGCATCTCACCCATCCCTGGAAACACCTCGGGGAACCCACTGGCCCTGGAAACACCCTGAGGAACCCACCAGGTCCAGGGACACCCTGGAGAATCCACAAGGTCCAGGGACACCCTGGGGAGCAGCCCACCCATCCCTGGAAACACCTCAGGGAACCCACTGGCCCTGGAAACACTCTGGGGAGCCCACCAGGTCTAGGGACACCTCAGGGGTCCCACCAGGTCCAGGGACACCTTGGGGAGCAGCTCACCCATCCCTGGAAACACCCTGGGGGTCCCACCAGGTCCGGGGACACCTCAGGGGTCCCACCAGACCTGGTGTCACCTCACAGAGCCCAGTGGCCTCAGGGACACCTTGGAGACCCCCCTGGCCCTGGGTTCAGGGGTCCCAGCCCCATGCCCAGCCCTGAGCAGGGTCCCATCCCAGCCCCACCCACCTTGAAGGCCTCGCGCCGCTGGTATTCCAGCTTGGCCATCTCCTCGGCCACCCAGGCGGGAATGTCAGGAATGGCCACCTGGATGATGTACTTCAGGAACAGGGCGAAGTGCTGTGGGGGCACACGGATCTGGCTGAGCACCCCTGGCACTGCCACCCCCTCCCAAATCCCACCCCGTGGGGAACGGGGGAACGGGGAGACCCTACAATAACAGCAGGGGGGGATTCCGGACCCCACCCCGTTGTTTGGCAGCACGAGCTGCCTGCAGGGAATGTGTCCAGGGATGTGCACGTGTGGGATGGACACCTCGGGGGGGTGGGTTTCCAGAGATTTGCCTGCCCAGGGATGTGATTATCCAGGCATGCACATGGCACGAGTGGGATGGGCCTGTGTGGGATGAACATGTCCAGGGATGTTCATGTCCAGGGATGTTCACGTCCAGGGATGTTCATGTCCAGGGGTGTTCATGTCCACATATGTGAGTAGACAGGAAGGGAAGGGAAGATCTGTGGGATCCCTGGGCCAAGACCACACCCTGCCACCACCTGGGGAGACCCTACACAAACCCCCGGCCGTCAATCCCGGCGCCAATTCCATACCTCCAGCACCACCACGGAGATGATGGCTCCCTCGGGGCTGAGCCACGGGAAGAGCCTCTGGAGCTGCCCGCACTGGGCGATCAGGTAACAGTTGACCACGATGGCCAGGACGCCCATGGCCTCCATCACCTTCTGCAAGAGCGGCAGTGCCGGGGGTGAGCCCCTCAGGGCTGAGCCCCCCTCGGAGCCCCCCCCGGAGCCCCTCAGAGCCCCCCGGCCCCTCGGCCCACCTGCCACTGGCCGATGCTCTCGACGCGCTGGCCGAAGGGTCTCTGCAGCCCCGTGCAGAGCTTGAAGGCGTCGCTGCGGATCTCGATGACGTTGTTGACCAGGGCGCACATGGCGGCCAGGGGGAAGGCCGAGGAGAACAGCACCACGTACCCGAACTGGATGAACATCTCCTGGTAGTCCTGGAAGGTGTCCTGGGGACAAGAGCTCCAAGGTCATTGAGGCCCCCCGTGTGCCCCATCCCCAGCTTGTCCCCCAGCCCAGAGCACTGAGGGCCATGGCCAGGCCTTCCTCGGACACCTCCAGGGGTGGGGACTCCAAACCTCCCTGGGCAGCCCCTGCCAAGGCCTTAGCACCCTTTCCAGGAAGGAATATTTCCCCAAATCCAACCTGATCCTCCCCTGGCACAGCTGGAGGCCGTTCCCTCTCATCATGTCCCTTGTTCCCTGGGAGCAGAGCCTGACTACCCCCTGCTCCCCCCTCCTGTCAGGGGGTTGGACAGAGCCAGAAGGTCCCCCCTGAGCCTCCTTTTCTCCAGGCTGAGCCCCCCCAGCTCCCTCAGCTGCTCCTCATACAATTGACTCTCCAGCCCCTTCCCAGCTCCATTCCCTTCCCTGGACACTCTCCAGCCCCTCAGTGTCTCTCTTGTCACAAAGGGGCTCAAAACAGACCCCAGGACTCAAGGTGTGGCCTTGAGTGCCCTGGCCCTGTGGCCACACTGATTTTTACCCAAACCAGGTGCCCTCGTCCTCTTCCCCACCTGGGCACACCTTGGCCCATGGGCATTTTCCCCCCACCAGATCCTTCCCCGCCCGAGCCGAGGGGATTTGGGGCTCCCCCCCCCGGGGCTCACCTCGTACTTCTTCATGCAGCTCTCCACCTCCGCCTGCGTCAGCTGCGTGGAGTAATCCTCCTCGGGCGGGTCGATCCACGACGCCCGGTTGCGCCTCCGCCCTTCCTCCTCCCCGTCCTCCTCCTCCCGCCTCCTCCGGGCCCGCGGCACCACCGCCGGCTCCGCCGCCTTCGCCGGGCTCCCGGGGGGCCCTTCGGCCTCGTCGTCGTCCTCGCAGAGCTCGAAGACGGCGGCGGGGTCCATGCCCTTCTCCACCATGGTGGGACTGCCCTCCTCGAGGAAAGGCTCGTCCTCGGCGCCGCCGGGCTCCCCGCGCCGCTCCGCCCGCTCCACGAAGCTCACCTTCTTCAGCTTCAGCCCGCAGTCCAGCGCGCTCTCCTCCTCCGAGTCCGACTCCCGCCGCTCCTCCTCCTCCTCCTCCTCCTCCGGGACCCCGCAGCCGCCGTTCAGACACTTCTTCTCGCCGCGGGGCCCCTCCGGGGGGCGCGGGGGTTGGCGGCGGGGGGCGAGCAGGCAGAGCAGGCTGTGGGCGAGCTGCCGCAGGCTGCGCAGGTTCAGGTCCCCGCGGCGCAGCCGCTGGTACAGGTGGGGCTGGGACACCTCCCGCACGTTCTGCAGGAACTGCCGCGTGATGAGCAGCGTGGCCAGCATCTGTTGGGGACGCGGCTGTCACCCGGGGGAGGAGGAGGAGGAAGGGGGGGGCGGCATCCCTGTCGCCTGCCCCTCCCCGCGGGGTCCCTGCTCCTGCCTGTCCTCCCCGTCCCTGCAGGGTCCCCGCTCCTCTGCGGTCCCTCCTCTTCCCTGTGGTCCCCTCGGCGTCCCTGCTCCTCCTGTGGGGTCCCTGCTCCTCCCTGTTGTCCCCAAGGGGTCTCTGCTCCTCCCTGTCCTCCCCGCGGGGTCCCCACTCCTCCTGTGGGGTCCCTGCTCCTCCCTGTTGTCCCCGCGGTGTCCCTGCTCGTCCCGTGGGGGGTCCCTGCCCCTCCCCGCGGCCGTGCGGCCAGAGCAGGACACCCAAAACCCGGTGTCCCCTCTCCTGTGACCGCCCCGTCGGTGACGGCTGATGGGGTGGGACCTCAGCAGTGCCACCGCCAGCTGCGGCACAGCCGGGGAGGGGGACACCGGTGTCCCTCCCGGGGCCGGGGGGGGGTCCCGGGGTGGGATGCAAGGGGGATGCCCCGCCCCTCCCTCCCCGCTCCTACTTTGGATACTCCCAGTCTCCAGCAAAAGCTCAGGAGGCCCTTAAGGAAGATGAGAGAGAGGTGGAGGTGGAGGAGGATGAAGGGGAGAAGAGCCTCTTTGAGCTGCCGCACGAGGCTTTGGGAGAGAGAGAAGATGAGCAGGAGCTGCGGAAGGGACAGAAGAACAGACAGACACAGACAGAGAGACGCCGTGAGCGGGACCGGGGACCCCCGGGGGGCGGAGCAGCCGCAGGGACCGTGGTGGGAGCACGGGGGGGGGGGACACCCCGGGAGGGCACAGGGGGACAGTGGCGGGGGGCGGGGTCGAGGACATCCGTCTGTCCGTCCGGGCGGTGCCGGGGGGGCTCGGGCCGGCCCCGGGCACGGCCCCTCACCTCCTTCAGCCGTTCCATGTCTTTGAGGTAGAAACCGATGTAGAAAAGACTCAGGTAGGAATTTACAAACTGAAACTGCGGGAGAAGAGGGGGGGGTGAGTGTGGGGGGGGCACCGGCACCCCTTGGTCCCCTCTGTGTCCCCCGGTGCTACCAGAACCAGTCCCCTCTGTCCTTCCCCTCTGAGGTTTTTGGGACCCCTCCAAACCCCTCTGTACCCCCAGCACCATCAGGACCCCTCTAGTTCCCCCTGTCCCCCACAGGACCCTTACAGGCCCCTCTGGGGCTGCTGGGACCCCTCTGTCCCCCTCGGGAACCCTCCCATTCCTTCTGTCACCCCATGGAGCCACTGGGACCCCTCCAGACCCTCCAGTCCCCTCTGTCCCCCACCAAGGGCTGCTGGGACCCCTCCAGTCCCCCTGTGCCCCCCCGTGTCCCCCTCACCAGGACGATTTTGATGATGAGGTGTTTCTCGTAGGCGCTCTGCAGCCGATAGTTCTCTGCAAAGCACAAATGGGGAGGTTCAGGGGGGGCTCAGGGGGGTGGTCCCAGCTCCCAGCCCTGCCTGGACCCCCCTCCCAGACCACCCCACGCACCCATGTCATTGAGCCAGTAGGCCACCTTCTTGTACAGCTCGTCACAGGCGGTGACAATGACGGCCAGGATGATCTTGGGCAGGAAACGGATGATCCGGGGCAGCTCCTGGATGCTCAGCACGAACTCCTGTGGGGACAGGGACAGGGATGGGACAGGGACAGGGATGGGACAGGGACAGGGATGGGACAGGGGCAGGAACAGGATCAGGGGCAGGGACAGGGACGGGATCAGGGGCAGGTACAGCAATGGGGACAGGGTCAGGATCATGATCAAGGGCAGGAGCAAGGAAAGGGATGGGGATGGGGATGGGGATAGGGTGGGAGGCAGGGACATGATCAGAGTCAGGATTAGGGTCAGGGATGGAGACAGGGAGGGAGACAAGGACAGAGTCAGGATCAAGGACAGGGACAAGGTGGGGATGAGGGACAGGGACACAACCAGGGTCAGGGTCAGGGTCAGGGATGGGGACAGGGGCGGGTTCAGGATTGGGGCAGGATCAGGGTCAAGTTTAGGAGCAGGGACACAGTGAGGACAGGGACAGGGTCACCACGGAGCAGGGGCAGCCCGGTAGGGCCGGGACAAGGACCCACCTGGAGCTGGAAGCAGCCGAGCATGAGGAGGAAGACGAGGGTGAGGCAGGCGAGGCAGACGGGCAGGCTGACCAGGCACTGGAAGAGCAGCCGCTTCCAGGGCGGGTAATAAAACTCCTCAGCACTGGTCACGGGGCTGATCCTCTTAACGCCCTAATTGGGGGGGGGGACACAACGAGCTGGGACCCCCCCCTTCCCTCTGGGAGCCCAGTGCTGGTGGGAGCCCTGGGGAACCCCCCAGGGAAGGGGGTCCCCCTCCCCTCACCCTGAACTGGGGCCGGGGCTCCTCGATGGACTCGGGGGGGGTGTCCAGGGTCCCCCACTTGTAGGCGAACTCGGCCCCCCGGCGCTTCCACTCCTCCAGGAACAGGGTGGCCCAGATGACGTTGAAGATGGCAAAGACCACGCAGGAGATGTCCTGGCTGGTCTGAGGGACGGAGGGAACCAACTGCACCGGGGTTGGTCCCCTCCGGTCCCCGGCACACCCCCCCCAGCCCAGCCCTGGGGAGCTGCAGGGTGCTCCCCCTGCCCACCCCACCCCTGTGGGCTTGGCAGCCCCCCCAGCTCAGCAGCAATGCCAGGACTGAAGGACTGTGGGGAAAATCTGGAGTGAGGAGGGATAGAAACCCACAAGGAGGGATGGAAACCCACAAGGAGGGATGGAAACCCACAAGGAGGGATAGAAACCCACAAGGAGGGATGGAAACCCACACAGAGGGGCTCAGAACCCCCAAAAAAGGGTGAAAACCCTGCCGTGACCCCCCCCCCCCCTGCCCAGGAACCGACTCCATCTCCTGCCCCCCCTCACCTGGTCGCTCTCAGTGAAGGTGTAGAGGATGGAGCCGAAGACAGCGGGATACACCATGGCCGAGGTGTAGAAGCCCAGCCAGGCGAAGTACATGGCGATTTTCACCCCAAAATAGTCACAGATGTCATCTGGTGGAGGGAGGGGGACACACAAGGGGGGTGTGAGCGGGGCTGGGACCCCCCAGACCCCTCTTTTGTGACACCCCCCCCAGAAGTCTCACCGAGGGGCTGGGCCTCGCACACCGCCTGCACCCAGGACTTCATCAGCCGCTTGAGGATCCTCTGCTCGTGCAGCGGGAAAACCTGCTGGATGACCCCCCGGGCCGCCAGCTCCGGGACTGCACCGGGGACACGGCGTCAGGGACAGCAGGGACACTGCCAGTCCACCCCCCCCCGAGCCCCCCTGGGACCCCACACGGCCCTGGAGGCGTTGGGGTTGGGGCAGGGACAATGGGGTGACCGTGGCAGGTCAGGGCTCTGTGGGACACCCCTGGGACATGGCTGGCACACGGGCACGGGGAGGGGGGCAGGGGATGACAGGGGACCCTTGGTGGGCTGGTGGCCCCCGGGGCCTCCATGGCACAGTCCCATGGGCAGGGGGAGCAGGGCAGTGGGGGGGGACTGCTGTGCCATGCCAGTGCCACACAGTGCCACGGAGCTGCCCTGTGGTGCCATGGAAGTGCCATGGAGCTGCCCTTGGTGCCCTGCCGTACTCACTGATGGGCTGTCCCTCGAGGAAGTGGATGTTGTGCAGGGCCTCTCCCTGCTTGGCCCGCAGGTTCTCCAGCCAGTACCTGATGATGTTTTGCCGTTCCTGCAGCACCATGGAGGCTTCAGATCCCGGGGATGGTCCCGATCCCTGTCCCTGTCCCTATCCTGTCCCCTCCCTGCCCCGCCTTGTCCCCAGCTCAGGGGATGGCTGGGTCAGTCTCCAGCTGGGATGGGGCTCCCTAATTCCCTGGGGAGGGGGAGAGGACCTGCCTTCCCTGCCCCATGTCCCTGCATCCCCATATCCCTGCATTCCTGCATTCCTACATCCCCATGTCCCTGCATCCCTGCATTCCTACATCCCCATATCCCTGCATCCCTGCATTCCTACATCCCCATATCCCTACATCCCTGCATTCCTACATCCCCAAATCCCTGCATCCCTGCCCAGCATCCCCACAACCCTGTATCCCTGCCCCCCTGTATCCTTGCCCAGCACCCCTCCATCCCTGCTCAACATCCCCAGACCCCTGTATCCCCACCTCCTTGTATCCCTGCCAAGAATCCCTGTATCCCCACATCCCTGCATTCCCATATCCCTGCCCGGCACCCCCCGTATCCCGCCCCGTGCCCCCCCGTCCCCGCGTGTCCCACCTGAGAGGTGAAGAAGTAGAGCTCGTTCTCGATGTTCTCGTAGATGTAATCCTCCTCGCACGAGAAGCTCCTCATCCCGCCCCCAAACTCCGCCTTCACCGGCTTCCGCAGCCCGATCTCGTCCGCCCCGCGCAGCAAACTGGGGACAGGGACACGGCTGGGACAGGGCTGGGACACGGCCAAGGGGACACGGCTGGGACACGGCTGGGACATGGCCAAGGGGACATGGCTGGGGACATGACCCAGGGGGCATGGCTGGGGGGACGTAGCTGAGGGGATGGGGATGGGACAGGAATGGGACACAGCTGAAGGGACAGGGATGGGGGGACGGGGATGGGACAGGAATGGGACACAGCTGAGGGGACACAGATGGGACACGGCTGAGGGGACATGGCTGGGACATGTCCAGGGGGACGCAGATGGGACACAGGCAGAGTGACACGGCTGGGGGGACGTGCCTGGGGGGACACAGCTGGGGGGACTTGGCTGGGGCATAGATGGGACATGGCTGAGGGGACATGGATGGGACAGGGCCAGAGGGACAGGGATGGGGGGACATGGATGGGACATGGCCAAGGGGACACGGATGGGACACGGCTGAGGGGACATGGCTGGGACATGGCTGGGACACAGCCAAGGGGACATGGATGGGACATGGCTGAGGGGACACAGCTGGGACACAGCTGAGGGGCCAGGGGGGAGCGGGGAGCCCACCTCTCGTAGGTGGCGGTGACGAAGAAGGCGTAGACCCGCGTGTGCTTGTGGTGCCGGACCTGCACGATGAGCTCGGGGATGCCCAGGCGGATGTGGTTCAGCAGCCACAGCAGCGTGTGGTCGTCCGTGGTGTCTGTGGGGGGACCGTCAGCACGGGCCACGGCCCACAGCCCTCCCCAGGGCCCCATCCCCACCTCTCCAGATACCCCCCATCCCTCCCAGGGCCCCATCCCAATCCCCACCCCTCCAGATACCCCCCATCCCTCCCTGTGTCCCTCCCTGTGTCCCTCCCTCATCCTGGTCTCCCATCACTCCATAAGTCCTCGATCAATTCCCACATCCCCCGTCTCTCCCCACGGCCTCCATCACTTCCCACATTCCCATCCCAGTCCCCATCCTGATTTCCATCCTTTCCCACATCCCCCACCCCTCCCCATGTCCCCATCCTGGTCCCCATTCCTCCTCACCCTCCCATCATTCCCTGTGTCTCGTATCCCTCCCCAACAACCCCTTTGCTCTCCATGTTCCCAGTCCATCCCCACATCCCACATCCCTCCCCACGCTCCCAACCCTCATCCATCCCCACATTCTCACCCCTGCCCAGTTTCCCCACCTCTCCCCACATCCCACATCCCTCCCCGTGTCCCCTGTCCCCACCCCTCCCCGCATCCCACACCCCCCATCCCTGCAGCCCCCCCCCCCCGGGTTCTCCAGGTATCCCGGGTTCCCCGGGCACGTCCCTACCCGGGAAGGTCATGAGCACGTCGCAGTTCTCCGTGGGCACCGTCTTCATCCAGGCCTTGTGGGACATGATGTAACGCCCGGCCTGGAGCAGCCGCTTCCCGAAGAGTTTATCTGCCGGGGGGAGGGAAGGGATGAGCAGCCGCGGGATCCTGTGGGGTATCCCCCCCACACACAGACATCCCTGGGAACCAGATCCCAATCCCCGATGAGTCACGGGGCGAGGGCGGGGACCCCCGGCTTGTCCCCGGCTGTCCCCGGCACGGCCGCGGCCGGAGGTCACGGCCCCGCTCCCGGTGACGCTGCCCCGGGCTCAGGTTTCTCCTTCGGCGGCTGCGGGTGCCCAAAACAGCCCCGGGTGCCCAAAAACAGCCCCGACAGCTGCCGGGGAGGAGCCGCCAGCCTGTCCTGGCATCCCCGGGGTGCCGGTGCCGCGGGACGTCCCAGGGTGCCCCCCTGCAGCCCCCTCAAAAGCGCTCACCTCTGCCCGCGGCCCCTCGGCGGGGCCGGGATCCGGCAGGGCCGCGGCTCCGAGAGATGGAAAACCGCAGGAAAAATGGGGATGTCGAAAAAGCAGCCGGTCTCCATGGAAACCCGGGGAGGCCCCGCGCCGCCGCGGGGAGGTGGGATGGGGACAGTCCCCACAGCCCCCGGCGGGTCCCAGCACCGGGACACGGCCCCTGTCCCACTGTGGGGTGGCCACACCGCTGGGACACGCGGTCCCCGAGCCCAGTGTCCCCATCGCACCTCCTGGGGCGGGTGGGGACGAGGGACATCCCAAAATCCTGCCCCGGGATGGCAGGATGGGGCGTCCAACGGTGCTGGGGTCCCGCAGGACCCCGTTCCTCCCAGGCCGGCCCCCTCCCTGCCTCAGTGTCCCCTCCTCAGCCAGCGCTGCCCAGGGGATGTCCCGGCCTCTCCAGCTGCCCCAGGGCTGGGAAGGTCCCCGGGTTCCGGAAAAACAGGAAATGCCAAACCTGCTCCGGCAGCTCGTCCCAGGGAACGCACCCCAACTGCGGGCACCTCAACTCCGGGCACCCCCTGACCCGCCAGGACCCCCCTGGCTGGGCTGAGTCCTCCCAAACTCATCGCCCGAGCTGCCGAGCTCTGAAAGGCTGCCCTGTCCCGGCTCTGTGGGTGGGAGTTGGGGACAGTGCCAGGCTGCCATGCCAGGCTGCCACCCCCGGAGGGGGACTGCTCCGGCACCCTGGGCATGGCCGTGTCCTGCCCTGCGCTTCCGGGGGGTGCTGGGTGGGCACAGGGTGCTGGGCTGCTGAGGTACCAGGGTGCCAGGGTGCTGGGGTTCCAGGGTGCTGTGGTGACGAGGTCCTGAGATGCCAGGGTGTTGGGGTGCTGGGCTACCAGGGTACCAGGGTGCTGAGGTGCCTGAGCACTGGGTTATTTGGGTACCAGCGTGCTGGGGTGCCCGAGATCCGGGGTGCTGTGTCCCAGGGTGCTGTGTCCCGGGGTACCAGGCGGGCACAGGGCACCAGTGGCCGTGGCAGCGCTCCCCGGGTGACGCCGGCGGGCTGAGCTCACCACCCTGCATTATTTATGTCCCGCCGGGAGTGGTGGCACCGGGCACGGGTGGCAGCTCTGGGCACCGCGGGGGCCCGGCCCTGGGCACGGCCACTCTGGCACACGTGTGGGCAACCGGGGCGATGCCCGGCGGGCACCCACCCCGAGGGCTCGGGTGCAGGTGCAGGGGGGGTTTCCCTGCCCAAGGTCATGGGAAAAGAGGGTTCCCCAGCGCCCCTCCTACCCCCCCTCCCCGGCTGGGGTCGGGGGGTGACCCACCTTCGTCCCGCTCCGGCCACGGGTCCCTCAGGCCCCGCTGCCCCCCCAGCACGCGGTGCCGCCACCGAAGCAGCACGAGGGCTCCGTGGGGACGGGGCACGGTGTCCCAGGCAGCGCCGCCCCGCCGTGCCCCCCCGGGTGTCCCCGTCGGTCCCCGCGGCCCCCGTGTCCCGGCGGTGCCGCTCACCTTGGCTCCCGGGATAAGGTCACCGGAGCTGCAGCGTGGCGGGTTCGGGCACGGCCCCGCCGCCGAGAGGAGCCCGCGGCCGCCGGGCACGGAGCGTTCGGGGGAGCGGCCGCATCCCGGGGGGGGGTACAAAGTGGGTCACCCACCCCCAGGCGGGACTCCCGCTCGGTGGCACAGCGGGCACCAGGCCCTGCCTATCCCCCCCCCCGACCCCACCACGCGGACCCCCAACCGGGGGGGTGTCACCTGACCCAGCGCCACGCGGGGGGGGGACCCCAGTGACAGCTTGGGGACCCCAACACAAAACCTCCACCCTGCACCACCCCTCTGCCCTGAGGGTACGAAGCTGGTCGGGGGGGGGGACACCGGCCTGTCCGGGGTGGGGGGGCAAAAAGACCTTCCTGGGGTGGGGGGTGACACGGGGGATGCACGGACGCGGTGCTGGGGTGGTCACTGGTGCGTGGGGGACCTGGAGCTGCACGTGGAGCCCATCCCGGGGGGCACGGAGCTGTCCTGGGGGGACACACACGCCCAGCCGCGATCCCCAGAGAACCGCAGTCCCCCCCGCCCCAGCGCGGGACCCCCGGGGGTGGCACACGGAGCTGTCCCGGGGGGATGCTCAGAGCCCCACCGGGAGCACCGGCCCCCCTCCGCGGTCCCGGAGAGCCGCATCCCGGCCGACATCCGCATCGAGCCGCAGGGAGCTGCCCCCCCCCGCCCTCCCGTCCCCCCCGCGTCCCTCCCGCCGCCGCCCGCAGCCCCCCACCCCCCCTCAGTCCCCCCCAGTCCGCCCCGGTCTCCGCCCGGTTCCCCCGTACCCAGGACGCCGGTGGGGGCCGCCGGTTCCGTTCGCTCCTCCCCGGCCGGGGCCCGCCGGGGCCGGTCGCCGTCCTGCGCTGCGGCCGCCGGCTCGGGCATGGTGCGGGGCTCGGCGGCGGCGGGGGCCGGTGCATTGGGGCCGCCGGGGCCGCCGGGGCCGCCGGTGCCGCCGCCGGTGCCGCCGGTGCCGGGCGGGAGGAGGGACAAAGGCGGCGGAGCGGAGCCCGAGAGCTCCCGGCCCCTTTAATGCTCTGGTTGGCCGCCGTCTCCCCAGCGCCGGTCGCACCGGCCACGCGTGTCCGGCCGCGCCCCGTGGGGGGGTCGTGGGGGGAGCGGGGGGGTGGCTCAGCCCATTCAGGGGAGCGTCGTGGCCCCCCGGTGTCCCCCCCCACACTCGGGGTTACCCCGTGTTCCCCCAGGCATCCCCCCACCCACCTCGGGGTGACCCCATGTCCACAGCGTCCATCGCCCCCTCAGTCCCCCCCTGTACCCCCAAACCCCCCCTTACCCTGCCTGTCCACGGGGCTGCCCCGCAGCCACCCCTAGTGCCCCCCCGGACCCCCTCAGTGCCCCCCCCCGTCCCAGCACCACGCCCGGGTGAGGCGGTTCCCAGCGAGGGGGGACCAGTAACCCGAGCGGGGTGTGCGATGTCCCCCTGACATTTTGGGTGACCCCCCCTCCCCCAGTCTACCCCCACACACACTCGTGGGGGACCCCCCGCAACCCCCCCGCAGGGCTGGAGGGTCCTGCCCGCCCAGTGCATCCTGTGAGCCCCCCCAGCACTGTGGGCACTGAGGTGGGGGCACCCCTGTGCCAGGTTCCTCTCAAGCCCCCCTGAGCTCCCCCTGTGGCTATTTCGGGGCAGGGACCGGGTGCCAGCACGGCTGGTTGGTGCCACCAGGAGCTGTCCCCCCCGCTGGGATCTCAGCTGGAGCGGGGGGGGGACAGTTTCAGCTGGGGGGGGACAGGCTGGGTTGTCTCCAGGCCTGGCCACTGTCCCTATTTTGGGAAATGGGGCGGGCACAGGAAAAGTTGGGCACAAGTGTGGGAAGGGGGCCCCGAGGCCTTGCAGGGCTGTGCATCCAAATGACCCTGAATCCCCCCCCCCCCCCCCCGCAGGAGACCCCCTGATCCCACCCCTCATCCCTGGCCCATGGAGCATGGGGGATTTGGGGGTGTCCACAGGGATTTAGAAGAGGAGGGAGCATTGATAGTCTCTGGTATCCTGGGAATTCCAGCATCCTGGCCAGCATCCCTGCCTGCATCCCTGGCAGTGTCCCTGTCTGAATCCCTGGTTGAATTCCTGTCTGTATCCCTGTCTGAATCCCAGCCTGTAATCCTGCCTGCATCCTGGCCAGCATCTCTGCCTGTATCACAGTCAGAATCCCACCCTGTATCCCTGTCTCTATCCCATCCTGTATCCCTGTCTGTATCCCAGCCTGTATCCCTGTCTGTATCCCAGCCTGTATCCCTGTCTGTATCCCAGCCTTTCCCGGCCACGCCGCTGTTGCTCCTCCCCACTCCAGCGCCTTTGTCTGCACGACCACCCCCCTTCCCGGCCCCCCGCGCTCCCTCACCCCCCCCCCCCCCAAAACCTGCTGCAAACCGACCCGAGATTTTGGGGATCGGGAAGGGGGAACACCCCCAGAGCAGGGGGATCACCCGGTCCTGGCTGCCCGGACCCCAACCCCTGCCCCCCCCCCAAACTTGGGTCCCGGCAGGGGGTGGGATCGGGACGGGGATGGGGGGCCAAATGAAGTGTAGGATGGGGAGCGGGCTGGGCTGGGCTGGGCTGCGGGCTGGGATGTGGGATGAGGAGCGGGATGCAGGCAGGGATGCAGGCAGGGATGCAGGCAGGGATGGGGTGCGGGATGAGGAGCGGACACAGCCGTGACGCTGCTCGGGAATCATTTCTCTGGTTCACGGAGCGTTGCGGGCGCGGGCGGCTGCGCGGTGGGGGGGTCCCTCCCGCCGCACGCGAGGGGCCTGTTTGTGGGGACCCCCCACCCCGTAACCCAGGGGTCAGTCCCGACCCCCCCCGCGTGGATGAGACCCCCCCTTGGATGGGGTAGGGGTTCCCCGGGGGATGAGTAGCTCCGCCTTGGCTCGGTGCGGAGCCGGGGCTCAGCCCCTCGGGGTGCGGGGGGTGCCAAGCGCAGGGACCCCCCCAGGGTGGGCAGGGGTCCCCCAAAACTTCCAAGTGCTTCAGAACAGCTTGTGTCAGGGTGGGGTCAAAGGAACCTCCCCCGCGAGGCACGGGGACACCAGTGGGTGCAGAGGAAAGGGACGGACGGGGCAGGGGTGGGCTCCACCATGGCGAGAGGGGGGGGTCGCCCCAATTCTCCGGACACGGGTACCCCCACAGCTCAGGGTCGCGCGGAGCTGGGGGTTATTTTTAGGGTACAGCCGTGGCAAGGGGACGGAGGGGGGGTGTGTTCCAGCCCAGTACCCCCCGGGAGCAGGGTGGGGACAGGCGGGGACGGCCCGTGGGGGGGCTGCGGGCGGGGACCCCCGGGCAGGGCCGCGCCCCGCGCAGGGCGGAACCGCCCGGTCCCCGCGGCTTCAGGCGGCGCAGCGCCATGGCCGCTTCCGACCAATCAGAAACGCGACCGCAGCATTAAACCCGCCCTCTTGCGAGCGCTGGCCAATGGAAATAGGCGAGGTGGGCGGGGCGAGGCGCCCGCGCTGAGGCCGGCGCGGGGTGAGGGCAGCGTGAGCCGCGCTCATGGCGCTGCCCAGGGCGCTGAGGGCGGCGGGGGGCAGGTGGGGGCACCCCGGGGCTGAACGGGGGGTCCCGGGGAGGGGGTGAATACCCTGCGGGGGAGGGGGGACTTTGGGGAGGGGGCGCACGGAAAGGGGTGTGCGTGGGGGTAGGGCTGCCCTGGTGTGGAGGGGGGTGCACGTGGAGGGGAGTGCCTGGGGAGGGGAGTACCTGGGGAGGGGCTGCTCGGGAAGGGGGAGTACCTGGGGAGAGGGTGCACGGGGAGGGGAGTACCTGGGGAGGGGCTGCTCGGGAAGGGGGAGTACCTGGGGAGAGGGTGCACGGGGAGGGGGAGTACAAGGGGAGAGGATGCTTTTGGGAAGGGGATGCATCTGAGGAGAGGGAATACCCGGGGAGGGGATGCCCTTGGGGAGGGGGTTCACCCGGGGAAGGAGTGCCCTTGAGGTGGGGGTGACCCTGGGGAGGGAGTGACTCTGGGGAGGAGGTTCACGGGCAGGGTCCTTTGGGGTGGTTGAGGTGGACTCTGCACCCCCTGCACCCTCTGTGCCCCCCCGAGGGTGTGGATAAGGACCCCCCACCCCTTCCCAGGTGGGCGCGGTGCCTGAGCTCCTCGGCGGGGGTCGGAGGGGACACCATCTTCGCCCTGTCCTCGGCCCCCGGGCGCTGCGGGGTCGCCGTTATCCGCGCCAGCGGCCCCGGCAGCCGGGGGGCCCTGCAGACCCTCACCGGGACCCCCAAGCTGCCCCCGCCCCGCGTCCTGGCCCTGCGGCGCATCCGCGACCCTGACACCGCCGAGACCCTCGACCGCGGGCTCATCGTCTGGTTCCCAGGTGGGGGGGGGGGCTGGGGCTCGGGAGGGGTCTTCGGGGCTTGGTTGGGGGTGGTCTCGGTGCCCGGTGGGGGTCTCGGTGCCTGCCACAACCCCCTCGCCTGGGGGGACCCCTCGGGGGTGGTCCTGGGTCACCGCTGGCCCCTCTGCACCGATCCCGTAGAGCTGCTACTGGAGGGTCTCTCCTGAGCCCCCCAGAGCTCCTATGGGGTCGAAATGTGCTTGTTCCCACGGGAGGGATGTGCCGGGTCCAGGGGGCTCGGATGGTGCCCACCCAGGCCGTGTGTCCCTGCAGGACCCCGGAGCTTCACCGGGGAGGACTGTGCCGAGCTGCACGTGCACGGGGGGCCCGCCGTGGTCAGCGGGGTGCTGCGGGCACTGGGTGAGCCCCCCCTGTCCCTGCATCCCTCCTACCCCCTCTTCCATCCCTCCTGCCCCTCTCCCATCCCTCCTGCCCCTCTCCCACCACATCCTGCCCCTCTCCCGTCCCTCCTGCCCCTCGGGGTGCTGAGGGTGCTGGATGAGCCTCCCCCCATCCTTCCTACCCCCTTCCCCTTGTATCCTGCCCCTCGGGGTGCTGGGTGAGCCCCCCGCACCCCTCTTTCCCCCCCCCTCAGGGTGCTGTGGGCAGGGGCTCACGGGGGGGGCTCTCAGGGCGCCTCCCGGGGCTCCGTCCCGCCGATCCCGGGGAGTTCACGCTCCGAGCGTTCCGCCGGGGGAAGCTGGACCTGACGGCGGCCGAGGGCCTGGGGGACCTGATCCGGGCGGAGACGGAGGCGCAGCGGCGGCAGGCGCTGAGGCAGATGGAGGGCGAGCTGGGCCAGCTCTACCAGCGCTGGAGCGACACCCTCACCCAGGTCAGGGCCACCCCGGCCTCGGCTCCGGCCGCTGGTCCCTCCTCTGGGGCCCGGGGACGCAGTGGGGTGTCCCCCTGACCCCCCTCCCGCCTCCCAGGCGCTCGCCCACCTCGAGGCCTACATCGACTTCAGCGAGGACGACAACGTGGAGGAGGAGGTTTTGTCCCAAGGTGAGGGGGGGTGCTGGGGTTGGGGGAGTTGCTGGGACACCCTGTCCCTGCTGTCCCCCCCCCGCCACATCCCCTGTGCCTGCAGTGGTTTGGGGGGGTGCTGGGACACCCTGTCCCCGCTGTCCCCCCCTGCCACGTCCCCTGTGCCTGCAGTGGTTTGGGGGGGTGCTGGGACACCCTGTCCCTGCTGTCCCCCCCTACCACGTCCCCTGTGCCCGCAGTGGTTGAGGGGGGTGCTGGGACTCCCTGTCCCTGCTGTCCCCCCCCCATCACATCCCCTGTGCCCGCAGTGGACGGCGCCGTGCGGGCGCTGGAGCGGGAGATCGGGGCCCACCTGCGGGACGGGCGCCGGGGGGAGCTGCTGCGGGGGGGGGTCCGCGCCGTCATCGCCGGGCCCCCCAACGTGGGCAAGAGCAGCCTCCTCAACCTGCTGTGTGAGTGAGGGGGGCACGGGCTGGGGGCGGGGGGGCCGATCCCAGCCGGGAAGGGGTTCCCCGGGTTCCTCCGGGAATCACCCCCCGCGTTCCGTGTGTGTGTCCCCCCCCCAGGCCAGCGCCCGGCCGCCATCGTGTCACCGGTGGCGGGGACGACGCGGGACGTGGTGGAGGTGGCCCTGGACATCGGGGGGTACCCCCTGGTGCTCAGTGACACGGCCGGGCTGCGCGAGACCACCGACCTGGTGGAGCGGGAGGGGGTGGCCCGTGCGCGGGACCGGTGAGGCCGGAGGGGGCTGCACTGGGGGGGGTCACTGACCACCACGGGCCGGCTGGGAGGGGGCGGTTGGTGGCCCTCTGCCTTACCCTGTGTCCCCCCCAGGCTGTGCCAGGCTGACCTGGTGCTGGCCGTGCTGGATGCCAGCGTGGTGCCCCCCGAGCCGGCGGGGCTGGGGGCCGCACTGGGGGCCCTGCAGGCCCCACCCGACACCCCCTGCGTCCTGGTACTCAACAAAGCCGACCTGCTGCAGGGGGACGAGGGTCCCCTGCACCACAGCTGTGCCCAGAGACCCCCCCTGCCCCCCACCACCCTCCTCTCCTGCAAGACGGGCGAGGGGCTCGACTGCCTCCTGGAGCTGCTGGCGCGGGAGCTGGCGCGGCTGTGAGTGCTCGGCACGGGCGCGGCGGGGCCACCAACACCCATCCCGGCTCCGGGGGGTGCTCCAGGCTGGCTTCTCACCCTTTCCCAGGTGCGGGGACCCCCTGTGTGGCTCTCCCAGCCTGACCCAGAGCCGGCACAGCCGGCACCTCGGGGGCTGTGCCGCGGCGCTGGTGCGGTTCGGGCGGGAGCGCCCGCGGGACCTGGCGCTGGCGGCCGAGCAGCTGCGGCTGGCGCGGCGGGAGCTGGGCCAGATCACCGGCCACGTGGGCGCCGAGGACGTCCTGGACATCATCTTCAGGGATTTCTGCGTGGGGAAGTGAGGGATGTGCCCGGGGGTCCCCCCTCGCCGGGCCGGGCGCCGTGGGCAGGGAGCGCCGGGCTCCCCGTGCCGGGATTAAACCGTGGTGCCTTCGGTGGCTCTGGTGTCTGTCCCCTCCCTCCTTCCCAGGCTGGGCTCCTGCGTTTTCCTGGCTCGGGGGGAGCGTGTCCCGAGCCCCAGACATGGGAAAAAACCACTGGGAGAGGCCCCGTTTCCTGGCCAGGAGGACAAACAAGGAGCTGGAGCGGCTGGAAGGGAAAAGCCACCCCGGGCATCCCTCTTGGGGTGTCCCCCTCCCCACCGTGGCATGTGAGGGGCTCAGCATCCTGGTGGGTCCATCCCTGTGCCCCAAGTGTGCTCCCAGCCCCAGGGATGCACGTGGGGGGGCTTGGGACCCCCGGGATACAACCCCAAGCCATGGGATAAAGCCCAAGCCACGGGGATGTGGGATCACCCCCAGCCCTTGCACCCACTGGGCAGCTGTGGGCTCTGCCACCCCAAAGGTGGGTGCTCCATGGGGACCCCTCACTCTCCCACCCCCAGCTGGGGCTCCCAGGCTCTGGAAGCATCTGGGGCTCCGAGATTATTTATAGTGAAGCTCCAGGAAATCCTCTGGCAGTGAGAGGGTCCCCCTGGACCCCCGGCCGAGCTGTGTGGGGGCAGCTGGGACAGCGAGGGACCCCCTCTGTGACCCTGATCCCGTCCCACCCTGGCACTGGCACTTCCAAGGGCTGGGCAGGGATGGGGGCACCCGGTGACATCCCCATCCCGGGGGTGGGGGGGGGCAGCAGGAGCACGTGGCCGCTGTTATCCCAGGATGGATGTGGCTCGGGGGGCCCAAGCGGGACCTGGGGGACACGGATGTGACCTGGGGACGGGAGAGGGGGTCGGGAAGGGGATGGGGGCCAAGTGGGAGCACTACGTGCCGCCGAGGTGCTGGCAGGGAGCGCCTGGCGTGCGGGCAGCCCGGCGAGGCAGGAAAAGCTCTTTCCACAGGAAGGAGCGGGAAGCGCGGCCGTAAATCCCGGAGTGACAGGCGGTGATTAATCACCGCGCTCCGAGGGGGCTCGGCGGCCAAGGACGCCCCGGCCCCTCGCCCTCCGGCCCCTCCCACCCCAGAGGGACCCCGCGTGAAGCCGGGACTGGATGTTCCCGCTCCCCATCCCGGCCGTGGCCTCTGTGCCCTCCGCGGAGAATCCGACCACACGTGCGGCGAGTTGTGCCGGCGCTCAGGGCCGGCGGAATTCCAGCCAAGCTCAGGGATACATGTTGAGAGGGACACACGGGGGGGGGCTCGGGGAGGGGGGGGATGAGGAGAAGGTGGTCCTGGCTGCTGGCTCCCGGTCGGGGTTTGCCGTCCGTGCTGTGGGAAGCACCTCCTGGGCTTGTCCTGGAGCACCTCGTTGGAGCGTCCCGTGCGCTGCTCGGCCCTTACCCTCCGTGGAGGGGGCAGGGTCAGCACCCCCTGCCCGGGGGGGTCCTGTGCCAGGCCCCCCTCACCCAGAGTTCTTCAGGGTGGCCGTGTGCTGCTCGAACATCTTCAGCATCCGCTGCAGCTCCTCCATGTTCGCCTTGCCTGGAGGGGGGGGGAGCGGAGCTGAGCCCGGCCGGGCACCCGGGGGGCTCCCAGCCCTGCAGAGAGGCCCCCCCAAGGCCAAAGACTCACCTATGTTGCCAAAGACCCCCTGGTTCTTCAGATAATCTGCGTAGTAGCCCGTGCTGGGGAAGGGCCCCGAGCGCCCGGTGCCCCCTGGCACCCGTGAGCCGGGCACGTCAAAGAAGGGGTTCATCTGCGGGGGAGAGGGGGCACCAGCGGGGGGGCAATGGTCAGCACTGGTCAGTGGTGTCAGCACTGGTCAGTGGTGTCAGCACTGACACTGGTTGGCACCAGTCAGTGGTGGCACCGCTCAGGGCTGGGCACTGGTCAGTGGTGGCACCGCCGAGCAGGGAAAAACCATGTGCAAAGAAAACCTGCAGCTAAGGATCAAACCCACGGGTAAGGATCAAACTCACAGGTGAGGATAAAACCCACAGGCAGGGGTAAAACCCATGGGTGAGGATCAAACCCATGGGTAAGGATAAAACCTATGGACAAGGATCAAACCCATGGATGAGGATAAAACCCATGGGTGAGGATCAAACACACAGGTGAGGATAAAACCCACGGGTAAGGATCAAACCCATAAGTAAGGATCAAAACCAAGGGTAAGGATAAAACCCACTGGTGAGGATAAAACCCACGTTCAAGGTGTGCCTGCAGAGGTGCCTGTGCCAGACGAGCCGCACGTGCCCAACCCAGCAGTGCCACCCCAGCACCATCTCCCGCCCATTCCCATGTGTCCCCGGTGTGCCCATGGGGTGTCCCTGTGCCCCCCCCGTGCCCCCTCACGCCCCCAGCCCCTCACCTGGCTGCCCATGCAGAAGTTGAGCTGCTTCTGCAGCGACTCCGCCTGCGCCGCCGCCTCCCTCCTCTTGTCCTCCAGCTCCTTCGCCTGCCGCTCCTTGTCCTCCTGCAGCCTCTTCCTCTCCTCCTGCCCGTCCCTCGCCTGCTTCTCCACGGCCTGGAGGCGCTGCCGGAGCTCCTGCAGCTGCCTGCTGGAGCCGATGCGACACTGCTCCACGCTCACCTCGCAGGTGCTCCTCCTGACGTACACGGTGTCCCGGTCCTGCTGCCAGCGGAACAGCCCCTCCGCGTCCTCCCGGAGCTGCTGCAGCTCGTTCTCAGCCTCGCTGCAGCGATACTGCTTCACCAGGCCCACCACCCGCTGCAAGTTCTCGTTGATGTCGTTCTTCAGGGTCCTGCTCTCGTGTCTCAGCAGCTCCAGCTCGGTTTTGGTGAAGTCCCAGCTGGTCCTGTTGGTCCTCAGGTCCTCCTGGCACCTCTCGTGCTCCTGGCTGGTTTTGGCCAGCGTGGTTTGCGTTTTCTGGTAGTTTTCCTGCAGCTCCTTCTTGGACAGGGTGATCTGGTCCAGCTGCCTCTGCAGCTGCACCTTGTCGGCTGCGAGGAGAGCGGGGACGGGGTGGGTGTCCCCCAGTGCCACCCCCTGTCCCACCCTGACACCCCTGCCTGGAGCGGGGATGGGGAAGGGATTCCCCTGCCCGGGTCCCTGGGGGAGGCTGAGGGTCCTCAGGAGGGTGGGAAGTGGGTGATGGGGGTCCCCAGGAGGGTGGGAAGGGGATACCTGGGATTTGGGGGCGGGGGTCTCTCTTACCGTTGCACGAGGTGTTGATGAGGCTGGTGGTGATTTGGCACTCGGCCAACTTCATCTTGATGTACATGAACTCCTGGAGCTGAGGGGGGGGAGGAAGAGGAGGAGGAGGAGGAGGAGGAGGAGGAGGAGGAGGAGGGTCAGAGCATCCTGCAAGGACCCCCCACACACACCCTGGCATCACCTCGTGGGTGCTGGGAGAGCACCGGGGGCTGGGGAGGAGGAGGAGGAAAAGGATGGGAGAGGGGTCAGAGCATCCCACAAAGACATCCCTGAGATATCACCTCATCCATCTGGACACTGGTGAGAGTATCGGGGACGGGAGAGGGAGAGGGAGAGGGAGAGGGAGAGGGAGAGGAGGGGAGGGTCAGAGCATCAGGGACCCCCTGGCATCACATCGTGGACGCTGTGAGAGCACTGGAGGCTTAAGAGGATGATGATGATGATGATAATGGTGAGGAGGAGGAGGAGGGGGACTGTGGGATTGGAACCCCAGTGGCCAACCCCTCTCCAGGACACCGGGGCTGAGACCCCCGGGACTGGGTGAGGGGGGGGGGAATTCAGCATCCCCACCAGGCTCTGCCCCCCAGCCCCTCTCCCCCAGCCCTGCCGTGACGAGGTCCCAGCCCCCACGGGCACATCCCCCTGCCCTGCCCTCACCTGGGGGAGGTTGTTGGTGCTCTGGGTGCTGTTACACTTGTCCAGCTCCCGCTGGACCTTGGAGACGAGGCCCTGCAGCTTGTCCTTGTCCTTGAGGGTGGCGTTGAGGGCGCGGGTGAGGTTCATGTTCCTGGTGCCCAGGGTGATGATCTTGTTGTAGCGGTCCTGCAGCTGCTCCTCCAGCAGGCGGAGGTGGGTGTCGGTGCCCGCCTGCGCGTTCCCGTACACCATGAACAGCACCAGCCCCAGGATGATGAGGAACTGGATGAGGGAGGTGAAGAGGAAGATGTACTTCATGTAAAACCCGCAGTCCCGCTTGGGCATCGGCTCCTTGGCCTCCAGACCGAACTTGGCCATGGCGAAGCTGCCCTTCTCCATCCCGCCGCCGCTGTGAGAGCCCCACCCCGCGGGACCCCCTTTGAGCGGGGCCGTGCGGGGGGCGGGGCCGGCCCCGACGCCGTGTTTATATCCCTGGATTTAATGTTTCCTTCTGCTGGGCTCCTTCCTGCCGTGCCGGATGCCTCGGACCCGCCGGGTTATCACGGTGCAGCTTCTGTTGGCGGCGGGACTATTGTTCCGGGAGGGGGGGGGGGGAGGCTGGGACCCTCCTCCCCCGCCCCGTGCTGGTGCCCGGCGCTCTCCCAGGAGTGTCTCCCATCCCAAAATAACCCCCTAACACTGAGAATTCCAGGGAATGAGCCCCCGGGGCCAGGCAGGGTGGGCTGTGTCAGCTGGTGGGGTGATGGAGGGGATCCCACTGCCTGCACTGGGCACCCCAGAGTGGTCCTGGCACCCCACCCTGGTGGTGGGATGGTGGCATGTGTGTGCCCACGGGGTGGGTGGCACTCAGGGGTGATGCTCCATGTCCCTTGCGGGGATGGGGAAGGCTGTGGTCAGGTCCTGGCTCACGGGTGGGGTGGCACCAGGCTCGGTGGGTGATGTGGGGCCATGGGGTGAACCCTGAGCTCGGGGACGGGCTGGGGACACGGAGGGAGCTCAGCGCAGGGACAAGGGGTGACATCAGGGGTGTGTAGCACCGTGGGGTGTCTGGGGAGGGACAGGGGATGCTGCCCCTTCACCCCTTGGGGCCAGTGACCATGGAGGGCTCTGAGGGTGTCCGGGTCCTGACCACGGCCATTGTCACCCTGTCCCCACCCCGCGGGAACCCTGGGCTGCAGGCCCAGCTCCCCCAGCTCTGGGGGTGCCAGACCCCCTCCACGGCCATTGTCACCCCATCCCCATCCCACGGGAGCTGCCATGGAGGGTCCGGCTGTGCCCAGGACCCCTCCATCCCCGCAGGATGCCCAGCCCGGGGCCGGGGGGGCTGCGGGGAGGCCCGAGGTGTGGGGCCCCGCCGGGCGCTGACCCCGAGCCGTTGGCTGTTTCCTGCCCTCTGGCTGCGCCGCGTTCCCTGGGGACCGGGAAGTGTCTGCGATGGCCGGGATGGTGTCGCTCCCGAATCCATTCTCAGCTACTGCCGTTTCCTTCCTGAGCCGCAAATAACGCTGAGTCACCCCCGGCCCCCCCAGCCCCGCCGTGGGGAGGCTGCTGGACCCCCAGCCTGGCCTGGCCGGGACCCCTCAGGCCCATGGCAGTGCCCTTGGGATGCTCCCTCTGAGAGCCCATTCCCAGGGATCCCTCCAGCCTTCCGGGGTCACCACAGATCCCGATGGGGATCCGGCCTCTCCAGACCCCACCTCTGTCCCAATCCCCCAATTAACCCCTCAATTAGCCCCCTGCTGTAATTAGTTCTTCCCATGCCAGTGGTTGGACCATGGGAATGCTGTTCTCAATTCCCTTCCCATCCTAAAACTCTGCAAGGCAGGGGGGCTCCACTCCAGGACCACCGGATTTGGGGTGTGGGAATGGGGTTTGTCCCCCCACCCCATCCCAGGGAACCCCATCCTGGCTGGAAGTGCCCCACCAGGACACTTTCACCTGGGAAGTCCCTGCCAGCCCCTTCTCCATCCCCCCCAGGGTTGGGGCAGTGGGGGGCACGGGGGGGTCCCCCCACGGGCAGTGGGGGGGGGCAGGGCGGATCCTGCCTGCCCTTTGCACAGGATACCGCGGCAGGAAAATCCAGCTTTCCTGGAAACCTTCAAAGTGGATCCGAGGGTGCTGGGAAGTGAGAGCAAAGCAGCAGCAGCAGCTCCTGGTCCCCGTCCTCCCCTCCCCTGCCTCGGCTCAGTGTCCCCCCGGGCACCCCGGGGTGTTTTGGGGTCCCTGGCAGAGCCGGGTCCTGCCCTGGGCAGGCGGTGGGAGAGTCTGGAGAAAACCCTGGAGTGGGGAGTCCCCTTCGGGAGGAATGGTTGGGTTTGAGGGCACATGGTTAGATTTGGGGGGCCAGCTGGGCTTGGGGGGGCCAGTTGGGCTCTTGGGAACAGGGGGACAGCGGGGCTGGTGGCACAGGGAGACATCCTGGAGAGCAGCACAGCCTTTATTGCCCAAACACCTTCCCAGTGGTCCCAGTTTCTGGAGCGTTAACGCCCAGAGCTGGTTCCAGAGCAGCTCCGAGCAGCCAGGGGGGAAACTGTCCCCGGGATGAGCTCAAACTGCCCAAGGGCTGGAGAAGTGACCCCTCTGTCCTGCTACCAGGCTGCTGAGCTGGGACTGGGACATGGCAGGATCGGGACACACGGCGGCATCGGGACAGGCGACAGGATCGGGACATGGTGGGATTGGGACACAGCAGGATTGGGATACACGATGGAATTGGGACACGGTGGGATTTGGACACAGCAGGATTGGGATACACGATGGAATTGGGACACGGTGGGATTGGGACACAGCAGGATTGGGATACACGATGGAATTGGGACATGGTGGGATTGGGACACAGCAGGATTGGGACACATGGTGGGATCAGGACTCACGGTGGGATCAGGACACGTGTCCCACCAGCACCATTCCAGCATCCCCAGCTCCGGAGCCGGGGCTGAGCCCCTCCCGGCCCCACTGTGCTGGGCGCGGTGGGACTGGGAATTCTGGGCTTAGTGGGGAGGGGGCCGGGGGGCTGCGGAGTTTCAGCCTTTCCTGCAAAAGAGGGGGGACAGGGAATGAGTCCCCACACGGCACCGGGTGCTGCTCCCCGGGGGACACCGGTGGCAATGGCACATGGCAGGACACGCGGCTGTGCCAGTAAGCCCCCCATCCCCAGGCTGTGCCCCCTCCCCAGGTTGTGTCCCCTCCCCAGGCTGTGCCCCTCCCTCGGCTGTGCCCCCTCCCCAGGCTGTGTCCCTCCCAGCTGTGTCCCCTCCCCAGGCTGTGTCCCCTCCCCAGGCTGGTCCCCTCCCTCGGCTGTGCCCCTCCCAAGGCTGTGTTCCCCTCCCCGGGGCTGGTGTCCCCTCCCTCCCCGGGCTGTGTCCCCGTCCCTGGTCGCTGTCCCCTCCCTGGGCGGTCCCACTTACCGGTCGGTTTCCCTCCCCGGATGTCCTCCCTCCCCGGGCTGTCCCCACTGCCCGGTTGTCCCCTCTGCCCTCCCGTCGTGTCCCCACAAGTGTACCGGGACGGGGGGCAAACCTTCTCCGTTCGGTCGTTCCCGCCCGCCGCCGCCGCACAGCGAGCCTCGAGCTCCGCCGCGTAATCCGTCTGGCGGGAGGAGAGGCGGAGCCGCCTGTGGTGGTCCCCCTGTCCCGGGGTGGGGGCGGGGGTCCCCACGGGGAGGGGGGACAGGGCAGGGTGTCACAGGGGCTGGGTGGGGGGGTGGCTGGTTTTGGGGTGGGTAGATACTCTGGGGGTGCCCGCGCCGCGGAGGGGGGCAAGGACCTTACAGGGTGTCCTGGAGCTCTCTCTGGCGGCCCTCGCAGCGCTCCCCGCGCTCCCGTAGCGCCCGCTGCTGCTCCAGCGCCTCCAGCCGCCGCCGCAGCCCCGCGCCAGCTCCGCGCCCCGCGCCACCTCCTCTGGGGGACAGCGGCGACAGTGGGGTCACCCCAAGCCCCGACACCCCAAAAGCACAGTGCCTCCCGGCGGGCATTGCCCCAAACCCGGCTGGGGGCCCCCCGGGTGGGCTCCTCGTGCGGGGTGGGGGGGACCAGCGCCCACGCGGGGACAGAGCTCACCTTGCAGGGCCACCTTGTCCCCGGCCAGCTCCGCCGCTCGCGCCGCAGGGCCACCACCTCGTCCCCCAGCGCGGGGTGACATTGGCCTCCAGCCTGGCCTGGGGGCAGGGGACACGTGGGGACAGCGCTGGGCAGTGTCCCCCAGCTCTTGCCAGCTGCCAGAGCCATCCTCCTCCTCCTCACTGACCCCCCTGTCCCCAAGCTGTCCCCAAGCTGTCCCCACGCTCCTGGTGGCCTCGAGGTCCCATCTTATTCCTCGAAGGGGTAGGGACATGTTTTTCATGGATTTGGGGGAAATCCCTCTTCCCTGAAGGGATGGCCCAGTCTGAGTGTGGGGAGGGGTGTGGGAGCCCCAGGAGTGTCACAGTCCCCCAGGTCACCCGTGTCCCCAAGCTGCTCCAGGTGACCCTACATCCCCCGTCCCCTTCCTCCAAGGGCTGGGGACACGTATTGGGGGGAAAACCCCCTCTTTCCCCAGAGGGATGCTCGTGGGTCGTCACAGGAGCCCCAGGTCACCCGAGCGTGCCACGGGGTGCCATCCTTGGTGCCAGGGAGGGGACGGGGCTCCCAGGAGCCGGCACAGCCCTGCCCACTCCCGGCGCCAGCCCTGGGAAGCAGCAGCATTTTTCCAGCCTCTCAGGGCCATTGTTCAGCCGGATGAGCCCGAGAGGGGCGGCGGGACTCGGCTCTTCCTCCGGGCTGTGGCCGCGGCGCTGTGGTCGGGCCCTTTCCAGCTGGAACCACAGCTAAAAATACCTGGGAGGGGAGAACTGGGAGTCCAACGCCCGCTCTGCCCTCCGCTGCTGCTTCGGGATGGGTAATTACACGTGTGGAGCAGCCTGGGCACGGCCAGGAATAGCCGGGAATAGCTGACCCCGGACGGAGCCACGCCGGGGCACTGGGGCACCCAGGGTTCCCTTTCTGGGGTGTCCGTGCAGGAACGAGCCTGTGCACCCCCAGCTCGTCATCCCAGTCACCCGCAGCATCCTTCCTGGGGCTGCTGGAGCTTCCACCAGCCCGGCTGGAATTCCCCCAGAGGGGTGAAGCATCACCTGTCGAGCTGGGTTGGAGCTCCCCATGAGAAGGAGGGGACAGGGCAGGGTGATGGAGGGACGAGGGTGTTACCCCCCATCCCCATCCCATGAGTCAGGGTCCCCCAGAACCCCCCTTGCCCCCATCCCTCCCCCTCCCAAACCCGGCACCTACGCCCGCTCCCGGCAGGACGCCAGGCTGGCGTTGCCCTTCCTGCCGTCCCGCGCGCCCGGGACAGCTCCCTGCGCATCGCCCCGCTCTCCCGCTCCAGCCGCGCTCGCTCCGCTCCAGCTCCACCACGCGCTCCCACCAGCTCCCGGCTCTCGTGGCCGCCCGCTCCCGGCACCCCCCGCAGCTTGCCCACGGCCTCGGAGCGCCACACCATCACCGCCACCGCCACCGTCACCGCCGCCACCAGCACCAGCAGCGCCGCACACACAGCGCCAGCAACCTTCAGCGTGCCCTGGGCACCGCGGGGTCCATGCCCGGGGGGACGCGAGAGCCGCTCCCGGCGGCGCCTGCCCGGGGCTGTGCGGTGTCTCTCCCCGCGGGGCCGTAATTGCCGCGCGGGGGTTTTGGTTTTTTTTCCCACCGAACGCCGCCCTGGGTTGCGGTTTGGTCGCAGGTCACGGCCCAGAATAGACTCTGTTTTGTGCTGGAAGAGGGGACGAGGCTCCGTCCCAGCTGCAGGGAAGAGCTGGGATGTGCCCGGGGGGCCGGTGGGGACGCTGAGGTTCCCCTGGTCTGTCCCCGCCGGGTCGGGGCTCTGGATCCCCGAGAGACGCAGCAGCAGCAAAAGGCTGGATTTGCACAGGTTTTATTGGAAGGTGGTTAAAAAGTGCTAAACTGCAGAGTAACTGTGGATCCTCGGCTCAGGGCATGTCTCTGTCCCCTCCAGCCCGTGCCCTGTCCCCTCCCTCGCCCTGGGAGCAGCTCCCGGTGGCTGGACAGGAATCATCACCCCGGGATGTCCCCACGGGGGATTTGGCCAGAGTCAGTGGTGCCAGGCAGGGCTGAGCAGGGGACAGGGTTGAGCAGGGGACAGGGCTGAGCAGGGGATAGGGCTGAGAGGGTTCCCTGTGCCCACTCCCACCCCCAGACCCCACCAGGCTGTGTGGGGACAGTCCCTCCTCCCCCCACACCAGGGGGCAGGGAATCACCGGGCCCCTGTTCCCGCTGCTCCGGGTCACTTTCGGAGGAGCAACCCAAGGAGGAGGAGGAGAAGGAGGAGAGGCAGGAGGCCAGAGGGCTTGTCCCCATTCCCAGAGGTCTGCTGGCTCCTCGTGTCCCAGAGCTGCTCCTGCAGGGCCTGGTTCTGCTGCTGGAGCTCCTCCCTGTCGGAGATGGGGACAGTGGGTGGCAGAGCGGGGGGCTGGGGGCCGTGAGGGGGGTGAGGGGCTCACCTGCGGCTCCGCTCCTGCTCCAACTGCTCCTGCTGCCGGGAAACCTCCGTCCTCAGCTCCTTGTTCTCCTCTGAGGGGAGGGGACAGCAGGGGGGTCAGGGCACAGGGGTCAGGGTGGCCCAGGGGATGGGGAGCAGGATGGCACTGGGTGACTGTGACCAGGGTGACCTGGGGGTGACAATTGGGGTGACCTGGGGGTGAGGATTGGGGTGTCCTGGAGGACAGGGATGAGAGGTGGGCCAAAGGGTGCGGATCAGTGTCCCAGGGCATGGAGGTGACCCAGGAATGGGGACCGGGGCATCCCAGGGCACAAGGGATCAGGCTGTACCAGGGGACAAGGACCAGGACACAGGGGACAGGGGTCAGGGTGTCCCAGGGGCTGCTGCTGCCCCCTCCCCACGCAGGACTCACCCTCCAGCCGGATCACTTCGGCCAGCGCTGTTCAGCTCCGAGGCTTTCCCCTCCAGCACTCCCTGAGCAGGGGCAGAGGGAATGGCTGGAGAGCCCGGCTCAGGATCCCCTCACCAGCCAGTTCGGGGGTCCGGGGCCACCCTCACCCCCCAGACCCCCAGCACCCACCAGCTCCTTCCTGCAGCCGTCCCGCTGCGCGGGCCTCCACGAGGGACCGGTTGGTGACATCCAGCCTCCTCCAGCCGTGCCAGCCCTCCGAGGCACCCCCGGCCCCGGCACAGCCCCGGCCGAGCGGCACAGCACCGTGGGCACGGTCACCGCCACCACCACCACGGCCCCCCCAGGGTCGCGGCCGCCACCGCCTTCCAGGGGCGCCGGGCCGGGGGCGGGGGGTGCGGGGGAGATCTCCATCCTGCCCCGGAGCCGGCAAGGGGGACCTTGAGCTTTACCCCAAAATCGAGCGGTTTCGGTTTCTCGAACAGCGGGACTTTTCCAGGAAATCACGTGCTTCCCGACCCCGCGGCACCGCGGCCAGGGGTGACCCCGGGCTGGCTCCGGGCACCGGGGGGGACCCCAAATCCGTGTCCTGGGGAAGGGGGCACGGCTGGGGGGGTTGTGGGGTGTCGGTGCCACCCCACGGAGCTGCCGGGGGGGATGAGATGCCCCGCGGAGCAGGGCATCCCTTGGGGTGGGCGGGAAGGGGGACTGGGGGGTGCAAATAGGGTGGACAGATTTTGGGGGATGAGGGGCGCGGGGTAACCAGGGAAAGGGTACCTGAGTTATGGGGGGGTAGGGGTACATGGGGTATGGGGGATTAGGGACGTGGGGTAACGGGGAAAGGGGTGCCTGAGTTGTGGGGGATTAGGGGTACACGGGGTATGGAGGATTAGAGGGATGAGGTAATAGGGGGTATGGGCCTGGGATGGAGGGGGTTAGGGATACAGGGTACTCAGGAAAAGGGGTGCCTGAGTTGTGGAGGATTGGGGTTACATGGGGTAGGGGGTACTCGGGGTAGGGGGGATTAGAGGGATGGGGTAATAGGGGGTATGGGTTACCTGGGATGGAGGGGTTAGGGGTACAGGGTACTCAGGGTATGGGATGTCTGGGGTATGGGGAGGTACCTGGAGTCTGGGGTGTCTGGGATAGGAGGAATAGGGGGCACGGGGGACCTGGAATAGGGGGTATTGGGGTATGGAGGGTACGGGGTACTTGGGGTATGGGGCACCTAGAATGTGGGGTGTTTGGATTATGGAGAATTAGGGGTATGGGGTACCTGGAGTTTGGGGTGTCTGGGATATAGGGGATTAGGGGTACAGGGCACTTGGGATATGGGGTATGTGGAGTATGAGGGATTAGGGATATGGGGCACCCAGAGAATGGGGGGTCTCGGGTACAGGGGATTAGGGGCAGAGGGTACCCGGGGTATGAGGGCTTAGGGGTGCTCAGGATATGGGATATCTGAGTCCAGAGGAATTGGGGTATGGAGATGGGATACCTGGGGCAGAAACCAACTGGGATTTGGGGTGTGGGCCTGGGCTGGGGGTCACCTCGGGTGTGGCCTAAGCAGAGTGACACAGATCCCAGACCGCGGGCACGGGGCCCTGGCCCGGGCAGCCCCACCCCAGGGATGCTCCGGGCTCATCCCGGCGCTCCGAGCCAGAGGCCACCGCCTCACCTTCCCCCCCCCCCCGGCGGCTCCCGAAATAGCTGCTCCACTTTTAGTAGTTTTTATTCTCCTGCTTCATGTGATAGAAAAAAAAGCGATGCCTGCGAAATGAGAAACACACCAAATATTTACCAAACTTCCAGGGTTTTTTTTTTCTTTTTTTCTCTCTTTTTTTTTTTTTGATTCTTTTCTCTTTTTTTTTTTTTTTTTTTGAGGCGGATTTTCGACATCTGGGGAATGAAAAGGCTCTGGCAGGTTCGGTGAACTGTCAGCGAAAAGGCTTTAAAGATGTTGTTATATTATTTATGGGCTTGGAGCCTGAGGAGGAACCGGGGCCAGAGGGTTCAAAAATAGCTTAAAAAGCTGGGAAGGGATGTTTTTTCCAGAGCCGGCTCGTTTCGAACGGCGATATTGAGGTGCAGAGGGTTCGAAAAATATATTGAAAAACCAACTGGGAGAGGAATGTGCAGCAGCAAGAGCTGTCCCGCAGCCGGCGCACTGGAGCGCGGCCGTTCCCGTGGCATCCCGCCTCGGGATCGCTGCGGAAAACAAGTGTTAGCGCTCCGGCAGCCCCTCTCCTGCTTCCACCGCTCCCCCCGCCCAGATCCCAGCTCCTGCCGGCCCCTTTCCCGGGGGACACGCGGTGATACCCCCGGTGGTCCCGCTCTGGGAGGATTAGGGTCCCGCGTTCCCGCTCTTGTCCGTGTTTGGGGCCGGGTTTTTTCCTGCTCCGGCAGGTTGTCCAGAGGGAATGCCGGGAGCGGAGCAGCCTCTTGGCCAGACGGCCTGGAATTCGGCAGCTGGATCGCGGCAGAGACGGGGAACTGGCACCTCCCGTGTCCCCCGTGACTGGAGGCAGGGGGATGCTCCCAATGCCCGGGGATGCTCCGTTTGGGGTCCCTGGGGACGCTCTGGGTGCCGGGGATGCTCTGCTTTGGGCTGCCGGGGATGCCTGAGTTTGGGATCCCCGGGAATGTTTCAGTTTGTGGTCCCTGGGGACGCTCTGGATACCTGGGGAAGCTCTGGTTTGGGGTCCCCAGGGATTCTCTGGTTTGGGGTTCCCGGGGATTCTCTGTTTTGGGGTTCCTGGGGATGCTCTGGTTTGGGGTTCCTGGGGATTCTCTGGTTTGGGGTTCCTGGGGATGCTCTGGATACCGGGGGATGCTCTGTTTTGGGGTCTCCTGGGATGTCCCATTTTAGGCCCCTGGGGATGCTCTGGATACCAGGAATGTTCTGGTTTGGGGTCCCTTGGGGTGCTCTGGATCCCAGGGATGCTCCACTTCGGGGTCCCAGGGATTCTCTGGTTTTGGGTCCCCAGGGATGCTCCTGTTCTGGATGGGGGATGGAGGAGCCCCCTCTGAACCCCCTAGGCAGGGTGAGGCCCCTGAGCAGGAGCTGCTGCGCTGGACAAGGAGTAGAACAGGGAGGGGACTCACGGGGGCACATTTTGGGGGTTGGCAGCTCCAGCCCCCCTGCTCAGCCCCCACCCCATGGCTTGACCCTGGGAGATGGTGGGGTACAGCCCCCCAGACCCCTCGGAGGGGCTGAGAGGGGGTCCCGGGCTGGCTCAGCTTCTGCTTCTCCCTCTCATCCCCTGCCTGCGCTGATCCCTCTCAGCCTGAAACGTGGGTTTTCTCCTATTTTGGGTCAGCTTTTCAGCTGCTTCCTTTTATTATTTTAATTTAGGCACTGTCATTATATTTTCCATTATTTCAAAAAAAAAAAAAAAAAAAGAAAGAAAGAAAGAAAGAAAGGGAAGCAAGCGAGCAGCTTCCCAAGGTGCTTTCCAGCTCCGAGCAGCCTTGTTCCCGGCCAGAGCCAGGACGTGCTCGTGGGGCACAGCGTGGTGGAACCCCCTTTCCTTGGATCCCACTCCCCAGGGGGCTGGGGAGGGAGTTTGGGGGATGCAGGGATGCTGTTGGAGGGGGGGGAATATCCAAGCAGGAGCCCCATCCCCGCCGTGGGGGTCGATGTGCCGGCACACTCTTCCCGCTGCCGTTGGGCTCGGGCCATCCCTAATTGCTGGGGCGGGCGGGAGCTGCCGGCTCTGGGCTCCCGTTCCCTTCCTGCTCTGTTATTCCCTCTTGGCCGGGGGCCGGGGGGTAACAAGGAGCAGCTGAGCCGCCCCCACCTGCCTTTCCCATCGCCGCAGGGATCCTGGTGCTCGCGGTGTCCCCTCGCCGCATCCCGCGCTCCCGCCACCCGGGAGCTCTCCCGGCGCGTTTCCATCCCTGTCCCTGCCTCCAGGGCAGCGTCGGAGTTGGATGGACCCCCCCCCCCACATCTCGGTCACCACAACACCTCAGGGGTGCTGGGGGACTCCCAAGGGGATCCTTGCTCCATTCCCAGTCTCCTGTGGCGAAGCAGAGCCGGGAGCTTCCCCACTCCAAGGAGTTGAGAAACCCCAAACGCGACCTTTCTGACCCCGAGGTGGTTGTGCTCTGGGTTCTCATCCCACAGCCGGAGGGTCCAGGGTGGGGTCTCCATGGGGTTCCCCCCCCCCTATCCCCTCTGGAGCTGCTGTGGGTCCCACAGTCCATGCACCGGCCGTTTCTGCGCGGGATTAGGGAATTAGAGGCCAAAGTACCCCAGCTGGCAGCCAGGGATGCTCAGCATGGCCTGGAAGCCGTGAGAGGCCTGGGTGTTGTTTGGCCACTGGCGGGTGTGGGCCTGCCTGGCTGGGGGGGATCAGCATCAGGGGGGCTCCTTATCCAGAGCCTGGAAGGTGCAGGACCCTCGGGATTGGGGATGAGAGTCCCACACCCAGGGGGAGCAGCAGGAGGGTTTTGGCTGCAGCCCCCGGCCCAGCCCCTGACCCCGGGCGGGTTTCCAGCCCTCGGGAATGTGGGGCTGGGCTGGACACCCAGCACGGACCTCCCACAGCCCCGGCACGTCCCTGCCCCTGTGCCCCCATCCCTGCTCCGTGCCCCTGGGGCTGAGGGAGTCCCTGGCCACCCCTCTGCTCCCCCTACATCCCCCTCCCCATCCCAGAGCCTGGAGTACCCCAGGGCACGGCTGGCACCGGGTGGGATCCAGGGGTCCCACCAGCCCCTTCGCCTGCTGCTTTTCTGCCTTTTCCCCCCCGTTCTCCTTCCCGGCTCCATAAATAGCAGCGGGAGCCGCTTCCATCTGCCCTGCCCGCTGCTGCCTGCTCCGAGCCAAGCAGATGGTGGAAAACAACCCTGTCCGCTGGCATTCCCCCGGATCCCGGCCCCCCTGGCCCGCCCGGCCCCTCGGCTGCCAGCGGTGTCCGTGGGGGAGCATCCCTCGGATATCTCCCTGTGGAAGGGGACGTGGATCCCTGCGGGACAGCTCCCGGCACCCGGGGACAGGCAGCATCCAGGGAAAAGCAGCATCCAGGGGAAAACGGCATCCAGGGATAAATAGAACCCAGGATAAGCAGCATCCAGGGACAGGCAGCACCCGGGACAGGCAGTATCCAGCACTCAGGGACAGGGAGCATCCAGGGACAGGCGGCATCCAGGGATATGCAGCATCCAGGGAAAAGCAGCGCCCAGGAACAGGCTGCACCCAGGTTTTGGGCGGGAGTGGGACCCCCAGGATGGAATCTCTGCATTCCAGGTGTCTCCTCCCTGGCTGTGCTGAGGCATCGCCCGCCCGACGTGCTGGCATCCGGCTGCGGTGGGTTCCGATCCCGGTGGGATGGGGAGGGAGAGGGGCTGGGATTTGGCCGCTGATTTGGCAAAAGCCCCCCTACCGGCCCCCTCTCCACCCCCCCCCGGGGGCCTCGTGTCCCCTTTGATCTCTCCAGCGGCCGCATCCAGCGAAAGGGTGAAAAAATGCCGCGCTGGGGCCAAAGCGGGTTGTAAAAGGGAAATGTTGTCCCGGGTTTGGCCCCGTAAACGCCGCCTGTTCCATTACAGCATCCGCCGGAGCCGCGGGTGGGAGGGGGCGCGGGGGGGGGACCCACAAAACCCACCGCGAGCCTTGAGGGGGACAGACAGACGTCAGCTGGACGGACACCCCCTGCCCCTCGCCCTGGTTGGGGTCACCCGGGAGGCGCCCGGCTCCTGCGTTGGGCACATCCCTGTGCCGGGGGGGGGCTTGGGGCTGGATGGGGGCCCCCCCCCTCCCCAGCTGCCACGTCCCCCGGCCGCGGGGAGCTGGCACGGGGCCCCCCGCGCCTCTGCCAGCCCGGCTGAACCGGCCCCAAGGCAAACAGGAGCCGCTGGGACGGTGCTACCGAACAGGGGCAGGGTTTGGGGAAGGGGGGGAAACGCACCGAGGAGGGAGGGGGACACACGTGTCTGCCCCCCCCCCCCCCCGAGAAGCCCAGCAGCCAGGCGGGTGTACACACAACTCTATATTTCGTAATAATAATACAAACCTGCCCCCCGTGCCGCGGGGTCACCGAGGGTGCCGGGGGGGGGGGCTGGCACCGCGGCTGGAGGGCTGGCACCACAGGGAGGGTATCTTACCCACGTTATCCCGGCGTTTTCCCCCCTCCAAGCCCCCGATTCCCTGTGGGGCCCAAGGATGTGACGGGCGCTCCCAGCTCCCGGGCACCCTCAGCCCTGGGAGCTCCGCAGGGCGGGGACCCCCTTCCCATCCCAGCCCCCTCCCCTCTTTACTTCCACCCCCTCTTTTATTCCTTTTATTTAAATACCCCGTGGGACCGTGGCCCCGCTGTCCCGGGGCTGAGCACCAAGAGCTGCCCCGCGCGGGGCCGGGCCGGGGCAGGGGCAGCACCGGAGGGGGGGCTGGCGAGGCCGGCGGGGGCCCGTTGACCCCCCTCTCCCCACGTCCCCGCGGTCCCGTGCCCCGCCGTGCCCCGGGAGGGTCCCGCTCCGCGTGTCCCCGGCGCGTCCCCCCCTGCCCACCCCCGGTCGTTATAAATGAGCGCGGGTAAAAAGCGACGGGGAAAGGGAGGGCGGAGCCGGGCCGGGGAGGGGGCGCGGGGGGACCGCGGCGCTCAGGGCCGGCCCCGGATCCGGCCCGGCCTCCGCGGGCTGCTGGGGGTCCGGCGGGTGGGCGTGGGGCCCGGGGCCCGGGCGCCGGAGGCGAAGTCCATCACCTCGGGGGGGGCGCGGCGCAGCTCGCCGGCCCCCATCTCCCGCCGGATCTCGGCCAGCGCCTCGACCGGGGCCGTCAGCAGGCGCTGGAAGAAGCTCTCCCGGCCCGGCGGCCGCTCCTGGCACGAGAAGGTGACGGCCGTGCCCGCGCCCGCCCTCATCTCCCGCGAGAAGCCGTCGGAGGTGCCGTCGAAGCAGCGGCCGATGGCGATCTCCTTGGCCAGGCGCGGGTTCTGGTCCGTCACCGTGTAGATGCCGTAGTTGTGGCCCAGCGGGTCCAGCGGGGCCAGCATGGCGAAGGCGCCGGTGTGGTTGTTGTCGGCCGGCGGCGGGTGCCGGCTCAGGTACTCGCTCAGGAGGTTGTTCACGGCCGTGCGGCGGCAGCTGCCCTGGGGCACGACGGACACCAGGGTGCGGTCGGCCAGGCTCTGGTCGAAGAGCATCCCGCTGCACTTGAACTCCACGCAGGCCGCCGAGGTGCCGTCCAGCGCCAGGTCCCGCACGCTGCGCGCGTCCCGCAGCCCGTAGAGCTGCCCCCGGGTGCGGGGGTGGGTGCCCCCCGCGTTCCGCGACCTCACCATGTACTCCTGCGGCCCCTCGATCCGCACCTTGATGTAGCAGGCCCTGAACTCCTGGGGGTTGGGCCACCACGACAGGTAGTCCCCGGTCCAGGAGGTCAGGTCGCTCTCCCTGAAGGGCACCACATTGTACTCGTACTTCTCCACCTCCACGCGGTAGAAGCGCAGGTGGTTGGCGCTGGCCGGCGCCCGCTCGCACTCCTCCAGGCTGCGGTACGAGTAGATGGGGCCGTTGCTCTCGTCGACGTTGTTGGGGTCGGGCTTGGCCACGTTGATCTGGAAGGCCGTCTTCTTCAGGTCGGGGTCGTCGTGGTCCGAGCGGCGGTAGCCCAGCTTGCCCAGGTAGGGCTGGGACACCCCGACGGCGCCGGGATTGAGCTTGGGGCTGGAGGCCACGGCTTCCAGCTCCTCCCCGCCCAGCGTGGCGGTGACGTAGGCCGAGTAGGCGTCGGGGCGCTGGCCGTCGCAGAAGGCGGGCAGGCAGGCGCCGTTGGGGCCCGTCACCACGCTGTCGAAGCGGCCCCAGGCGCGGGGGTTGGAGGGGTAGCCGGGCTGGGGCTCCAGGTTGATGAGGCTGATGACCACCCCCTCCAGCTGCTCGTAGGCGTTGAACTTCTCGTTGCTGTAGGCCCTGACCTTGACGAAGCAGCGGCGATCCTCCGGCACGTCCAGGTTGAAGAGGCGCCGCTCCCGGATCTCCAGGTTCCCCACCAGGAAGGTCCTCTCCTCCCTCTTCCGCCGGCTGCCCGCGGCCGGGCGGAGGATCCCCTCCTCCTCCCACAGGCCGGTCTCGGGGTTCAAGGACCACAACTTCATCTTCTGCAGGTGCTCCGGCATCCAGACCTGCCCCGTGTCCATCCGCACCTGCACCGGCCCCGTCTGCAGCGCCGCACCGCTCTCCCCCTCCCGGAAATCCACGGAGAACATGCCGTAGGTGCGCAGGGGGACGATCTCGCCCTCGGCGTTGGCGAAGCTGAGGTCGCTGGAGGCGGCGCTGGCCGTCGCCACGTCCCTGGGGTCCAGGAAGGTGACGCTGGCTCTGACCGTGCCGTTGAAAACCTCCCCGGAGGGGCGCAGGAAGGCGCCGGCGGGAAGGACGAGCTCCCCGATGGGCTCCCGGCCGCTCGCCTCGCCCAGAGGGATGGCGTTGCCCCGGCTGCCGTCCAGATCCACCGGCTCCTTCTTCCGCAGCACCTTCACCTCCTGGTACACGCTGCCCCCGCGGGGGTCGAAGGGCAGGACCTTGACGGCGTCCAGGAACCGCTGCTGTCGGTCCACGAAACGAGCCACCAGGCGCCGCGTGTCCGGCGGCACCTCGATGGTGAAGGAGCCCTTGTAGCCGGTGAATCCCACCTTCCTGCCGCCCAGGAAATCTGCCCGCAGCGCAGGGGCTCCCCGGTGTCGGCCGCCGTCACCCGGCCCTGCACCAGCACGCGGGGCTGGGCGCAGGGCCCGCAGCCGCACTCGGCCACCACCTTGACGGGCAGCAGGGAGCCGGCGCAGGGGATCTCCCGCAGCTCCATCCTGCGCACCCGCAGCAGTGCCCCGGGGCCCCCCCGCAGCCCGAGGGGTCGCCGGGGCCGCCGGGGCACGGGGAGGGCGGGCACCGGCCCACGTTGTAGTGGCGGGAGCCGGCGGCGTCCCGGGGGCACTCGCTGGGCAGCTCCACCAGGCTCGGCTCCGGCTCCGAGCGGCAGCTCTGCTGGCCCTGGGCTGGGGGCACGGAGGGGTCAGGGGCAGCGGGGTCAGCGGGGTCAGCGGGGTCAGCGGGGTCAGGGGGGTCAGGGTGCACTCCCCACCCCAGGGCGACGCCGTGGTCGGCGAGGCCCACCCCGTTCTCACCCAGCACGGTGAGCTGTGCCGGCGCCGAGTGGATGGCGCCCGCCTCGGAGCTGGCCTTGCAGTGGTAGGTGCCGGCCTGCTCCGGTGCCAGCCCCCGCAGTGCCAGGCGGCCGCCAGGCTGCTGCCCCTTCCTGTCCAGCAGCGTCCCGTTGTGGTACCTGCGGGCACGGGGACGGGCTCAGCGGGGACGCGCCCGGCGCTGCCCTCCCCTGCCGCCCCCCCGTCCCGCCTCACCAGTAGTACTTCTTGGGCACGGGGGTGCCCGAGGCTTTGCAGCAGAAGGTCACGTCCTGCCGCGGCCTCCCGGACCTGCGCCCTGGGGTGCAGCACCATGTAGGGCTTCTCTGCAAGGGGGGGGGAGGCGGAAGGAGCCATGGGCACCCCAATCACCCCCTGCACCCTTTGGGGTGACCCCTCGAGGGGTGCACTGCCCCCCACCCACCCCGCCGTGCTCACCCAGCCGCTGCAGCCTCAGGAGCACCGGGGCCGCGCCGGTGCCGTTGGAGGTGACGGGTGCCAGCGCCGGGCGAAGCCCTCGTGGTGGGGCACTGATGTTGGCACTGCCCTGGCACAGCCCCGCGGTGATGGTGAAGTGCCCGTGGGTGTCACTGCGGCCCAGCAGCGCCGGCGGGGAGCCCTCCAGGTAGATCCTGGCGTCCGGCAGCGCCGCCCCGGCGCCCGTGAGGACGGTGCCCTGCAGCCTGTGCTCGGGGCAGGCTGCGGGGGCACGGAGCTCAGACCCCCGGGGCCGGCGGGCACCGGGGAGGGGGTCCCCACGTCCCCGAGGGCGGTACCTGGGCAGGGCGAGGGGGGACATTTCTGCACCTCGGTGGGGCGGCCGGGGCACGGCGTCTTCTTGGCGGCCTCGCAGCTCCGGCGCCGGACGCGCGTCCCGGCGCTGCCGCAGCTGCGGGAACAGGGACCCCAGGGGCCCCACTCCGTCCAGGTAGGCTCTGCAGGGGGACAGCGCATGGGAATCGGGCACCACGGGCCCCTCGACGCCCGGCCTGGGGTGGTGAAGCACGGAGGGTCCCCAGACAGGGGGGCAGCCCCGGCTCACGTCTCCACGGGATCCCTCACACCGGCAGAGCCCGAGGTGGGTGTCACCGGGGGACGAGCAGCACCCGGGGGGCAGGTGGGTGCCAGCAGGAGGGTTTTGGGGTCCCTACCTGGGCAGGGCCCAGTGCTGCAGGGCCGGCGCTCCACGGCTTTGCCCTTGCACTTGACCTCCTTGAGCGCGGCCGCGGGGCGGGCGCTGAGGCAGCGGCGGGCGCGGGTCTGGGTGCCGCTGCTGCCGCAGGCCCGGCGCGAGCAGGGGCTCCACGAGGACCAGTGGGACCAGTAGATGTGCTCTGGGGAGGGGCACAGGCCTTAAGCGGGGACCCGCCAGCAGCACACGAGGGGTGGTCGCCCCGGGGGACCCGCAGCTCCCGCTGGGAGGGGGAGCAGGGGGTGATGAGCAAGGGGAGGGCACAGCGATGGGTGCGGACCCCCCGTGAGGTGTCAGTGGGGTTTGGGGAGGTGGGACACAGGTGGGATGCATTTGGGATGCACGTGGGATGCAGGGGGGACTCACCCAGCGGGCAGAGGAAGCTGTTAGTTGGAGCAGGTCTTGCCCGGGGGCTGCTCCTTGTTGATGCAGCGAAAGCCCCTCTTGGGGCTGGCGTGCACCACCTCGCCCACCTCCTCGGGCAGCTCCCACTCGGTGGTCCGGGCCTGGATGGCCACGGGCCGCTCGCAGACGCGGCCCCGGTAGTAGAAGCGAATGGCCTCCAGGCTCTCGTGGTCCCCGTCCCCCCGGGGTGGTCGATGTTGAACCAGGACGTCCACTCGGCACCTTTACCTGGGATGGAGCCGGCCCTGAGTGCCCCCCGCCCCCCTGAGCACCCCGGTGACACCCGGGGACATCCCGGGGACGTGGGGATGGAGGGATGTGGTGTGGGAATGTCGGGGAGCAGAAGGGAGTTTGGGGGTCCCGCGGGGTGGGTGGCACAGGGTGGGCGTTGCCTCGTGTGGCGCTGGGGGGACACGGTGTCTGCTGGGGGCTCGGGGACAGCCGTACCTGCCGTGTCCAGGTCCAGCTCTGCCGGGTTGGGGGCGGCTTTCCAGGGCTTTCCCACCGTTCCGCTCTTCCCGGGCTCCGAGTCATTCTCCAGGGGCTCTGGGGGATGCAAAGGGTGGGAGAACCCCGGGCCAGGGCACCCCATTCCAGGGGCACACAGAGGGTCCCTGGCTGAGCCATGGGCACCAAAGCAAAGCTTTGTCCCAGCGGGGGTGGGGACCCTGAGCCCCCCAGGCCCCCACAGTCATCCAGGAAGGGGGGTTTGGGGGGGGATTTATCAGCTCCATGGGGTGTCACAGTTGGTGACACCGTCCAGGGTGACTGAGGAGGGGCCACAGCCTCCTGGCAGCCAGGGATGAACCCAGGGGTGTCCATGGAAAACGCTGCCTGGGATCTCCCGGTTGTCCTAGGACGAACTTGTCCCCAGGGGGATGTGGGACAAGGACATGACCCCGGGTGCCCACACACCACCCAGCAGGGCACGAACCCGGTGTCACACCGAGCCAGCTGGGCCTTCCTGGGGCTCAGCCATGTGGTGCCAGAGCCAGCAGGGCTGGCAGGGACACGGCGTGGGACATGTCCCCACCCCTCCAGTGCCACGGCCCAGGGCAGGACAAAACCCCCAGAGCATCACCAAGGTGCCAGATGCCAGAGGGACCATCCAGCTGTGACCATCCAGCTGTGACCACACAGCTAGCTGTGACCATCCCATCTGTGACCATCCCAGCTGCCACCACGACCCTGGCACACGCCTGGCCCTGGCACACCCACCAGTCCCAGCACACACCACCAGTCCCAGTACACCTCCGGCCAGCGCTCAGCCCCATCCCCATCCCCATCCTCAGCCCCATCCCATCCCCACCCTGCCCCTCTCCGCCGCCTCCAGCCCCCGGGAATGTGGTCCCCGTGCCACGGCCGGCTGGCAGAGCAGCCCGTACCTGTGGCCCCTGCCCCGTGCAGGGCAGCGAGCGCCAGCAGTGCCAGTGCCAGCTCCCCCATGGCTGCTCCGGCCGGCACTGGGAGCGGGAACGGCTCCGCGGGGCTTTATAGGAGGCCTGTCCCCCTCGCTCCTGGCACACGGCGCCGGAGCCGTGTCCAAGTGGGAAGCGGGAAGGAGCCCTCCCCGAGCCAGCCGTGCCGCCGCTCCAGCCCGGGAAACTTGAGGGCTTGTTTTTGCAAAGCTGCTAAAATTGGATGCACTTGGGAATGCGGAGGGAGGGAAGGGGAAGAGGCGAGAGCGAGCCCGGCCTCGGCGCTGCCGCGGTCGGTCGGGGATGAGCTGGGGGTGCCAGCGCTGCCCTGGCACCGCTGAAGGGTGGGGGGTGTCTCGGTGCTCGGTGGGCGCTGCCCCGGCACCGCTGCCGTGCCCTGGGAGCGCCGAGAGAGCCCAGGGTGGGGCTGGCACCGGGCACGGCTCCCCACTGCCCCTCCGGGGTTTCGGGATGCAAAACACCCCGTGTGACTGGAGCTGGCGGCGTGGGGACACCCCCCCCGGCCCCAGGTCACCCCCAGCCCCCTCCCTCGGCCCGGCCGGCGGAAATCCCGGCGCATTCCCTGCATTCCCCGGAGCTCCGGCTGCGCTGAGCCCCCCGAGGGGGAGGCAGCTCCAGGGGCTGCACTGGGGTCACGAACACTCTCCCTGCTGGGGCGGGGGGGGGACAGTCCCCAGCGGTGGCTCATCACTGGTGATGACCACCCCGTGGAGGGGGGGCTGCTCCAGCGCCCCTTTCCCGGTGTTTTCCAGGAGATTCGGGCTGCAGGGGGATGTGGCAGCACCAGGGACCCCACAGCCACCCACGGGGCCCCCCCGGCTGCCCGTGTCCCCATAGGGGAGGTCACACCAGGCCCGTGCCCAGGAACAGCTCCCGGGGGACAGGGGGGAGGTCAAGCCGAGTCCCCGAGTGTGGAACCGAGTCTCGGCACAATCCCCAACCCCAACCCCACCGGGATAGCACCGTCCCCTCACCCTGACCCCACACAGACCCTGAGCAGGAGCCACCAAACACTTTATTTGGGGGGCTCACAGGGCCACCACGCACTCGGTGCCGGGGTACTCGGGGGGGTTGAGCTCGAACTTCTTCTGGACGTCGTAGGGCAGGAACCGCCCGGCCACGAAGTGCTGGCGGCCCAGGAAGCGCCGGGCACACTCCTTGGGGGCTGCCAGGGACACCAGGACATCGGGGCTGATCCCGCCGCTGCCACCGGACTCCACATCCCACCCTGCGGACACACGGAGAGGGGGTGACCACAGGGGCACGTCCCACCCTGTGGGGACACGGGGAGGGCTCGGGGGGATCCCAGGGGTCACTTCCCACCCTGTGGGGACACGGGGAGGGCTCAGGGGCACCCCAGGGGTCACTTCCCACCCTGTGGGGACACGGAGAGGGCTCAGGGGCACCCCAGGGGTCACGTCCCACCCTGTGGGGACACGGAGAGGGCTCAGGGGCACCCCAGGGGTTACTTCCCATCCTGTGGGGACATGGAGAGGGCTCGGGGGGACCTCAGGGGTCACTTCTCACTCTGTAGGGACACGGAGAGGGAGTGATCCCAGGGGACCTGCCCTATCCTCACCCACACAGGGAGGTGACCCCAGGGGACATGTCCCACCCTGAGAAGAGGAGACAGGGAGAGAGGCTTGGGGGTGACCCCAGGGGACACTTCCCACCCCGTGGGGACGGGGAGAAGGGTGACCCCAGGGGAGGTGCCCACACAGTGGAGACACAGAGAGGGGGATCAAGCTCCACACGTCCCACCCTGTGGAAACACAGAGAGAGGTTCAGAGAGCCACCCCCCCAAAAACACCTCCCACGCTGTGGGGACACAGAGAGGGGCTCACGGGTGACCCCAGGGGTCGAGGTGCTGCCGGTGGGGGGTGGGGAGGGCACGGGGAGGACGGGGAGCGTGTTCCCCCCGCGGCACCGCCCCCGGGCTGGCTCCACGCGGGGTTTTTCTTGGTGGGGATTCACCAGCGGCCGTGCCAAGGGCTCCTGTTTGCTCCCGCGGCGTGGGGGGGGACACGCCGGAGGGGGGTGTGTGTGATGTGATGGCAATTCCAGGCCTGGCCACCAGAACCCGGGTGTTTTTTCCAAATTACAATCATGTCTCAGTTAGGGGAGTTTGTTATTTACCGCGATGCCCCGAAGCATCGAGCCGGATCCGCCTCGCCCCGCGGCGGTGCCAGGCAGGGGGGGGACAGCGGGGGGGGTCCCCGGGATTGTCCCCACCCTGGGAGGGGCACCGTGTGCCCGGGCACTGAGGTGACACCGCGGAGGGCGCGGTGGCAACACCGGGTGGGTGTTGGGGTGTGTGAGGATGCGAGGTGCGACGGGGCGGGGGGGTCCCATCCCTGGGCGGGGGAGGGGGCTGAGCACCTGAGGGCACATCCGGCTGACGATGGGATGCGATGTGCTTGAGGTTGGCCAGGATGGCGGCGCAGGGCTCCCTCCCCTCGCCCACCTCCGCCTCGGCTCCCAGCACGGGCTTCCACCACGGCGTTGTAGGCGTCGTTGATCAGCTGCACCTTTTGGGGGGACACACACACACGGGGGGGTCCCCGCATCACCCCCACCCAGGGACCGGCCCCGGCCCCACGCGGGGATCCCGTTTTCCTGCAGAACTGGACTCACCCAACGGCTACGGCCAAGAAAATCCCCCCCGAGGGTGAGGAGGAGGGAGGGGGGGCAGAGCCCGGCACGCCGAGACGCGCGGCCGCGGCCAGGGCAGCGATTTTGGGTCAAATTCCTCCCGCCCCGGCCCGAGGCTTCCAAAACAACAGAGCCGGTGGCTGGCGGGCCGCGCAGCCGCCGCTGGATTTCATGGCATCCCGTGGCTCCCAGCAGAGCTGGGACCGGTGGGGGGAAAGGAGGAAAGGGAGGAATAACTCGGTGCTGTCGGGCGGGGAGTGCGGGGGCTGGGGGGCTGTGCGGGCTGTGCCTGGGAGGACGAGGGCTGGGGTCTCACCTCGTGGGCAGGTAGGAGAGGAAGGGGATGTCCATCTTCTCACACTGCGTCGTGAATCCCGGTACAGGGGGTCCGGGGAGCGCTTGGGGTAGAAATGGTGGGCTCGTAGTCCTGCGGGCGGAGGGGAGGGGTCGGGCTCGGGGTCCGGCATCGCTCGGGGATAAGGGGGAGGAGGAGGAGGAGGGGAGGGAGGTACCACAAAGCTGCGGAGGTGCCGGGCACACACCCAGCCCGATGGCCCCGTCTGCGCCGGCCCGCACACCACACCATCACCGTGGTCTGCTTCGGGCAGCGAGGGCCAGCGGGAACGCCTGGAGGAGACGGGGATGGCCGGTTCACCACCTCCCCTGTCACCGCGCCACCCCAAACGGCACCGGGCACGCGAGGGGGAAGGGGCGTCGGGGAGGGAGGGTAAGGGGCCCCCACACGGTGGGATTGGGGTGGGGGGGCCCAGGGTGGGATGGGGGTGCATCAACCATGGCAGGACTGGGAATGGTTGTGGTGGCATCAACGGCAGGACTTGGGTGGCACCTGGGTGGGGCAGGAGAGGGTCCATGGTGGGATGAGGATGATGCCCAGGATGGGATGAGGATGGTGCCAGTGGTGGGATGGGGGTGCCTACAGCAGGATGAAGATGATGCCCACGGTGGGATGAGGATGATGCCCATGGTGACATTCCATCGGTGCCCACGGTGGGATCAGGAGGATGCCCACGGTGGGATCAGGAGGATGCCCACGGTGGGCTGAGGACACTGCCCAGGCCGGGCCGGTGCCCGCGGGCCCGGGGGCTCCCTGCCAGCTGCAGGGAGGTGGCTCCGTGCTCCGCATCCAGGAGCCTGCCCGGGGACGCTGTTTATCCATTGACGGATTTTTCCTGCTCACGGCGCCTGGCTCCGGGTCCCGTCCCTCTGCCAGTGCCCGGAGCTCCCGGCCCGTGTGAGCCCGGCCCCGGCCCTGCCCCGGCGCCGACCGCGCTGCCGGCGCCTCCCGGGGACGTGCCCGAGGGACAATGCCCGGGGACCCCGGTTTGGGGCGGGGGATGCGGGGCTGGGGGTTCCCCGGAGGAAGAGGAGGATGCTCGGCCCCACGGAGGATGCTCGGCCCCCGCGGGTCGGGGCTGCGGCCCCGGGGCGGCCCCGAGAGGCTCCAACACCAAAATATTTCTCCTCCTCCTCCTCGGGTAACCCGGCTGCCCTCGGAGAAGGGAAGGGCAGAGCCACCTCGACGGAAAAAGCTGAGGCAGCGGGCGCGGAGCTCACAAAGCTGCCCTTGATGCTGCCCCTCGGCGCTGCCCGGCTGCCTCCTCCCCCTCCTCCTCCCCCTCCTCCTCCTCCCTCTCTCCTCCTCCTCCTCTCACATCCAGCACGAGCACCCGGTGATCCCAGCGAGGGAGGATCACCAGGACATGGGGACCCCAAGAGACCCCCCTCACCTGACACCCCAGGACGGCTGGGCATCCCCCCTTTCCATGGGCTGTGACTGAGCCCAATTCCCAGGGGAATAGTGAACGGGGGGGGGGGGGGGTTGAGGGATTCAAGAACCCCCCCAGGGAGAGGCTGGAGCCCTGGCACAGCCACAGCATGGCTGCCCACCGGCTGTGCCACCAGCACTGCTGTCCCTTTGTCCCCACACCTCGGTCTGGAGAGGAAAGGAGACACAGAGGGGTGGGACAACACGGGGACAGGAGGAGGGTGGGAGAGCAGCTGGCAGCAAACCCCCGGACGTGGTGTGGTGTCCCCAGCCCTGGTGGGGTGTCCCCAGCCCTGAGGGGTGTCCCCCCCAATGGGGTGTCCCCAACCCTGGTGGGGTCCCCATCCCCGGTGTGGTGTCCCCAGCCCCAGTGGGGTGTCCCCAGCCCAGAAGGGTGTCCCCAGCCCCAGTGGGTGTCCCCAGCCCTGGTGGGTGTCCCCAGCCCAGTAGGTGTCCCCACCCCCGGTGTGTGTCCCCAGCCCCAGTGGGGTGTCCCCAGCCCCAGAAGGGTGTCCCCAGCCCCCCTGGCCACCTCACCTTGGTGACAGCCACGGCACAGGCGTGTCCCCAGATCTCGATGAGCTGCTGCCTCCCAAACCGATAATCCTCCAGCAGCTCCTTCTCGATGGCCTCGGCCTCTGCCTTGCTGGGGAGGGGGAGAGAGCACCAGTGAGTAGGGGGAGGACAGGTGCCCCCCACCACCCACGGGAAGGATTTGGGACCCCACTCTGCCCCCAGGGCGCTGGGCAGGGGGTCTCAGGGCACCGGGCGAGCAGGTGGGGGGCTCATAGGGCGTGGGGTGGGCACGGCCGGTGGCTCGGGGAGGGGGACGGGCTCGGCTGGCACGTTTGGGGGCCCAGCCCCGCGGGTGGGGGGGCTGGATCCGTGCGAGGCACGGCCCTGGCAGCGCCCCCGGGCTCGTGGGGCTCGGGCTGTTACGTAAAAGCGAACAATGCTGCGGTTGTTCCGTCGCTGCCGAGCCGGGAGTTGGCAGGGCCGGGAGCCGCCGATGGGACAATAATTGCTCACATCTGTTGGCTTCACCTGCGCGGCTGGAACGGCCGGGCCGGCTGCGGGCGGGAGCCGGGGCTCCGACCCCCGGGAGAGGCACAGGGAGGGAACCCACGGCCCTGCGGGGAGCTGGGGGGCACCAGGCTCGGCCCTGCCCCCGTTTTGGGGGGGCACACTCCACCTCGCTCAGTCCCAGCCACGGAGAGGGGACCTGCCACCCCCTGCCATGGGCAGGGATCCTGTGGTGCTCCTGGAGCTGGAGGGGCCACGGGTTGGAATCCCTGGCTGGGATCCCTGGGTGGGGTCCCTGGGTGGGGTCCCTGGTTGGGGTCCCTGGTTGGGATCCCTGGTTGGGGTCCCTGGCTGCTCTGGGTGTCCTGGCAGAGCCCAGAGACCATTTGGATCGGGCATTCCCTTGTCATTCAGGCAGACCCACAGTGACCCCTCCTCCCCGTCCCCCACTCCTGCATCCCATCCCCTGCCTGTCCTGAAAAACCTCCCAGAAAAACTTCATCCCTTTTCCCATCTCCTCCATCCCATCTCCTCCATCCCATCCCATCCCATCCCATCCTCCCATCCCATCCCATCCCATCCCATCCCATCCCATCCCATCCCATCCCATCCCATCCCATCCCATCCCATCCCATCCCATCCCATCCCAGTCCCAATCCTTTGGTGCCCTCTAGTGAGTCCCGGCCCGGTCCCACCCCACACGGGGTCCCGGGGGGAGAACAAGGGGGGGGCCGTGGTGGTCAAACGGAGCCGCGTTGTCTCGATGTCCCTCCCCCGCCGAGCGGGGCCGGGGGGCCGGGAGAGGGTCGGGAGGGAGGGCCGGGCACAGCTGTGTGTGTTTTGTCCCTCGCCCAACAAAAGGCACGTGTCTGACAAAATTCCCCACGTCTGTTCCCGGGAGAACATTATCCATAATCGCTGCTGGCAGGGAAAATGCTGGGCGCCGGCCCGGCTGGCTCCCGCTGGCCTGGCAGCGTCCCCAGGGAGGGGACACACGTCACGGGGCTCCCTGGGATCGCCGCCCACCCGGGAGCAGCGCGACCTCCCCCCCCGAGGGCTCCGGGGTCACCTCCACCCTCCCCGCTCCCCCCGGGATCTGCGGTTTGGCTTCGCTGGAATGCCGCTCCCGGAATGCCGCTCCTGGAATGCCGCTCCCGATCCCTCCGGAGCCCAGGGAGACCCAGCAGAGCCCAGTTCAGCCCAGTCCAACCCAGTTCCCGGTGCCTCCAGGGGCTGCTGGTGTCCGCGGCTGCTGCGGGGTTGGGGCAGAAGGGAGGGAGCCGAGGGATGAGAGGACGAGAGGATCCCTGAGTGTCCCTTCCCGTATCCAGCCCCCTGGAGCCGGGACAACTGCATCCGGTTCCGTCCACTGTCTGCTTCCCAGCATCACATCCGTCCACATCCCACTTTTACATCCCAGTTCTGCATCCCAGCCCCGTGTCCTCCCTCTCCCTGCATCCCAGCATGCATCCCCATCTCTGCATCCCAGCTCCACATCCCGGTCCTGCATCCCACCTCCAATTCCCGGTCCTGCATCCCAGCTCCACATCCCGGTCCTGTATCCCAGCTCCACATCCCGGTCCTGCATCCCAGCTCCACATCCGGCTGCATCCCAGCTCCACATCCCGGTCCTGTATCCAGCTCTCATCCGGTCCTGCATCCCGCCAGCTGCGTCCCCCCTCGCATCAACTCCGCATCCCAGCCCCGTATCCCGGCTCCATCTCCCGTTCCCGTCGTGCTGATCTCCCCCCGGCCCAGCTCTGCTACGGGACCCCCCCTACCACCCTGGGTTGCAGCGGGGGGTCCCCCGCGCCCCCCCGGGCCGGTCCCGGATCCCCGGCGGGTCCCCCCGCTCCGCTCCCGCTGCCGGGCATCCCCGCCACAGCCATGGAGACCCGGGATGCGGTTTCCCTGGCAACGGAGGCTCCATGGGTACCGACCCCCCCGCCCTGCGGCTCCTTGGGGGGGATCGTCCCGGGGGGACGCGCGGGGCGACCAGGAGGACCCGGGAGCATCACGGGGGGCAGGAGCCCACCCGGGGGGCGTCCCGGGGCTGCGGGACGGTCCTGTCCCACTGGTGGGACCGCGGGAGGCACCCCCCGGGGTCCCCACCGCGTTCTGCGGGGCTCCGGCACCGGCCACGACCCGCGGGACCGGCCCGGGGCGAGCCGGGGGTCGGGGGACGGGCGGGGGGTCCCGGCGGTGAATCCGGTGACCCCGGGGAGAGGCACCGGCTCGGCGGGACCCCGGGACCCCCGGAGCTCCCGGTTCTCCCCCGCGCGGCCGGGGGAAGGGGTGAGGGGCTCTCCGGGGGACCCCGGCTCACCTGAGGTACCGGGGGGCTCCCGGGGAGGGCAGGACGCGGAGCTCATGGGGGCGGCGGCACCGGGAGCGGCGGCGGGACGGGGACCCGGTGGTTGGAGCGGAGCCTCGGGTGGAGCGGGACCCTCGGGAGCAGCGCAGACCCTCGGGAGCAGCGCGGAGCCTCGGGCGGAGCGGCGCGGACCCCCCCGGCGGGAGCGGATCCCTCGGGAGCAGCGCGGACCTCCTGCCGGCCCGGCCCCTCGGCGGGACTGGCGGGGCCCCCCGGGGACCCCGGCGGGAGCGGCCCCGGTGCCGCCCGGGGGGAGGCGGCTCCCGCTGCCCCCGCCCCTCCGCGGGCATCGCTCCGGCCCTCCCGGGAGCGGGATCACCGGGCGGGATTCCGTGATTCCCGCGGGATGCGCGTGTGGGGGGTGTGGAAGGGGGGGGAGCAGCTGGGACCCCGCTGGATCCCGGGAAGCCCCTTCCTTACCCCCGAGCCAGGGAACGTGTCAAAATTGTGCTGAAACACAGATTCGGTGGGTTTTCACCCCCCGTCGCTCCGGTGGGATCCACATCCATGGGATCCATACCTGGGATCCATACCCATGGGATCCACATCCATGGGATGTGTGAGCACGGAAAGCTCAGAGCCCCCCTGACCCCCCCAGTGACACCGAGGCAGGGAGGGGGGACAAGGAAACTGCCACTGGCTGCTCCCCTCATCCACATTCCCACCCCGATTCCCGGGCAGGGAAGAGCAGGACACACCATCCCACATTCCCACCCCGATTCCCGGGCAGGGAAGAGCAGGACACACCATCCCACATTCCCAACCCGATTCCCGGGCAGGGAAGCCCAGGAAACACCGCGGGAGACGCCGAGTTCCCGGTGGGGGACACGGGGATGTCCGGGAACACACAGGTCACGGGATCCACGTGGTTTAATAACAGGTTTAAGAACAGGCGGCACCCGGAGCCCGGGAAGTGCCGGGAGGGCAAAAACAACCCGGGAAACGCTGGAACAAGGGAAGGAGGAGCCCGGGAAGCGCCGGGATGGGGGAAAACGACCCGTGAAATGCTGGAAGAAGGGGAGGAGGAGCCCGGGAAGGGGCGGCTCTCAGACGTAGTACTGCAGCCCGAACTTCTCGTTGTCCATCTCGGCCGAGGGCCGCAGGTAATAGAGCTCGTCCACCGTCGGGGGTACCCAGCGATCCGTGTGGAACACCGACTCGCCCACCTGGAAGGCAGGGAATGCTGGGAGAGGCGGGAGCAGCCGCCTCGGGGGGCGGGATCAGGGACCCTCCACCCCTGCCCCAAGCGCTGCCAGGGGGAAGGAGCATCGCTGCCTGTTCTGGGGGGGCTGCTCGGAGCCCGGGTGATCCCAGTTTTCCAGGGGGTGACACGGCGCCAAATCCACTGGAATGGCCGGTTCCCAGCCCGCGGGATCACGGAAGGGCAGCCCCCCTTCCCCCATCCCCCTCCCAGGAGGCACAAACCTTCCAGCCGGGAACGTCCCTCATGATTTTGGCCTCCTCGTCCAGGTTCTGCCGCAGCAGCCGGAGGGTTCTGCGGGACAGGGGGAGGCTGAGCAGGGAACTGGGAGGGGACACAGCGCCCAGGGGGGGTCCCCAAGGCCTGGGGGGGGTCCCCAGCCCCCCGTACCTGCGGTCAGACTCCGCCTGCAGCAGCGGCATCAGCGCGATCCGAGCCTCCAGCTCCTCGATCAGCAGCCGCCTGCGCCGGGATTGGGGGGGTCAGGGGGGTCTGGGGGGGTCCCTGGGATACAAGGGGGCACTGGGGGGGAGCTGGGAAAGCTGGGGGGACCCCATGGCTGCAGGGGGGCTCTGGGGGGATCTGGGGGAGACTGGGAAGGGTCAGGGGGGTCCCTGGGCTGCTGGGGGGCACTGGGGGGCCTGGGAAAGCTGGGGGGGGGGGTCCAGGGTACAGGGGAGAACTGGGGGAGTGCGGGGGGGGAAGGGATGGATTGGGGGGGTCCTGGGGCTCAGAGGGGCACTGGGGGGCTGGGAAAGCTGAGTGGGGGGGACTGGGGTACAGGAGAGGGGCTGTGAAGGGTTTGAGGTCCTGAGGTACAGGGGAGGATGGAGGGGTCAGGAAGAATCAGGGGGGGATCCCTGGGCTGCTGGGGGCACTTTGGGGGGGGGCTGGGAAAGCTGGTGGGGGGTGGGGGTACAAGGAAGGGGGTCCCGGGGAGCACTGGGGGGGGGTGGGGTGGCGGGACTCCCGGGAATGTGGGAAAAGCACATCCCGAGCAGGGACCGCAGCAGAGCCCGGGAACGGGAAAACCCGCGACCTCGGGGGTGGGTTTGTGTGTGTGGGGGGGCGAACAGGGAACCCCCGGGGCTGGACGGGGAGACCCGGGGGGGGGGGCTCCGGGATCCCCCGGGCGTCACCTGCGCTCGCGGTTCCACTTGATGATGGTGTAATAGCCCAGCAAGAGGCTCCCGACGCCGATGGCGAACAGGCTGTACCCTGAGGGCGTGGGGGGGGCACGGTCAGAGCGGCACCGGGGCCGGGATGGGCCCCCCCGAGCGACGCCCCCGAGCCCGGAGGGCCCCGGCGCCCACCTGAGAGGCCCCTGCGCGGGAGGTGCCGCTTGTAGTCGATGGGGCCGTACCCGCCCGGCGGGGCCATGTCCTGCTTCACCTTCGGCGCCGCCATCGCGGCGCTTCCCCCGTGACGTCACTGCCCCGCGACTCGCCGCGGGAGCCACGTGACCCCCCCGTCACGTGAGGGAGGAGGGGGCGCGCCTTAAAAGGGCAAGGCGCGGGTTTAAAAGGGCAACGCGGAGAGTGGGGCCCGGAGCGGTGGGTTTGGGGACACGGGGGTCCCGGAGGGGCAGGTTTGGAGCCAGGCGGGATCCAGCGCTCCTCTGGGATCGCTTTCCCACCCAACGGGCTCCAGTACTTCCTTGGGATCATCTTCACACCCAGCCGGATCCATCATTTCTCCGGGAGCATCTTCTCACCCCATGGGCTCCATCACTTCTTCGGGATCCCTTTCCCACCTGAGGGGCTTCCTTGGGAGCATCTTCCCACCCAACAGGCTCCTTCGCTTCCTTGGGAGCATCTTCCCCTGCACAGGGATCCATCCTTTCTCTGGGAGCACCTTCTCACCCAATTGGATCTGTCATTTCCTTGGGAGCATCTTCTCTCCCCACGGGCTCCATCACTTCTTTGGGATCACCTTCCCACCTTCCTGATGGGAGCTGTCCTTGGGATCATCTTCCCACCAATGGGATCCATCAGTCTCTTGGGATCATCTTTATCCGGAACTGGGGACAAACACAATCTGGCAACATTCCAGTTTGCCACGAAATCCCGCTGCCCTCATCCCAGAGGGGAGGGATCCAACGGCCCCCTGAGCTATCCTGGGGTATTCAGATGAATTCCAAAGGGTATCCAAGTGGCAGAGCACCAATTCCAGGTGGGAAGAAGGGATGAGGAGGTGGTTGGGTCTCGTTTCCACATGTGCATCCCGGGATGGCACCTGGGAGGGTGTTCCCTCCATTCATTTCAATCCATGAAATTCCACAGAAATTCCAGAGTTTTGTCTTCTCCTTTCCCTGTTCTCCCATCAACCTGGTTTGGTTTTTTATTTTGGGAAGGAACCTTGGCAGAGGAAGGAGCAGATCCAAGCCCTCGTCTCACTGCTCCAGGAGATGCATCCCAACCCCGAAATCCTCGGAATAAGAGGCAGATCCAAGTGTTTCTCCATTTGTTTATTGTCCTTCCAATACTGAAACCCCCTCACAATACAGTTATGGGTTAATTATTGATTCCAGATCCTTCTGCTGTGAGACTGTCAGGGTTTAGTGGGAAATTTATCATTTTATTATTATTAATTATTAAATGTCAGGGTTATTATGGGAGATTTGGAGTCACAATAAATCCAAGGGACAAACCCCCACCCTGTGCTCCCTCCTTCCAAAAGGAGAGGGAAAAATGAGCCAAATTGGGTTTTTTTTTATGAGCTCTCCCTAAATTTGCTCCATTCCACTCCCTCCTGCAGCCCAAATCCCTCATTTGCCATCCCGGACTGTACTTCGGGAATTTAATTTTTCCTTAATAAGCCAGAAATAAAAAGTTTTAACTGAGAATCCAGAGGGAAACGAATGGATCCCAAAACGATGCTAAAAACACCTGTAGAAACAAAAAAACCAACCCCAAATGAGCTTGGATTTATGATTATCCAAGAGTTTTCCTCACTGTTGCAGTGGGAATGGCAGGTACAGGAATCCCTGGAACACAAAAATGAGTGAAGTCCCGTTTTCCAGGAGCTGGAAAGGCCGAGGATATAAAGGAAGAGGTTCGATCCTTTGCTTTTCAGCTCCGAAACTGGAGAATAAATTAATTATCTTTATATTTATACATATACGTAAAAAAAAAAAAAGAGAATGAAATCCAAGAAAAACCACACGGCTCCCAAAATTCCAACACGGGTTTCCAATGAAAATCCGGGGTTTATTTCACAAGTTGCTAAAATCTAAAGTACAACAGTCGTTTCCCATTATTTAGTCACTGGCTTAGAAAATTCCCGTCGTCGCGACGTCGCCGAGGGAGGAGGTTTTTTTTTTTTTTATGGCTTTGCGGGAATCCCTCGATCCCTCTCCCCAGGAGAGGCGGGAGCCGGATCCCCCCCCCCGGAACAGCTCATGCAGCGAAGCAGTGGAGGGGCGGGAAAACGGGATACGAGGCCGGATATTCCACCCGGAGGGTTTTCCGGGGCGCTCCCGGGTTTTCCGACGGAGCGCGGAGTCCAACGGGAGGTTTGTGCCGCTCCAGGAGGTGATCCCCGACAGATCCAAGAGCCCTCAGGATTCGGGAATTCCAAAGGGGATCCAAGAGCCCTCAGGGATTCGGGAATCCCAAAGGTGACCAAGAGCCCTCAGGGATTCAGGAATTTCAAAGGCCTCATGGATCCCGGAATCCCAAAGGCCTCAGGGATTCAGGAATCTCAAAGGGGATCCAAGAGCCCTCAGAGATTCAGGAATCCCAAAGGGGATCCAAGAGCCCTCAGGACTCAGGAATCCCAAAGGTGATCCAACAGCCCCTTTGGAATCAGAAATCCCAAAGGCCTCAGGGATTCAGGAATCCCAAAGGCCTCACAGATTCAGGAATCCCAGAGGTGATCCAAGAGCCTCAGGGATTCAGGAATCCCAAAGGTGACCCAAGAGCTTTCAGGGATTCAGGAATCCCAAAGGCCTCGGAGATTCAGGAATCCCAAAGGGGATCCAAGAGCCCTCAGGGATTCAGGAATCTCAAAGGCCTCATGGATCCCGGAATACCAAAGGCCTCAGGGATTCAGGAATCCCAGAGGTGATCCAACAGCCACTTTGGAATCAGAAATCCCAAAGGCCTCAGAGATTCAGGAATCCCAAAGGCCTCAGGGATTCAGGAATCCCACAGGTGATCCAACAGCCCTTTTGGAATCAGAAATCCCAAAGCCTCCGGGATTCAGGAATCCCAAAGGCAACAAGTAGGAATAGGAATAGCAGTAGGAATAAACCCAAGATTTGTTCCTAGGTTGTGTCTAAACCCCCCTCCTCCACAATTCCCAAGGATTTCCCCTCCAGGCAGACCCATGATGGGAATATTCCATTTCACTGAGATTTTTTTTGTCGTTTTATTTTCCCATGTTTTTGTGGGGTTTCTTCTGGTAAAAAGGAGAACAGGAGGATGAGGAGGAGGTTTGGAAAAACTGTATTAAAGTGTTTGAACAACTATTTCAACCTGACCGAGCCCAGTCCCACAACACCCAACTCAACACGGGGCTCCGGCCCCAAAGGAAAAGCCTCTCTCCCGGAATTCACACATGGATCCACTTCAATCCTTCCCGAGATTTATCCACGATTTGGCAGAAACAGGGATGCAACGAAACAAACCCCCGGATCCCCGCGGCGCTCCGGAAAACCACGTCAAGAACCGGCTGGAATCCAACAGCCTCATTCCCTGCTGGATTTCAGGGTCTTTCAGCCTCGTCCCATGTAGGATTTTTCCCTTCCCTTCAAAACAAAATCTCCCCCCAACCCCCTATAATAGTACTTTTGGGGGTTTTATTCTCAATTACACGCGAAGAAATTCGGGATCTAACGCTTTTTTTAAGCCTGGATGCACAAAACCTGTTTTGCTTTTCAGTTCCAAACCTTAAAACTAAAATCCCCGATTCTTTTAAGGCTTCTTTTAAATTCTCCAGGTTGGGCTGAAATTCCCGTTTCCAAGCACGGGCTGGTGGGATCCCAGAAAGGTTTTGACGTGGCTTTTGTAACATTTGATTTTATATTTTCTGCCCCTCCTTCACCCTGTTGGTTTGGGTTTTTTCCCCCCAGAATCATCCAAAGTTGTTCCCCAACACCGGCAAAATTAATTGGGAAGTTGCCCCGCCCCCTAAAAAAAGGGGGTTGGATTTTAATTTGAGGAGTTTTCCTTGGTGGTTTGTTTTTTTTTTTTGAAGCAAATGAACTTTTCCGGGGGATTTAACAGCGATCAAACATCGGCATCGACGAGGAGAAAGCGCAGGAATTCGTCAGAGGAGAGGGGAAAAAAAAAATCCCCGGAAACCAACCAAAAAAATTCCACACAGGGGAGGAACTGAAACTTTCCCGGAATATCAAGTGCAAAAGGCAAATGCACTCCAGTTCTCCCTCCACATTCCCAACCCAAACCAGCCTGGAATGAACAGAAACCTTCCAAAACTTCCCCTCCCTCCATCCCCTCCTAGTTCTTCAGATCCCTCTGGAAGATTGGAATTCCGGGGCTTTACACCCAGCAAACAAATCCCAGTTTGGAAAACGAGGAGGGTTTTCAAGGCTGCTCAAGAGGTTGGGGAAAAAAAAAAAAATCCCTTAAATCTCGATCTTCACCCAGCAGGGAAAAGGGGGAGGGAGGGGGGGGAAAAAGGCTGGAATTCTGTCACTACGCCGTGGGCAGATCCGAGGGGGGGACGACCCTAAGGAATTCTTGGCTTCAAGTTTCGATCTCCGGCGACTGCTACGAAAATAAACTCGGCTCCGACGGAACCCCTCCCCTCTGATATATAGATATATAGATTATATATATATATATAGACTTTCCCAAATAATTCTCATCATCAGCACTTCCTTCCAGCACTGATATGCAAACAACAAGGCGTAAGGCATGGAATTCTGCCGCCCCAATTCAACTGGAAAACCCGGGAGAAGCACGAAGGAGGAGGGATGAGGAACGAAAAAACCAACCAAACCGGACCCGACGGGATTTTTGGGATCAACCAAAACTTTCCCCCTAAAGCTCCACCCGAAGCGGGATGGTGATGGATAGAGGAGCATGCTCGGGATGCCCTGGAAGAACTCGGAAGGGATCACAAAGGCCCCCCCCCCCCCAAAATGTGCTGGGAACGGCCGGAATTCCCGGTGGGAATCACCAGAGGGAGGATCTGCCGGTGCCTCCCGCTCTCTCCCTGATTGGATGCAGCTCCTGGAATTCCTATTCTTTCGAGTAATATTCCTCCAAACAAACAACAACAAACAAGAGAAACAAAAAAAAAAAAAAAAAAAAAAAAAAGAGAAACCAAAACCCCTCCAAAAAAAGGAAAATTATCCCAAACGGTTTCACTTCGGAGTCTCCGGGAACGTAGGAAAGGCCCAACTGCTCTTCGCTGAATTAGAAAGACCCAACAAAGGTTTTGTCTAGTCAGTAAATTAGGTTTTTAAACTACCAACGGTTCCAAAGTCTATTCCAAACAGAATCCAACAAAAGTGAGAGACTCCTGCGTGGTTCCCACCTACCAGGCAAGTTTTGTTGGCAGCCAATCCCTTGGGAAAAGGACCGTACTCAACCGAATCGGAGTCTGCGCTTATTATCGTTAGCTCGTCACCACCAGAAGGAGATTTTGGGAATATCAGGATGTGTTAGACTCCCTTCCTGGCTGGAGGAGGGCAGGGAAGAGGAGCAGCGCCACGAACTCGGCTCACTAAATGCAGGATGGGGCTGGAATTCCTCCCTCCTGGCCCCCGAATTCCACGCTGGAGCGCGGCCCGGCGCCGCGGGCCCGGCGCTGGGTTGTCGCCGGGAACGAACCCAAAGGCAGAGAGAGTCACTGAGTCCTTTGTGCGGTGACGGAAAAATCCAAACAAATACAGAAAGCCAAAAAAAACCCGAAGGAATCCTTCCCCCTCCCTGCCAGCCTCCGTCGGAATCCGGGACCCGCGGGGGTCACTCCTCTCGGCAGGGACGGCGGCACTCGGTGGATGAGGAGTGGTCTTCTTGCATCCTAGAAAGCCTGGGGCGTATCCAGCTGGGATTAAAGCAGATTCCACGGAAACTGTGGTATAAAAAGGATGGCAGAAACAGGACAAGTCTTGCCGGCATTATTTCCACGTGGCCGACTGTGGGATGGAGCGGGGCGGGATCATATCCAGGAGATACTCGCGCTGCCGGTCCACGGCCGAGGCCGATTTGTGCACGGCTAAGCTGGGACTGACGAAGGGCAAAGCCCCACCTGGGCAACGGGGAGGAGAAGGGAGAACAGGAGTCATGGAATGACACGGACACGAGGCACAACAGGGGCAAAACCCACCCCTGATCCCCGTGGGAATGCGGCACTCCGGGCACGGATCATCCCCAGGCACGGATCATCCCCGGGTCCGACACCTTCAGGAGGTGGGAGCTCCCAAAATCATCTCAACAGAGGGAGATTCGGGACCACAGATGCGGATCTGAACTCTCTGGAATGAGGATCTGAACTCTCTGGAATGAGGGTCTGAGCTCTCTGGAATGAGGGTCTGAGCTCTCTGGAATGGGGGTCTGAGCTCTCTGGAATGAGGGTCTGAGCTCTCAGGAATGCAATTACATCTTAACCCGAGCGATTAAACTGTCAGGAATGAGAGAATCCCGGGAAATCACCAATGCTGGGCAAGAGGGATCACAAAGGAGCCGTTGCTCCAGCGGTTCCTTCCTTGGAAACCCGGGAATTATCATTTAGGGTAAACAAATGACTCTTCTCAAGTCACGTTCTTACGTAAAAACACGCAGAAAGGTTGGATTAGAATTTATGATTTCCGTTTGTTCAAAGAACAGCTCCGGTGATCCCAGATCCTGAGGATATTGGGAACATTCCTGCGGGGAATCTGAAATATTCCAATGGGAATTTTCAACGGGGATGTGCTGGAGCCTGACCTGGAACAAACCCATTTATTTACTGGGTGTTAAGAAAACATCGGTCAGAAATGAAAGGATTTAATGAAACCCCCAGAAATGAAGGACAAACCACCGCGAGTGCTGGATGGGCACAGGGACTCTGGGATCACCGGCTGGACCTCAAATCCCTTCAGCTGAGCCATGAATGTGGAAAACAGGAGGTCTGGTTTGGTTTCATCCCCTTGGATGGGGACAAACCACCCCAAAGGCAACAATCCCAAGAGTTGATGCTCAGCGTCCTCATTTCTCCGGGCAGGAAACCCCAGCGGGAAAGGGATCCCACAGGGAAAACAACCTTCCCCCGAGCCCTGGGAATGCTGGGCAGGGAGCACAGGGAGAGGAGGCTCCGGGGGGGCCCTTCCCCGTGCTCAGGGGGAGCCCTTACCCGTGCTCAGGGGGGTTTTCTTCCAGGCCGCGCTGCCCTTGCTCCCGGAGCGCTCCACGTGCTTCCCGGCCCGGCCACCCAGCGAGGCCGAGGGGCTCTGGAGCTTTGGGGACGGGCTGAAGCTGTGCAGGACCCCCCGCGAGGCTCCGGCCCCTCGGGACATCTGGCTGGAACTCTGGAACACAGGGGACACGGGGGGGTCAGGGCTGGGGGCCTGGAGGGGCCTTTCCCGGGCTCTGGAATTCAGCACCCGAGTCCTGGCTCTGGATTATCTTCAAGGCCCTTCCAGCCCGAGCCCCCCCGGGAGTCTGGGATTTGTTACGTGATTTATGTTTTGTTAAGGGTGATTTTTCCATATAATTATTATATTAATAATAATTATTATAGTAATCATTATATTAATAATAATATTATAGTAATTATTATATTAATAATTATTATTCTATAATATATTGTTATAATACATCATTATATTATAATATATTATATACATTATACATATTATAATATTATAATATGTTTTATTTTAGGTATAATATCTATAATATATTATAATAATGTATTATGTACTATAATATATTAAATATATTAATATTAAATATATTATATACTAAATATATGACTATTAATATAATGTATTGTAGTAATATATTATAGTAGTAAGATATTATACCTAAAATAAAAATATATAATTATTATACATTCTATAATAATAATATATTTTATAATATATCATAATATATTTTATAATATATATTCATAATTATATAATATATAATTAAATAATATATAAAATATTTTTATAATATGTAGTACAACATATTATATTATTAATTATGTAACTTACACAAATATGTAAAAATATAAAAAATAATAATATTTTATATTATATATTTTCATATTTGCATCCTCTTCCCCCCCGGACCACCCCAAGGCTCCCACTCCCCTTGTGACCCCCTTGGGATGAGATCCCACCCAAACCCCTGTGGGATCCCATGCTTAGTTCCACCCTAAAACCAGCCAGAGCTGGATTTTCCCTTACCCAATCTCCACCTGGACAATCCCGAGGCTCCCATTCCCCTCGTGACCTCCTCAGGACGAGATCCCTTCCCCACCCAAACCACTGTGGGATCCCACGCTTAGTTCCACCCTAAAACCAACCAGAGCTGGATTTTCCCTCCCCCCAATCCCACCCCAAGGCTCCTGTTCCCCCTTGTGATCCTTTCCCACCCAAACCACTGCAGGATCCCACGCTTAGTTCCACCCTAAAACCAGCCAGAGCTGGATTTTCCCTCACCCCAATCCCACCCCAAGGCTCCTGTTCCCCCTAGTGATCCCTTCCCGCCCAAACCACCGCGGGATCCCCGCGACCAGTTCCTCCCTAAAACCATCCCGGGGTGGGTTTTGCAGGACACAGTTGCCCCCCAGACCCCGGGGGTGTGTCTGTACCTGCTTGAGCGAGTGGTGGCTGCACGAGGGGCTCGGCCTTGGGCTGCCCCGGGGGGGCCGTTTGCTGCAGGATGCGCTGCTCGATCTCCTGCTCCTGCTGCAGGGCCTTGACGAAGGCGGCCTTGAGGCGGTTCGTGTGCTCGGCCTTCAGGGCCTTCTTCTGGTTGGAGGTCATGCAGGTCTCGCACATGATGGTGCCGTTCTTCTCCTCCCGCCAGCGGCACGTGAAGTCCGTCTGGCACTGCGCGCACACGAAGGGCTCGCGCGCCGCCGCCGCCGCCAGCGCCTTGCCTGGGGACACACGGGGGGGTCAGCACTACAGCCCCTGGGGACACTGAGACATGGGATCGACCCTACGGCCCCTGGGGACACATGGGGGGGTCAACACTACAGCCCTTGGGGACACTGAGACATGGGATCGACCCTACAGGGGGGTCAACACTACAGCCTTTGGGGACATGGTATGGGGGATCAACCCTACAGCCCCTGGGGACACTGAGACATGGGATCGACCCTACAGCCCCTGGGGACACACAGGGGGGTCAGCACTACAGCCCTTGGGGACACTGAGACATGGGATCGACCCTACAGCCCCTGGGGACACTGAGACATGGGATCGACCCTACAGGGGAGTCAACACTACAGCCTTTGGGGACATGGTATGGGGGATCAACCCTACAGCCCCTGGGGACACACAGAGGGGATCAACCCTACAGCCCCTGGGGACACACGGGGGGGTCAACACTACAGCCTTTGGGGATGCTGAGACATGGGATCCACCCTACAGCCCCTGGGGACACCCGGGGGGATCGACCCTACAGCCCTTGGGGACACTGAGACATGGGATTGACCCTACAGCCCTTGGGGACATGGCAGGGGGGGTCAACCCTACAGCCCTTGGGGACACTGAGACATGGGATCAACCCTACAGCCCTTGGGGACACACAGGGGGATCAACCCTACAGCCCCTGGGGACATGGCAGGGGGGCACTGAGAGAGGGGATCAACCTTACAGCCCTTGGGGACGCTGAGACAGGGGGACTGACACCCTACAGTCCATGGGGACACAGCAGGGTGGCACTGAGACACGGGGAACTGACACTCCAGTACAGGCACAGGGCACAGAAAACTGGGAAATCAACCCTCCAAGCCCTTGGGAACACAACTCCAAACCCCAGTTCGAGAACACCCGAAGGAAAAGCCAATCCCTTCCCCTGGGGCCGACAGTCACCCCAGGAAGCGACCCCCACGTTCCACGGGAACGTGTCAACTCAACCCTGCACCCCCTGCAGCTCATCCCTGCCCGACACCGAGCCCAGATCCGGGTGGGAACGCTCCTCTCCCGACCCCTGAGGAGCGTTCTCGCCGCTCCCTCACCTTGCGTCTCCAGCAGGTTCTGCACGACCTCCTCCAGGCCCACCAGGTAGATGAACTCGTTGTTGGCGGCGCTGGGCAGGAAGTTCATCTCCGGGGCGGGAGGTTTGGGAGGGGGGATCTCCAGCAGGGTCTTCTCCAGCTGCTTCCTGAGGGCCAGCTTGGCTGCGGCCTGCCTGCTGGCCGGGGACTCGCCGGAGCCGCCCAGGGACGCGCCGGGAGCCGCGGAATTGGCCTGGGCCGAGCTCACCGCGGGGCCTTTGATGGAGGTGGGGGAGGCCTGGGGGGGAGAAAGAGGGCACAGCTCGGTCCCAAAATCCCAAAAAGGGGGTTTCCACGCCGGGAAGAGGGGTGGGGGGGTGATGGAAGTGGGACCAGAATCCGGCCTTTGAAGCCTGGGGGTGGTTTTTTTTTTTTTTGGAGGTGACCCCGACAATGAGGTCACTGGAACACCAGAGCTGAGACCACCCCGGGCACCAGGTCACATAAAAATCCATGGAAGTTCTAAAAGACAACTTCATACCAAAAGGGCCAAAATTCACTTTTCTGCCTTTATGTTTCCCTTCCCAACCCTCTGGAATGGGTGTTTTCCCTGTCACAGTGAGGAAGATGCTCCAAGGGCTGGAGCACCTCAAACCTTCCCAGGCAACATTCCGTGTTCCTCAAGAGAATGAGGGGGGGTTTTCTCTACTTTAGGTCAATTTAATATTTTGTTTTGATGCTGGAGCAGCTCTTCCCATTGGGAATGAGCCAATGAGGTGATCCCAGGGTTGGAGACTGGGAGAGCTGGGGAAGAGAAGGCTCCAGGGAATCCTGAGAGCCCCTTGCAGGGCCTAAAGGGGCTCCCAGGAGAGCTGGAGAGGGACTTGGGACAAGGGATGGAGGGATAGGACACAGGGAATGGCTTCCCAGTGCCAGAGGGAGGGTTAGATGGGATACTGGGAAGGAATTCCTCCCTGGGAGGGTGGGGAGGGCTCCAATCCCTCTTCCTCCCTGGATCCAGAGCTGGGCAGGGAAGCTCTGACAAACTTCACTTTTGCCACTCAACAGGTCAAAGATTCCCAATTTCTGGGAACAACTCTGTGCTCAACATCCTTTGGGAGCCCTTTCCAGGGCCTAAAGGGGCTCCAAGAGAGCTGGAGAGGGACTTGGGACAAGGGATGGAGGGACAGGACACAGGGAATGGCTTCAAACTGCCAGAGGGCAGGGAGAGATGGGATATTGGGAAGGAATTCCCGGCTGGGAAGGCAGGGAAGGGGCTGGCATGGATCTCCCAGAGCAGCTGTGGGGAAGTGTCCAAGGGCAAAGCTGGAGCAACAGCGGGAGGTGTCCCTGGTGGGATTCCCATCGCTTTCCGAGCCGAACCATCCCGGGAATTCGGCCCCCAGAGGGCAGGGAGGGCAGGCTGGGGACTCACCTGCGGGATGTTGACGAGCAGGCTGGCGTTGGGCACGTTGGCCACGCGGATCAGGCCCTGCTGGATGATCCGCTGGCCCTGGATCTGCACGCTGGGCACCGACGCCCGCGGCGCCAGGAGCAGCGGGGGCGGCCCCGTGCTGGAGTGCTGCCGGATCGTGTGGATTTGCTGTGGGAGAGATGGGAATGGGATCAGCCTCCCGAGAGCAGGGAAAGCAGGAGGGAAGGAGGAGGGAGCCTGGGAGTGACATCCCTTCCCCTCCCCAGAATAAAACCGGGGATGTGAGGAGGAGCTCGGCCACGAGGCCGACTCATCCCGGCCAAAAGGATCCCGAGTTTCCAAGTGAAACTCCTTCCCCAGGCTGGAGTTTTACACCTGTTTTGTTTTGAGGGCGTTAATCAGGGAAGTTGTTTCTCAGAATGTGGGGGTTTTTTTCCCTCCTTAATCCTGGAAAATGTGACAGGAGGTGCTTGGACATGAGGCCACCACATTATGGCCAAAAATTCCTGAGTTTCTGAGTCAAAGTCCTTCCACAGCCTCATTATGGCCCAAAATTCCCGAGTTTCCGAGTCAAACTCCTTCTACAGCCTCATTATGGCCAAAAATTCCCGAGTTTCCGAGTCAAACTCCTTCCACAACCTCATTATGGCCCAAAATTCCCAAGTTTCTGAGCAAAACTCCTTCCACAGCCTCATTATGGCCCAAAATTCCCAGGTTTCCCAGTCCAACTCCTTCCCCAGGGTGGAGTTTGGAGCCTGTTTCATTCCAAAGCCGTTAATCAGGGAAGTTATTCCTCGGAATGAGGGTTGTTTTTTTCCCCTCCTTCATCCCGTCACTGCAAAACAGTTGGATGAGGAGACGAAAAGGTGGGATGGGAAGCTGCTGGGAAGGTTGGGAAAGGAGTTCCCCTGGATTAGGGAATGAAGGACCAAGGCCAACACTCACCTGGGCCCCTCGGACCAGGGGGGGCATCACGATCTGCGTGTTCTGCTGAGTGCCCAGCTTGGAAGACGCCTGTTGCCCTCCCCTGACCAAGGGAGGAGGGATCACAGTGCCTGGTATCCGTGTGGAAGAGGTCTGGAAAAGAGGGAACAGTCACTCCTGGGCTGGAGGGAGGCAGTGGAAAAGCTGGAGGGCAGGAGGTGGCCAGGCTGGGTTTGGTGCACTGAGAGTCCAAAAAAAAAACCACCACAAAACCCCCCCAATGATGGGAAAAGGAGTGTTGGGAAGGGGGGAAATGGGGAATACAGACTGATGGATTCAGGGAGAAGGTGGAGGAAGCGAGTGGATTGGGAAGGAGAAAAAAAGGCAGGAAAATGGGAAAGCTTTAGGAAAAAAAAATCATGGAAAGCAAAAGGAATCAGCCTAAAGGGGTTTCTGGGAATGTGCTGCCCGAGCTTTGCAACCCTAAAAACTCCTCCTGGTGCCAGGACAGGGATGTGGGGACACACCAGGGATGTTCCTGGGGACACCCAACACCCTCCAGGAGCCCGAGGGGCTCCAACACTCCTCTCATCCCATTCCCAGGGTTTCCCACGGGTGCTGCTCCCCAGCTTCCCTCCTTCCCAACCTGAGCATCCCCTGGGAACAAAGAGCAGGGAATCTCCTGCTTCCCTGAGCAGCTGGGAAGTTTTATCCCTTTCCAGCTGAATCCCAAATGCTCCCTCAGCCCCTTCCCACAGGAATCAGCACCTTTTCCATTCCAGCAGAAGCAGAGGGGGGTCAATGCACCCAAACACCCCAAATTAGGCAGAATAAGCTCAGTTTTGGGATTTTTAGCTCCCAGGTCTCTGCTCTAAGTTTCCCTGGCTGAAGGTTTAACTCCTGGTCCAGTTCCTCTGGAAGTGCTGCCTGAATCCAAGGAAACAGCCTCAAGGAAGGGATTCCTCCAGCTGGCACACTGCTCTGGTGTGGGAATGGCTCCTCCATGGAGAGCAAACCCTCCCTTTCCCTGGGTCTGGAATTCCAGGGGATCTCCAGGTGAAGAGCTGCCTTTTCCCACGGGAAAACACTTGGAACTGAAGAAGTTTGGGAATTTGGTTCCAGTCAAACACCCAGGAATGTTTGAAATCCAGCAGCAAAACGAGTCACTGGGTTCAGGAGGATGATGAAGGACAGATGCCAAGTGACTCTGATTTTTTTTTCCCCTTTCCCAAGGATTCCCAACATTTAACTCAGCCTGAACCAGGATCCTTCCAGCCCCTGTGTGCCATCCAGCCAGGAAGCCAAGAGGGAATCCCAGGATTCCCTCAACTCTTCCAGCTCATCCTGCAGCTCAGCCTCTGGAGGCTGCCCCGAAACCTGGCTGCCAGAATTCCATGGCATCCCTTCTCCCAGGGAATTATCATCAGAGTGGACTGGGATGATCAGCCAGAAAACGAAGTTTGATGGGAATGGTTTCCACGTGAGACCTCCCATCCCACCACAAAGCTCGGAGCGGGGCCGGGGGAGTTTAAAGAGGGGATTCCCCTCTGGCTCCAGGGAATTCAGGGGCTGGGAATGTTTTCCCTGCCCCGTGCACCTTTCCCTGTGCTCCGGGGCCCTCGTTCCTGGGAGCCTTCCCGCCCCACTGACCTGGAGGGAGGGTTTCCCAGCAGGAACACTCTGTGGTCCCCGCACCAAGGGCGGAGGGGTGACAGCACTCCCAGAGGAACCAGCGGGCTGGAAGAGGAAAAACCAGAGAGAAAAGCAGAGGAATAAGGGTGGAAGCAGGAATTACAGCAGGGAAGGGGGGGAAGAGAGTTCAGCCCCAAGAGCCTCGGCACGAGAATCCTCCAAGGCTCCGCCTGGGCCCCCCTCCCACAGCCCCTGCTCCTCCACACGGGGGTTTGCAGGGAATTAGGGAAGGAGGGATGAGGCTGGAGCAGGAAAATCACGAGTTTCTCCAGCAAGGGGAGCTCTGGCTCAGCTGGGCCAGCCCAGAGCCCACCTCAGCCCTCCCCACCCGCTCCCACCGGGATCCAGCACCGGGATCCAGCACCCGGCACAGTGGGAACGAGCTCAGGAAGGAGCCTCTGGAAGTGAAGAAGTTCAGGATCTGTCTCCCCCTGCTCGGTTCAAACCCCCACAGCTCCTGGCTCAGGGTTCAGGGCTGCAGGTCCTCGGCTCTGGTTTTAATCCCACCTCCTGAAGCACTTGGAATTCCGGGAGAAGGTGCCAATAACCCACCCAAAGCAGCGCCAGGAGTTGCCTCCCCACCTCCCTCCCACTCCCAAAATTCCCCCCTCCGGCAGCCACAGGGAACGGGGTCGTTGCCATTGTTACAGGGAACTGGAATTCAGGCTCGGGAGCAGCGTGGGGGGTTCCCACCCCCTCACATCCCAAATTCCTCTGCTCCTCTCCTGCCACCTCCACCTCCAGCGGGGAGCAGCCCAGGGAAAAAAAAAGCTCTGCCAAAAAAAAAAAAAACAAACCCAAACCCCACAGCCTTTTTCCTGGGATGGTTTGTGCTGCAAAGAGCTCCCCCCTCATCCTCCAACCCCCTGGATGTGTGGGATGAGGAGAGGGAAGAGGAGGATGGGAAAAGGGAATCGGGGTGGGAAGGCTGAGCCTTTCCTGCCTGGATTGCTCTGGGGGATGTGCAGCTCAGAGCAGACTCACTTGTGGGAGACCTGGGATCCAGACCTGGGATCCAGACCTGGGATCCAGACCTGGGATCCAGATCTGGGATCCAGACCTGGGACCCAGACCTGGGATCCAGACCTGGGATCCAGACCTGGGACCCAGACCTGGGATCCAGACCTGGGATCCAGACCTGGAATACGACACCAGCTCCCACAGCCTGGGGTTCAAACTCTGGGATTGATTCCCTGTCCCCTCCAAGGATCTCCTCTGAGCTATCCCAGCAATCCCCACACGCCCCATCCCTGGGAGTGTCCAAGGCCAGGCTGGACAGGGCTTGGGAAGAGCTTTAAGGCCCCTTCCCACCCAAAGCTTTCCATGATTAAGGACTGGAGTGTTTGTTCCATGTTCCACGGGGAATGGCAACTGCCCCAGTTATTGAACCCCCTCCCCTCCATTCCCAGGGGTGGGATAAGCAGGAAAATCCCACCTTCTGAGCCGTGGTCTCCTTCTGGATTTGACTTTGCCGTAACTTTTTCAACAAGACGAGTTTTGCCTCTTCCAACCGAAGCTCTTCCTTGAGCTGCTTGATCATCCTCTCCCGCTCCTCAGGGCTGCTCTTCTGCAGGGAAAGGATGGAAAACTGGGAGTGGGGAGAGGGAAAAGCCAGATAACCACCCAGGTTCCACTAAGGACTCCCAGCATTGTCACTGTCACCCGTGTCTCAGCAGCGGGAGAGCTCAGAGACGGGAAAAAAACCCCAATATTTAAAATATCTGAGTATCTAAAAAAAACGTTTTCAGTGGCAAAAGAAGTGAAAAAGGCTAAAGGAAAGGGAAAGGATGGAATATTGGGAGTGGGGAGAGGGAAAAGTCAGATAACCACCCAAGTTCCACCAGGAACTCCCAGCATTGTCACTGTGACCTGTGTCTTAGTGGGGAGAGAACTCAGAGGGGAAAAAAGCCCCCCAATATTTAAAATATTTGAGTATTTAAAAAATGTTTTCAGTGGCAGAAGAAGTGAAAAAGGCTAAAGGAAAGGGAAAGGATGGAATACTGAGAGTGGGAAGAGGGAAAAGCCAGATAACCACCCAAGTTCCACTAAGTTCCACGTTGTCACTGTCACCCGTGTCTCAGTGGGGAGAGAACTCAGAGGGGAAAAAAGCCCCCAATATTTAAAATATTTGAGTATTTAAAAAACGTTTTCAGTGGCAAAAGAAGTGAAAAAGGCTAAAGGAAAGGGAAAGGATGGAATATTGGGAGTGGGGAGAGGGAAAAGCCAGATAACCACCCAAGTTCCACCAGGAACTCCCAGCATTGTCATTGTCACCTGTGTCTCAATGGGGGAGAACTCAGAGAGGGGAAAAAAACCCACACCCCAATATTTTAAATATTTGAGTATTTAAAAAATGTTTTCAGGGGCAAAAGAAGTGAAAAAGGCTAAAGGAAAGGGAAAGGATGCAATACTGGGAGTGGGAAGAGGGAAAAGCCAGATAACCACCCACGTTCCACCAGGAACTCCCAGCATTGTCACTGTCACCCGTGTCTCAGAGGGGGAAAAAAATCCCCCAATATTTAAAATATTTGAGTATTTAAAAAACAATCTCAGTGGCAAAAGAAGTGAAAAAGGCTAAAAGAGGTGCTGGATGAAAGCCTGTGCTGGGCCACACCGAGCGAGGCACTTTAAGAAGCCCCCTCTGAACTCTTAAAATCCAGCCAAAACCCAGAGGCCGAGCCCGAACCAGGGCTTCAACCAACGGCTCCAGGACTTCCCTGCCTGCAAACCCCCCCCCTCCCCGTGCCAAGGGCCCCTGGGATCCCAGGAGGAGCCAGGGGGTGTTCCCAGCCCGGCCTCACCATCAGGGCCTCGGTGCTGGTCTCCTTGAGGGCGATCTTGGTGAGCCCGTTCATGCGCGGGCTCGAGGGCTCGTTGTCCGACAGCACGATGACGTCCGGGGAGGGGACCCTCTTCTCCCGCTTCATCTCGCTGTGGAGCGGAGCAGAAACACGGGGAAGGGCCGGATGAGACCAAGGGAAGCAGGACTTTGGGGCTGCAGGGCTGAGTCAGCGCCCACCTTGTGCCAGGGGAGCAGCCCGGGATAGTGGGGTGGCCCTGCCCCGCTCCTCGAGGTCCTGCCGACCCAAACCACTCCACGAGTCCCTGATTAACCCCAAATCCCTCAAATCTCAAATAAACCTGAGGGAAGAAGCTCAATTCCCGTTTTCCCTGTGGACACCAAGCTCCCCGGGTGCAGCCACAGCACGGAGAGATCCCTGGAATGGTTTGGCTTGGAAGGACCTTAAAATGATCCAGTCCCACGGGCAGGGACACATTCCCAGAGAAAAAGGGGAATTCCTTCACGACAGGAGCTTTTCCATCCCCCCACCTTGGAGGACACAGAGGTTTTCCAGGGCTCTGCTTCCACACCCCAGCCCAAATCCAGGGATAACTCGCTGCTTCTCCTCAACTGCTGAAAGGCAAAACCACATCCCCAGTTTTCCTCTTCCTTCCCCAATCCAAGTATTTGTGATTTATGGCTTTTCCCCCCCGAGTTCCCGAATCCGAAGGAAATCCCACACCGACCATCCACACTTAATTCACTTCACCCAAATTTAAGCCCTTTTTTTTTGGCATTATTTTCCTTCTGTATCAACACTCCTGAATTATTTCCCACTTGGAACGCGGGAATCCCGTGACAGCCCCAACACAGATGGACACATCCATCAGAAATCCATCAAATCCTGGCCGTGTCCCAGGGATTTAACTCCTTGATTTGGCTTTAAAGCTCCGTGTTTGAGTGATGGCTCCGCCTTCCACCCGAATTCCTGACAATAAATCACCTGCCGGCTCCATTCCCTGCAATTATCCCAGGAAAACTGGTTGGATCACCTCTGGATCACCGGGACTTGGGATTTCAAGCCGGGAATAACATTCCAGAGGGAGGTTTGGAGCACAGGGGTGGGAGGGGGGCGGGAAGGGGACACCCAGGTTTTCTGTGGCACCCAGGGAACGACAGTGCTGGGCCCCCACGGCAGGGATTTTAGGGGTGGGAAAGCGGGAAAAGAACTAAGGAATAAGTAAGGGAATGTCCTCTAGAGGGCACAGCGAGCCCGGGAACTCCAGGCATCCAAACTCCGAGGGGTTTTCAAATTTCAGCGGCTCAGGTGAAGGATTCCCAGCTTTTTCCCGGATCTGAAGGGGCTCGGGCTGTTCTCAGCCGGGATGTAACCGGGCTGGGACAAGGCCTGACTGGCTGGAGAGCTGGGAATGCGCTGGGAATGCACTGGGAATGCGCTGGGAAGAGGCAGCTGAGCCCTTTCCAATGACAGATGGAGCGGCTCCGGGACAAGGACTGAGCCCTCCCTGGGGAAGGAAGGACTGATTCCCACCTGGAGAAAGACTGAACCCCACCCGGGGAAGGAAGGATTGAATCCCCCCTGGAGCAGGAAGGACTGAATCCCCCCTGGAGAAGGAAGGACCAAATCCCCCCTGGAGCAGGACCCAGCCCCACTTGGAGCCAGCTTGGCCGCTCCTCCCCCAACTTCCATCTTAAATCCCTCATGGAAAGCAAGGACAAGTTAAAAGTTCCTTAAACATTCCGGGATCTCCCCGGGCAGGGGGATCCGAGCGGCACCCGGGATGAACCAGCCCTTTCCTGGAACCCAACCCTTCCCTTCCCTTCCCTTCCCTTCCCTTCCCTTCCCTTCCCTTCCCGGCCGCTCCGGCAGCTCCACCCTCGAGCCGGGGAGGGAAGCAGGGAAGGGATCCAAGGGAAGGGATCCAAGGGAAGGGATCCAAGGGAAGGGATCCAGCAGGAGGGTTCCACTTGGCTCCGGGTGACAACTCGGGGACACCCTTGTCCCGCTCCCAGGGAGGATCCCGGGAGGATCCCGGCAGGATCCGGAGCTGCCAGCCCGGAGCCGGCGGATCCCGAGGGTGGCACCGGGGCCACCACAGGGTCACGTGGGGCCGTGGCTGTGACGTGCTCGTGGCCAAATCCATGGCAACGGGCCGGGCTGCCCGGCCTTCATTTTGTCAGCTCCGGGAGCTCCGGGATCAGGTGCCTCCGGAGAAAATGGAGCGGCCGGAACCGGGAGCACCGGGAGCGCCCGGAGCAGGGCCAGGAAACCGGGAACGGGCGGCTGGAGGAGGGAAAAGGAGTCCCAGGAGAGGTGTGGAGTCTCCTGGCAGGGAGATGCCATCCAGCCTTTCCCGGGATACCACGGCAATTCCAGGAAAAAACAACAACCCCAACCCAAAAGCTCCTTTCCCAAGGGACAGGGAGTGTTTGGTTGTTGATCCAAAGGGAAGTAGAGGGGCTGAATCCAGCCCTGGAGGTTTGATTCCACTTGGGAAGAGGAGGAACTCAAGTTTTGCCCTGAAGATTAATTCAATTTTCGTGTTGGGTTAAATTTTCCTTTTGGATTAAATTTTCCTGTTGGGTTAAATTTTCCTGTTGGGTTAAATTTTTGTGTGGGATTAAATTCTCCTGTTGAAGGTGAATCAAATTTTTGCCTTCAACACAAATCAAATTTTTCCCTTTGAAAGGAAGATGCATCCAACCTCTCCATCCCAAACCCACCTCGACTTTTCCCAGCGGAAAAGTTGTTTCAAGGAACTTCCGAGGAAGGCAAAGTTTAAACTGAACACTAGGAAAAGTGGGAGGGGGGGAATAAAAAAAAGGGACATTGAGGAATTCCTGGCTCAGGGGATTCTCCCTGATGCACAGAAGAGCTCCTGGAAGGAAGGAACATCCCAACATTCCCAGCCTGGAGCTTCATCTGCATCCACAAATATGCAGCAGTTTTGCCTCAGTCCATTCAAGCCCTCGTGTTGTCTCATCCAAAAATACTTGGCAGGGAAGGAAGACAAACAAGGGAAGCAAAAACAAGGCACTGGGGAATTTTTTTCTCCCCCCCCCCTCCTGGAGGTGTTTTATCTCTGGGAATCAAAGGATTGAGACGGGGGCGGGAAAAGGAGGAGAATGGACCAGAACAGGAGCTGAAATCCACTTGTGTTGGAATAAAATGTTAAATTCCCCCCCAAGGAATCGGTTTTGCCACGATATCCCTCAGGACAGCACGTGGCTGGAGGCACAGAGACGCTGGGAGGGGAGTGAAATCCCTAATTCCAGGGTTTCTATGGGAAAAGAGGAGCCCACTGGTCCCAGTAAGTTCCAGGAACAGGAAGAGCTGGGCCAGCCAACCCCAGCTCATCCCATGGGATCAACAACACCTTCCAGTGCCACTCAAGTCCAGTCACTCTTTTAACTTTTCAGTGTGATTTGACCAGATTAAACAAAACAAGAAAATAAACAACCCCCAAACCGACCTCAAATCCTTCAAAACACCGAAATTCCACATCCAAACCCAGAGGGGGAAACCCAGGGCACAGACTGGGCCCAAACCTCAGCCATCCCACAGCAACCCCTGCCAAGGAACCTGATTCCTCCCAGGTCCAAAAACCCGGAGCCTGGGGCTGGATGGGAAAATCCAACAGAATTCCGGGAGTGGGTTGGGAGGGGGGGGGTTTTGTCCGGGGGGATTTTTTTATTTATATATTTTTTTTTTCTCCCAATAAGCTCCAAACCGACCCCAAAATCCACAGGAATAATTCATGGGCTGGGCTGGATCGAGGCACTGCCTTAACACACGCCAGGTAATTCCAGGATTAACTGACCAATCCCAGGAAACCACGGGAAGAACGACAAGATGTCCAAGTACCTGGAAGTTTTCCAGGGCACACGTTGATCCCAACACTGGGACAGGACAAAGGGAGGATGGGAGGGAGGGAGGGAGAGAGGGAGGGATGGGTGGGAGCCAACCCTTGAATTTGTGCTTTGTTATTGGTATCACTCCCTGGTAAATCCCATTTTCCCTCCCTCCCACTTTTCCCTGGATCACTCCAAAGCCTCGCTCTGCAGAATCCTGGAGTGAAGCACCTGTTTTGGGATTCCTCATTTGGAGAATCCCTGTAAATTTTGAGGATTTAGGAGAGCCCAACACGGCTGCTCACAGGAGCACCTCCCCTGGGAACACCTCACACTTCCCTCGGGAGCAAAGTTTTCCAAGAACTGGGATAACTGGGCTCTGGAAGGATCCTGATGCTTTTGCTCCAGAGGACAACTTGTCCTCCTGGAGCTGCCTGAGCCCAGCAGTGTCCAGAGGGATCCCTGTGAGCTCTGCCCAGGAATCTCTGCTCACAACCAGCTCAGTTTTTGTGGCTCAGGGGAGAGTTTTGTGGGGGGAGGAGAAAAAAAAAATCCCTGGAAAACGGCCAGGAGGTGTTTGTTGTGTGGAGGAAGGAGCTGCACCTGGAGCACAGCAACCCCAACACAATCCAGGGGAAAACTCCAGCCTGAGGTGGAAAGGCTGCTGCTCGACACAGGGAAAAGGTGGGAATCTCTGGGATTGAAGGGGAAGGAGCAGAGGGAAGGGGAAGGACGAGACACAGACTGAGCCAGGAGTGATAAATGTTCTTCCCCCCCGGCAGCACGTGGGTGAAGTCAGGGAATGCAGAGGCAGAGGGAGTTTTGGGGCATTGCTCTGCCTGCCACGTCCTTCTCCAGGGGGAGCAGACTCTCCTTCCCCCCCATCCCTTCTCCAGGGGGTTTGGGATAATCGGCAGCAGCTCCCAAAAGCAGCAGGCGCAGGAGCAAGGCTTTGGTTTGGCCTCGTGTGACCCCCTCAGCAGAGCCTTCCAGAGCCTTCCAGAACCACCTCTTGCCCCTCCTGGCACAGCAACCCTGCCCAAAACCAGGCCCTGGGTTTGAATTTCACTTGGAGGTTTAGGAAAAAAAAAAAACCCAAACCAAAAATTTAAAAAACCAACAAAACCCATTTTTCCAGCTGAAGGCTCGTTTGTCCTTCGGGATTCCTGAAAACCACCCGATTCCAGAGCCGTGCCCTGTCCCATCAGCCACGCTGGGATCATGGCTGGGCCACCTTTTCCAAGGAAAATATGATGTTTTCAGTGCTAAAGGCACTGAAGGAGGTTGAGAAGCCCCCAGAGCACAGATCCCCAGGCGCTGAGGGGTCGGGAGCAGGGCAGGGACTGGGAGCAAAACTTCCATGAGGTGTCAAAATCCAGGCACCTCCAGGAGGCTTTTCCAGCACAGCACCCACAGCATTCCCAGGGCCAAGTCCCACCAACTTCCAACCCAACCAGTCCCATTTTTCCATCCCCTCAGGAAGGATCCCACTGCAAAATTCCAGCTTCTCTGCTTGGTACAATTACATCCCATTGTTTTCCCAGATCAACTCCAAACACCCAAACCCCTCTTCCACACCAGAACCTCCACCAGGAGCTCAAAGAAAACCCTCTCCCAGGCCAGGCTGGAGAACCTGGGACAGTGGGAGGTGTCCCTGCCCAGGGAAGGGGGTGGAATGGGATGAGCTCCATGGTCCTTCCCACCCAAACCATTCCAGGAATCCCTTTAGGACTTGTGAGCTCATTGAAACCCACATCCCTCTCCTCAGCTGCCAAAGGAAAGCCAGGAAGGAGCTGCTGGATCTCAGGAGAAGATCCAGAGCTGCACAGCCACGTCCTGGTTTAATTCCCTTCAACTCCTTCCCAGGGCCATGGACCCCATCCCAGTGCCCATGGCAGGGGGAGGGATGGGATGAGCTCCCAGCTCCCTTCCAACCCGAAGCACTGCAGCATTCCAGGGCTTTCTCTGGTGTCCAGGGACAGCAGGGAGCACCTTTTGGAGGTGCTCATGGCCACAGGGAGCTGGGGACCCACCTTTTGGAGGTGCTCATGCCCACAGGGAGCTGGGGACTCACCTTTTGGAGGTGCTCATGCCCACAGGGAGCTGGGGACCCACCTTTTGGAGGTGCTCATGCCCACAGGGAGGTGAGAACCCACCTTTTGGAGGTGCTCATGCCCACGGGGAGGTGAGGACCCACCTTTTGGAGGTGCTCATGCCCACAGGAAGGTGAGAACCCACTTTTTGGAGGTGCTCATGCCCACAGGGAGGTGGGGACTCACCTTTTGGAGGTGCTCATGTCCACAGGCTCATCCCCCGTCTGAACCTCCACCTTGATGGTCGCCTTCACCTCTCCAGCCTTTAACAGTCCCTGCACTTTGCCAGCTCCAGGCTCTGCCTTGATTTTCATGTCTCCCTCAGAGTTCAGCTCCGTCCCCAAGAGTCCTTTCTCCATTTTGAGTTTCTTACTGTCCACATCGTTGGGGGTCACGTCCCGCTCCAAGGCTCGTTTCTGACTCCGAGTCCTGCATGTTTCCTCTGTCATTGTGAGCTCCTGCCAGGGAGGGGGACACAGAGGAGTTAAAATAAAAAAAAAAACAACCCAACCTGGACAAAACACCTTCATTTCAAAACAGGGCAAAGTGCAGCAGTTGCTGCAGAAGAAGCTCGTGGAGAGCAATAAAAGTGCTGCCAGGCCGTGGTGTCTCCCGGATCCAGCCCCGGCATCGCTCACACTCCTCATGGTCGGCAAAAACAAAGAGAGGAGCCAAAACAAGAACACCCCCAAACCTCCCTGAGCGCCCCCAAACCTCTCTGAGCATTGATTGAATCACCCAGGAGGAAACCTCCATCCCAGGAGAACACCCCAGCCCTCCTGCATCCCCGGAGGCAGCAGGAAGGGGTGGATGTGTTGGGATGTGTTTGCCTGTCATGCAAATCGGTGCCACTACAAAATTCCTGATTAGGATCTCCCTGGGACCAGGGGCTGCCCTGCCTTCCCCAGGCTGGGAATTCTGGGAATCACAGCCCACCACTGAATGGGGGGCAGGGAGGGGGAGATAAGGGACCATCACAGCTCAGGTGAGAGGAGAGGAGCGTTGGGAGTTGTCACAACACTCAACTTGGGACTTGCTGCCCTGCTGGGGGGGAGCCAGGCCGGGCTTTAGGGGCAGGCTGGGCTCAGGGGGAGCCAGCCCAGACTTTAGGGGCAGGATGAGCTCAGGGGGAGCCAGGCTGGGCTTTAGGGGCAGGCTGGGTTTTAGGGTCAGGCTGGGTTTTAGGGGCAGGCTGGGCTCAGGGGCAGCCAGGCTGGGCTTTAGGGGCAGCCAGGCTGGGCTTTAGGGGTAGGCTAAGCTCAGGGGGAGCCAGGCTGGGCTTTAGGGCCAGGCTGGGCTTTAGGGCCAGGCTGGGCTCAGGGGGAGCCAGGCTGGGCTCAGGGGTAGCCAGGTCAGTCTTTAGGGGCAGGCTGGGCTTTAGGGCCAGGCTGGGCTATAGGGCCAGGCTGGGCTTTAGGGCCAGGCTGGGCTCAGGAGGAGCCAGGCCAGTCTTTAGGGGCAGGTTGGGTTTTAGGGGCAGGCTGGGCTCAGGGGCAGCCAGGCTGGGTTTTAGGGCCAGGCTGGGCTTTAGGGGCAGGCTGGGCTTTAGGGGCAGGCTGGGCTTTAGGGGCAGGCTGGGCTCAGGGCCAGCCGGGTTTAACCCCTGGGCTGCCGGGGCAGGGCAGGGCAGCCCTCGGGTACCTGCGGGCACCCAGCCCCGGGCGCGGAGCTGAGTCAGGCTGTGATCCCATGACATCACCGGGCTCCACATGACCCTTCCCAGGATGCAGCCTGAGAGACAAAGCACTTTCCAGAAACCAGTCTGAGCCGGCAGCACGCTCAGCTCACCCCGGGCACCCTTCCCCTTCCTCCTCCTCCTCCTCCTCCTCCTCCTCCAGCACCCACCCGCTGCTCCCCGGGGACGGGGCTCACTCACCCACCGAGCTGGGATGAGACCCCCGACCCGGATTCTTAACTAATTAATGGCATTAATTTAGTTATTTGCATTGCCCTTCCCCTCTTTTAAAGAGATTTTAACCCTCTCTTTTAAAGAGATTTTATCCTTCTTTTTTAAAGAGATTTTATCCTTCTCTTTTAAAGAGATTTTAAAGAGATTTTAACCCTCTCTTTTAAAGAGATTTTACCCCTATTTTAAAGAGATTTTAACCCTCTCTTTTAAAGACATTTTACGACTATTTTAAAGAGATTTTAACCCTCTCTTTTAAAGACATTTTACCACTATTTTAAAGAGATTTTAACCCTCTCTTTTAAAGACATTTTACCACTATTTTAAAGAGATTTTAACCCTCTCTTTTAAAGACATTTTACCCCTATTTTAAAGAGATTTTAACCCTCTCTTTTAAAGACATTTTACCACTATTTTAAAGAGATTTCACCCTTTCTCTTTTAAAGAGATTTTACCCCTATTTTAAAGACATTTTGTCCCTCTCTTTTAAAGAGATTTTATCCCTCTCTTTTAAAGAGATTTTACCCCTATTTTAAAAAGATTTTACCCTTCTCTTTTAAAGACATTTTACCCCTATTTTAAAGATTTTTATCCCTCTCTTTTAAACAGATTTTATCCCTGTTTTAAAGAGATTTTACCCTTCTTTTTTAAAGACATTTTACCCCTCCCTTTAAAGACACTTCACCCCTCTTTTAAAGAGATTTTATCTCTCTCTTTTAAAGATAATTTTGCCACTCCTCTTTTTTAAAAAGATTTTTTTCCCTCTCTTTTAAAGAGATTTTTTTTCCCCCTCCCTCTTGAGAGATTTCTTTTCCCCCCCCAGTCTTTTCAAAAAGGTTTGTTCCCTCTCTTTTTAAAGGGATTTTTTTTCCCCCCTCTCCTCTTTTTTTTCCAGGCTCCGCCAACTGAGGTGGGATGAGACAACCCCCCCACCCTTAAATTTTTAACTAATTAATGTCATTAATTTATTTATTTTCAGCGTCCCTCCCTTCTTTCAAAGAGATTTTCCCCCCTCTTTTAAACACATTTTTTTCTCTCTCTCAAAGAGATTTCCCCCTCTCTTTTAAAGAGATTTTTTTCTCCCCCTCTCTCCCCCTTTTAAAACGGATTTCCCGGCACACAATAGTTCCCCAAAGTGTTGGAAATGTTTGGAGCAGCCCGAGATTAACATAATTAACATAATTATGCAACATAATTAACCCCAGAGCCCCCCCCCCTTTAACTGTGTCCCGTGTCAGGGTGGGAAATTCCTGCTGGGAGGGGGGAAAATCCCAGGAAGTGACCCCAGAAAGTTCCTCTGCACTGTCTGGGGTTAAATATATCAATATATCAATATATCAATATATAAATATATCGATATATAAATATATCAATATATCGATATATTTAATGTTATTTGCAAGGGGAGCTCCCCAGGCTCGTGTGCAGTGACCCCACTGGAGCTGGTGATGACAGAGAACATCAAATAATGGCCAAAAATGGGGTTTGCCAGCCCAGGGCAGTGAATTTGGGGGGTTTGGGACATGACTGAACAGCCCCAGCCCGGGCAGAGGGAGGGAGATCCCGGGAGCATCCCCCTGCCATTGATCCCAAACCCCCTCCCAGCAATCCCAGACCCCTTCCCACCAATCCCAAATCCCCTGCCATTGATCCCAAACCCCCTCTCACTGATCCCAAACCCCCTGCCATTGATCCCAAACCTCCTCCTACTGATTCCAAACCCCTTCCCACCAATCCCAAATCCCCTGCCATTGATCCCAAACCCCCTCTCACTGATCCCAAACCCCCTGCCATTGATCCCAAACCTCCTCCTACTGATTCCAAACCCCTTCCCACCAATCCCAAATCCCCTGCCATTGATCCCAAACCCCCTCTCACTGATCCCAAACCCCCTGCCATTGATCCCAAACCTCCTCCTACTGATTCCAAACCCCTTCCCACCAATCCCAAATCCCCTGCCACTGATTCCAAACCCCCTGCCATTGATCCCAAATCCCCTGCCACTGATCCCAAACTCCCTCTCACTGATCCCAAGCCTTCTCCTACTGATTCCAAACCCCCTCCCACCGATCCAAAATCCCCTCCCACTGATCCCAAACCTCCTCCTACTGATCCCAAACCCCCTCCCACCGACCCAAAATCCCCTCTCACTGATTCCAAATCCCCTCCCACTGATCCCAAACCCCCTCCCACACATTCCAAACCCCCTCTCACTGATTCTAGACCCCCTCCCACTGATTCCAAACCCCCTCTTACCGATCCCAAACCTCCTCCTACTGATTCCAAACCTCCTCCTACTGATTCCAAACCTCCTCCTACTGATTCCAAACCTCCTCCTACTGATTCCAAACCTCCTCCTACTGATTCCAAACCCTCTCCCACCAATCCCAAAACTCCTCCTACTGATCCCAAACCCCCTCCCACCCATTCCACAACTCCCTCCCCACCTCTCTTAAATTTTCCAAGACCCTTCCACCTCTTCCACACCCCCACTTTTCCAAACTCCCTCCCCAGCTCTTCCAAAACCTCTTCCAATCCCTCATCCAGCTCCTCCAAAACCCCTTCTCCTCCAACCTCCATCCACCTCTTCCAAAACTCCCCCTCCACCTCTTCCACAACCCACCTTTTCCAAACTGCCCCCGCCTCTTCCAAAACCCTTTTCCAACCTGCATCCACCTCTTCCAGCCCTCTCCAACCTCTCCCATCCACCTCTTCCAACCTCCATCCACCCCTCCCAACTCCCCCCTCCAACTATTCCAACCCCCCTCCACCTTTTCCAACCCCTTCCAAACCTGTTCCAACTCCCCCCTCCACCTCTTCCAACCCCTCTCCCACCTCTTCCAACCCCCCCTCGGCCTGGCAGCCCTCAGGGAGCAGCTTTTCCCTGGAATTCAGGCGTCCTGACAACTGCATCTCCCCCTCTGAGCGGAGCGTGTCCAGCTGGGAATCCCAGCTCTCATTCCCATTATCCTAGGGCTCTCATTCCCATTATCCTGCCACAGACACATCTGGAGCCGGGGCCGGGCCAGGGGCGGGGCAGATCCCGCCGGGAAGGGCCGTCAATCCCCAGGAATGGCTCCTTCCAGCCCTCCCTGAGCCCCGAGCCAGGTTCCCTTTGGGATTCTCCTTTGGGATTCTCCTTTGGGATTCTCCTTTGGGATGAGCAGCTCCATCTCCAGAGTTTGGGGGGCTGTGATTGTGCCCCGTGGGGTTTTTGTTGGGATGGGGGAAGGCAGTTCCCGGAGCTGCCCTGGGACATTCCACACATCCCACAGGGAGCTGAGCCTGGCTCAGTAATCCTGGAATAACGGGAATGGTCGGAGCCCTGTACTGGCATTGAGTTATTGAAACAGTTAATGCAGCCCAAAATCCTGAAGGGAAGCAGGTGCTGGATGCTGGATCCCCCATGGAATACGTGCTTCCCAGAGGAGACAGGGAAAGGGGGCAAGAACATCCCACACACCCCCTGGAACATCTCCAGGGACAAACCACTGGGACACAAAGTCCTCCCAAAGGTCCCACTGAACAGACCAACAGCCTGGATGGAAATGCAGGATGAGCCTTTCCAGCCCCCCCTCCCAGCACAAATTCCCAAGGATACCCCATCTCCCAGCCCTGGAATTCCTTTGGGAGCAAAAACCAAAGACCAACAACCCCCTCCCTCAGCACGACCTGGGAAATCACAGGAAAAGGGAGAGAAGGGAGGGGAAAAAAAAAGGGGAAACCCCCCAAAATTCCCAGTTCCAGAGGAGGGTCAGACACATTCCAGGCCTCCCAGGGAGTGTTTTCTACGGATCTGATCCCAACTTTGCTGCTCCTGAGGATCCACTGGAATCCAGCAGGGACTGATGGACAAACCAGCCTTGCAGCCACCTTGGATCATTCCCCACAATGCCTGGGAATCCCTTTCTCCCAGCAGGACGTGGAATGTTTCCCTGGGAAGTCGCTGTTTGACCTGAGCTTGTTTTCCAGTTCTGCCACAAGTGGCTTTTTTCTTTTCCCCCCCCCCCCCGGGGCACGGAGCCAGAAGTGAAATAACCTGGGAAAAGTCCTTAAAAATCGAGACACAAATTAATAAAATCCATCTCTAAGGCACGGAATGCCATCCCTGTGTCCATGGCTGACAACAATCCATGGAAAACACGACCCAGGGATAAACCTGCACACAAAGTTCATGACCCTGTCATGCAGATATTTCAAAAAAATGAACTTTAAGGCGCCAAATTCGGGACTGATCTTGGATTTTAGAGGCTGAACCGACGCCAGGGCAGCGGGAAAACGCCACAGGTTGGAAAACTGGGTCATCCCACGCCGGGATCCACCTGGATAACCACAGATCCAGGTTTTCCCAGGTGAAGGGGGCACGAGGCAGGAGGGCAGGGAGGGCTGGGGGGTCCCTGGGGCGGCTCAGGCCGCGCCTGGGGCTCAGGATCCCGGGAAAAGAGGAGCCCTGGGAGCGCCGGGGCTGAGCCGGGCGGGGGATCCCGGCTCCATCCCTGCTCCCGGCGGGAATGCCGGCCCGGCCCGGCCCTCCAAGGGTTAAGTGCTGCCATTTCGGTGCCATTCCCGATGTGTCCATTAAGGGTGTTACATAACAAAATGGCAGCGCTTAACCCTTCCCTGGCCGTGCTCCCGCTGCTGCTGCTTCCCGGGATCTGCCGTGTCCCGGGATCCCCCACCCCCGACCCCTCCCCAGCCCCGCTGGAATCGTCTCCCCCTTCTCCCTGCCGCTCCAGGGGAACACGGACGGGCTGCTGAGGGCTGGGAAGTCCTCGCCATTCCCAGGGATCAGAGCCCACGGGAGTCCCCTCCCGTGCCAGGAGCGGGAAGTTGTCCGGAGTGATGCACCGGCAGGGATCGGCAGCGCTGGGAAAAGAGGAAGGAAACAGAGGGGAAAACGTGGGATACGACGGAGCCTGGAGGAGCCTGGAGAGGCCACGGGGCCCCCACGTGGTGCCAGACTCCGAGGGGAGCTCGGGAAGCACTTCCAGCCCCAGGGGTCTGCTGCTCCCTCCATCCTCTCCCTCGGGAATTGTGGAGCGCCGGGAAGGGACCCAGGGGAAACGCTTCCCAAAGGGAATGTCTGGAGCTGGGGCTGAGCTCCAGCAGCACGGACATGGAGCTGTGGGTTGGACACGGAGCTCGGGGTTGGACACGGAGCTCGGGGTTGGACACGGAGCTCGGGGTTGGACACAGCCAGGAATGGGATTCTGGGAGCTGGAATCCCACTGAGCTGGGAGTCACCTCCCAGCTTCCCACGGGATCCGTGTGCACTCACCTCCCAGCTCCCTGCCAGGGACAGGAGCATCCCAAAGTGCTACTAGAGACGGAGCTGGAAAAATGGGAAAAGCTGCTGCCTGGAAAAACCATCACTTGCCTGAGTTTTGTAAAACTTTGAGGCAGCTGAGGCGAGGGGAAACGACAGGAATCACGGAAGAATTTTGCTGATTTTGTTGGAATTCGGAGGAGTTTCCACTATCGAGGGGAAAATTCTAATAAGGCAACTAAAAATCCGTTAAAACATGATTTTTTTTTCCCCTGTTAAATACTTTTCCTGGTGCTGCTGTCCCTCACTTTTGGAGTATCCAGCCTCGAAACAACCCCTGCCACAACCACATGGGTTCCAACTCAAGGATTCAGGAATTCCTTGTCACCCCTGGGAATCCCCCCCCCCAGCAGAGGATTAAAATCCAAGTGGGTTTTGTTGGAAGGACAAAGCCAGGAGCAGAATTCCCAACCCTTCCTGCCAGGTATGGATTTCTCCAGGCACATTGATATTAATTAATCATTAAAAACTATTTATTTGGGACTCCAAAATAAAACCTTCTGCTTAAAGGGGCCACGGCTTTGATTGCAACTTTTATTTACTGGGAGATTTCGATATTAAATATTCAATTTAAATATTAAACAACAGGCTGCAATCAAACCCTCCCCTCCCCAATTAATGTCTGATGTTTATTAAAGGAGGGATCCTGAGCTGGTTCATTGATTTTAATGGGGCAAAATTTGCATATTTAAATAGCCCCTCACAACCCCAACCCCACATGCTGGGCACGGGATAACACGGGCAAATTCCTTGGGATTCCTGGATTTTTTTTGGAACTGGCTGCAGCCCCCTCTCCCAAAACAAAGATTCCTGTTCAATCCCACAGAAAAATCACTGGACTTGCCCTTGGTGCCATCACAGAGGGAACTGGGATAAGGGGATGCAAAAAGGAAAATTTAAGTTACTGAGGAATTTTCTCATCTCCCCACCAACATTCCCATTTTCCTAAGGAGGACTTGGAAATTGAGATGGACTGGAAGGTTTGTTGCCCTGGGGTTACAGAGATGCTTTTGAGGGCTTTGCTCACAGTCACCCCAGGAGGGGTTGGACCCGAATCCTCCCTGAAGTTTTACTGGATCTATTTTTGCCTAGAAATTCCTGGGCAGGAATTCTGGCAACGACTGCCCGGGCTTTGTGCTATCCAAGGAAATCATGGAGATCCCTCAGTGTGGGACAAGCATTTGGATTGTGGTAACAAGCTCAATGCACCAAAAAAATGGTATTTATATACTTTATATGCTGCTCTACAGCTGCACGAGGGGTTTGGGGCGTTTCCAGGTGATAATTCACCCAAAAAGAGCAGGTGGAGGAATTCCCATGATCCAAGCTGGATCCTCCTGCTGCTCCTGCCCCTTCACCTCTGGCTCAGGTCGCCCAGAGAGGTGTTCCCACGGGTCCATTCCCTGCTTTTTGGTCCCCAGGATGGAATCACTCGGCAGGATTTGGGTCACGAACAGCAACAAGAGGTGAGGTTGGAGGAGAAGTGAGGACCAGGAATGCTGAGCACTGACCCTGGAATGTCCTGAGCTGGGAGGGATCCACAGGGATCACCCTCCCAGGAGTCTCCCCTCACTCCCTGCCCCAGCTGAACAATCCAAGTGCCCTCAGCTGCTCCTCATCCCCATTTTTTGGAGGGAAAAATCCCCCACACAGTGGATAAATCCCTAAATTCCTACTTAGAAAACGCTCCCTTTGACACCCCCTGGCACAGGGGAGCCCCAGCACAGGACAGAGCTTGGCTGTTCCCTCCCTGAGCGTTGCCAGGGCTCCAAAATCCCTGCCTGGATTTCACTCCCATTCCCAGATTTCACTCCCATTCCCAGTTTCTCTCCCGGGGGCTGCACGAACGCCCAGGACACGCAGGGAGGCTCCAGGGGGGAATTTCCCTGCTTGTTTTTGCTTCTCCTCTTGCCCCAGACCAACAACATCCAGCAGCTGCTGTGAAACCTCCCTGTCCCTCAGGAAACTCGGGACATTTCCCTCCTTTGGAGCGTGAAATGCTCTGGGAAGAGGGAGTTTTGGGGAAGGCACAGAACCGAGTTTGATCCTTCCTCGGCCTGGACAAGGTGGGAGCTGCAGGTGCAGGACACAATCCCCCCCCATCCCAGCCCAGCTCTGCGTTCCCAGGACTGGAATTCCAGCCTGTGCCACGTCCCAGACCCTCCCATCCCACGGCATTCCCGGCTCCTACCTGGCAGGGAAGGTCATGGGTTCCCGCGGGGATCCCGACGGGGCCGAGCGGCACAGAGGGACGTGGCTGAGGATCCTGAGGGGAGAGAGAGGAGGGTCAGGACACTCTGGGACAGGAACCACCCCAAACACCCTGCTGGGACGCTCATCCCAACCTCTGGAACCCGCAGAGAAGGAGGGAAGAACCCCATCCCAGGATTTAAGGAAAAGAAGTGCAGGTCAGGCTTGGGGTTCTCACTCCTTCAGTCTTTGCTTCTTCCATCAACATTCCCAGAGAAAATCAACCCCCTGATCCCTCTGGTTGGAGCCAAACACCCCCTGGAACCAACATTCCCATCTCTGAGCTTCCCTCGAGGAGGAAAAGACCTCCCAAGGTCTGAGTTTGTCCTGAATTTACCTGGAGCTCACTCCTAAGCCTGAAATCAGCTGCTGAGCCCCCTCCCCACTTTCCATCTGGGATAACAGCAGCACACATCCACACATCCATGCAGGAAAACCACTTGGAGACACAGTTTCGGGAAGAACCTCGTTGCTTTTAACTTGCCCAACCAGCCAACAGCCCCCAGCCAAGCCTGGATCATTAATCTCACTAATTATCACCACGCAGCCAACAAGGCAGTGACTGCCCAGTGTCACCCACGTGCAGGGAACGGCACTGGAGGGGTGGGAATGTTGGGATGGGAGGGAAGGGAGCTGCCCTTGGCTGTGACCCCACGTTCAGCACTCTGGTGTTTTCACTCCAGGGCAGGTTTAAAGCCAAGCTGGATGTGCTGCCCAAGCAGAGCCGGAGCTTTGGGTGGGTTTAGTCCAGAGAGGGGATCCCAGCAATCCATAAATATCTCCAAGGACGTGTCCAGAGGATGGTCCCAGACTCTTCCCAGGGGTAGGACAAGGAGTGATGGCCAGAAGCTAAAAACACACCAAGTCCCAGCTCAACAGGAGGGAGAACTTCTGTCCATGGAGGTGGCAGAGCCTGGAACAGCTGCCCAGGGATGGTGTGGAGTCTCCCTGTCTGGAGACATCCCAACCCCACCTGGACACATCCCAACCCCACCTGGACACATCCCAACTCCTCCTGGACACATCCCAACTCCTCCTGGACACATCCCAACCCCACCTGGACATGTCCCTGTGCCACCAGCTCCAAGTGACCCTGCCTGGGTAGGGGGTTGGACTGGGGGGATCTCCAGAGGTCCCTCCCAATCCCAACCATCCTGGAATTCCGTGCCACCGCCCCCAGGACACGGGTGAAGTCCCTTATCCCCTATTCCTGACCCTGTTTGAGGCCCCATCCCCATTCCCTGCAGCAGCTCCCAGGAAGTTGCATGTCAAGCAGAGGAAAAGGTGGAAGGGGGGAACAACTCCTTGGAGAAGTTTTTGTCCTGCACAGCCTGAAAATCATCCCAAGGCAACATTCCCTGGGTTTGTGTGGCCATTCCTGCAGCAGCTCTGCTGGCTGGCACTGCCCTGCCCAACAGCACCCCTGGTACATCCTGCAGGGTGTCCCGTCCCAGCCTTCCCTCTCCCTCCAGGAAAACACCGAGGGAAGGAGCCCATGGCCAGCCAGGAATTCCCACGGGATGAATTCCCATGGGATGTGCCACAGCTCCCCATGCCAGTGGCACGGGGGGGGTCCAGGAGCCCTAATCCCGATATCCCAACCCCGGGACATGAGCCCCTGGTAGCCCTGGGATTGTCTGGGATGGGGGTGGGTTCCTGGGATCAGGGTGAGTTCCCGGGATCAGGGTGGGTTCCTGGGATCAGGGTGGGTTCCTGGGATCAGGGTGGGTTCCTGGGATCGGGGTGGGTTCCTGGGATCGGGGTGGGTTCCTGGGATCGGGGTGGGCTCCCGGGATCAGGGTGGGCTTCTGGGATTGGGGTGGGCTCCCCGGATCAGGGTGGGTTCCTGGGATCAGGGTGGGCTCCCAAGATCAGAGTGGGTTCCTGTCATCAGGGTGGGCTCCCGGGATCAGGGTGGGCTCCCGGGATCAGGGTGGGCTCCCGGGATCAGGGTGGGCTCCCGGGATCAGGGTGGGGGTGCAGCCCCATAACTGCTGCCCAGTGGCTGCCCAAACTCCTCCCTGCCAGCTCGGCCTCCCGTTTCTGTGGCAGCCACCAGAGACTGGACTGAGTCACTTCCCCCCTCCCAAAGTTCCAGAGGGAATTTCCCTTCACCCCAAAGGCAGGGGAGCAGCTGCCCAGCTCCCAGTGCTCCTCCCTGGAGAGGGGGCAAGGGCTGGGAAGGGTCACCCTGGGATGGATCCCCGAGGTCGCTCTGTCCCCAGAGCCAGGACATTGTGCCCGGCACAGCTTCCCTGTTTTCCTGTCTTAGGCAATCCCAAAAGGATTCCAAAGGTTCACCAAACTGCTACAAAAGTGTGGATACAGAGAGGGAGTGAATGGATCCGGGTCAGCATTCCAGAGGGCAGGTCTGGCTAATTATAGCTCATCCTATTATCCAATGCTTTTCTAATTAGGAGCCCACTGAAAACCTCGGTGGGGCTGGAAAAGCCCCTGGACAGGGCAGGGCACAATTCCATGGGCTCCTCCTGCATCCTGGACACGAACAAACCCTCCTTCAGGGACAGAGAGGCACACACACCCCCCCTCCATGGACTGGGGGGTGCCAAGGACCACGGGAATTGGGAATTCTGGGACTACAGCACTGACATGGGAACTGGGAGCCCTGGAATTGGGAGCCCTGGCACTGAAACTGGGAGCCCTGGCACTGGAATTGGGAGCCCTGGCACTGGAACTGGGAGCCCTGGCACTGGAACTGGGAGCCCTGGCACTGGAACTGGGAGCCCTGGCACTGGAACTGGGAGTCCTGGCACTGGAATTGGGAGCCCTGGCACTGGAATTGGGAGCCCTGGCACTGGAACTGGGAGCCTTGGCACTGGAACTGGGAGCCCTAAACTCCAGCACAGCCACAGGAACTGGAAATCTGGAGCAGGAAGCTGCTGGGGGGGAGGGAAAAGGGAGGGAAATAAAAATCCAAATTAAAGTTAAAAAAGGGGGATTCTCCTGACTGGTAGGGATCATTCCATGGAGGGGACTGGGAAAGGACCTGGTGGGAAGGGAGGATCCTCCAGGGAGCACAGGAGGCACCTCCAGCTCAGAGCCTGAGCTTTCCCAAGGAGTTTTCCCTGGATGAGCTGGGCAGTGCTCCCTGTGCCGGGGGGTCAGCAGGGATCGCTCCCTCCCAGACCATATTCCCGTATTCCCGAGGCTCCATCGGCACAGGGCAGAACTCCCAGAGTGTCCCTGTCATGGGACTAAAATAGTTTTCCTCCTCCAGGGATCCGGAGGAGCCGTTTAACCCCTTCGGAGCCGCCGCTCCCGCTGACCCACATTCCGGGCCTGGAAGTTTCCACGGGGAGCTCCCGGCTCCACGTCCCCTTCCAGCCCTGCCCAGGCCTCCTCCTGCCTCTCCAAGGTGGGAATTTGGAATTTAACAGGCTCAGTTTGCAGCTAAAGCGACCAAGGAAAACACATCCAGAGGAAAAACAGTCTGGAGGGTTCCTTTGGAAGCGGCGGCTCAGGGAAGCTGGGGATTAAAGAGTTAATCCTTGGAAGCCAAAGCAGCAGCTCTTCCAGCAGAAAAGTGGCTGGGAAGCTTTGGGATGCACGAACTGGAGCTGCAGGAAGCCCTGAGTGCAGGTCCTGGGTGTCCAAGGCCAGTTTGTGTCCCTACCCTGCAGGTCCTGCCCCGGCTCCTCCGGGAAAGCCAAGCCCTGGGAATCCTCTCCCTGCCCCTTGTTCCAGAGCCTGGATGCTTCATTTCGGAGGATTTCTGGGTCTCACTCTCATCAAGCAACTTTTAAACCCCTGAGAAGTGAAACATTCCATGGATCCAGCACCCACAGGAGCAGGATCAGCTCCGTTGGCTCAGACCCTTCTCTGGCACTCCCAAGTTTTCCTCTTTGTTTTTTTTTCCCCTTGAAATAATGCTGGAATTTCTACACCAGAACACCAGGGCTCTCGTTGCCACCAACATTCCCGACTCCCATCACCCAGAAGAACAATGATCCAGTAAAACCTGGCAGATTTACCCCCCAAAACAGGGGTTCAAAGCATCACATTTCCAGACTAAGACAGGCTTGGGATTCTCCAAATTCTGCACAAACCCCCTCACACAACCCAGGGAAGAGAATTTCTGCCCTTTCTGGGAATCTGAGGGACCTGGTGAGCAGAAAATTCCCATTTCCACTCCAGTATTATTCCTTGGCTTTTGCTGCCATGACCAGCTCTGGACACAGAGTTAAAAACTTCCCAGGGGTTGGTCGGTCCAGGAGGAGAATTCCAAGTGTCAAACTGAGGGTTTTTAAGCAATGGACGCTCCAGAAATCCCAGATTCCTCCCTGCACACCTCCACGGAATTCCAGGAGGAGCCACTGGATAGAGGGAAGCCCTGCAGGGCGTAAACACGGAGTGGGAAAGCAATTCCCTGGAGTGGGAAAGCAATTCCCTGGAGTGGGAAAGCAATTCCCTGGGGATTCACGGGTCCTGATCTGTCCTGTGCCACCCACCGGCGCTTCTCCCGATATCCAAGTGCCCCAAAATCCCGGAGGGATCTGCCCAGCCCTCCCTCAGCCAGAGCCTCTCCTGGTGCCACCTTGGAGGGAGGGGAAAAAAAGCTCCTTCCAGGAGCTCCTTAATCCCAGGGCTCCCCCTGCTCGGAGCCAAATCCAAACGGTGACAAATTAAGAGTCTCTCCCACTGCCTCCCGAATTCCTGAGCCAGGGATAACGCCCAGGGCAGGTCATGGACAGCAGTTATAAGGAACAGCCTATGGATTGATGGGATCAAGGGATTGATCCAACCACTGGTGACCAACCCGGGAGGGTCCAGAGGAGCAGGAGGGAATGGGAGACTCCCGGATCCTCCGGAGGGTTTGTGTGAAATGAGGCTGGACTTCCCCAAAAACACAAGGGATGGGGGGACAGCACACAGGGAATGGCTTCCCACTGCCAGAGGGGATAACTGGGAAGGCACTGAGGTGGTGAGGGCCTGGCACAGGTTATTCCACGGGTTATTCCACAGGGTTATTCCACTCCATCCCTGGGAGTGTCCAAGGCCAGGCTGGAGCAACCTGGCACAGGGAAGGTGTCCCTCCCCATGGCAGGGGGTGGCACTGGATGGACTTTAAGGCCCTTCCAACCCAAACCATCCCAAGATTCGGGGGATTTCTGGTCCCAGCTCAGCCACACAGCACTTCCCAAACACCCCCTCCCATTTCCCTGGATCCCGGTGTCCCGAGGGATCCGTGACACAAGTGATATCAAAATGAGGCTCACTGAATTCCTTCCTTAGTCTTCCTCAGCATCATCCTCAGGCTCCTCACAGGAGTAAATCCCCCCATCGGGTCCCAGCCATCAGCATTCCCATGGTTTTGTTCCCCAGGCCATCCCTATCCCTTAAGCCAGGCCTGGAAAAGCCCTGCCTGGCTGTTAAACTGCCCTGCCCGGGGCTCAGAGCGGGTCTGGGTCCAGGAGAGGGAATTAATTCATCCCTCCCTGGACACACTGGGCAAAGGAAGCAGGAAAAGTAGAGGGATGTTTAATATCCCTGACAGAAACTCAAGGAATTCCCACCACGGAATTCCCTGTGTGCCCTGAAAACAGGGTGCTTCCCACCTCGTATTCCATGAATAACTGACTCATTTGGCTTCTTCCCGACCATTCCCAAACTTTCCCACCATCAGCATTCCCAAAAGACATCCAGACCTGCCGATACAACAACCCCAAGTTTCTCCTGGGGACCCCCCTGTTGAACCCCACGGAGCAGGGACAGTCCCTGCCCATTCCCAATTTTCCAGGGATTATGAGACGTTGATTTAACCCTCCCAACTATCTTTAATTATTTAATTAGGCACAGACAACCCGGATCAGTCTCGAGCTGAGCCTCTGCAAGTCCCACAAGGATCAGCTCCCAAGTTTTTTGGGAAGGCCTTCTCCTTCCCCTTGGGAAAAGCCATCCCACGAGCCACAGTCGTCTCCCTTTTCCTCCCCAAACTAAATAAAATAAATGGAATTTTAAAGAGGTCCGAGACACCAAACTCTGTCCCATTCTGAGGGTTAACCAAGGCATTACCATGGAATCATGGAATCCTGGAATGCCCTGGGTTGGAGGGACCTTAAAGCCCATCCAGGGACACCTCCCACTACCCCAGGCTGCTCCAACCCGGCCTTGGACACTTCCAGGGAAGGGGCAGCCACAGCTTTTCTGGGAATCCTGTGCTGGTGCCTCCCTGGGAAGGGAGGTCCCTGCTCCTGGAGCATCCCCAGCTTTCCAGGAGCACAATCCACAGGTGGAATGAGCTCCTCTGGATCCTCCCACCCCAACACCATCCTACTGAACATGACACCAGCACCACACCTTGCCACTGGAGAGGTGTAACTTCCATGTTTTCCAAGGAAACCCAGGGAATTTCAGGTCTCTGCTGTGCCTGGATCTCAGTGGGTGGCTCGGCGTGTCCGGGGGCCATGAGCCCTGATTCCCAGGGGATTTCCTGAGATCCTATTAAACATGAATGGCTCCAGTTCAGCTCCCCTAATTCTCCCAAGCATTCCCAAGCCCGGGATCACGAGGCTGGAGCAGCCAAGGAGCCCCCTGGGCATGGCTGCTCCTCACCCAGCACCAGGGAAACCAGCAATGAAGGGGATCCTGGAATTCAATTCCTGCCTCATTTCAGTACCTGGGAAGTCTCTGTAGGATAATCCAACCAGGGGAAAAGCCACTGCTGACCGTCCTCAGGGATATTTCCCCCCAGGAACAGCCCCCAAAGGACTTGGTTGGACCCCAGAGTGAAGGAGAGGGGTCACGACAGCCCCAGTTTCAGGACTCACTGAAAACTCAATCAAGGCTTTGGGTTTTTTTCCCCCCATTGAAAAGCTCCAAAATCAGACTTTTATCCCTTCAACTCCAGCACAGAGATCTCACCATGAACTCCTGTTTGTTTGGGGTGTTTCATGGAGAAGGGGCATCACAACCACCCAACCTTCCAGCAAATGTGATGGAAAAGAACTCCCAGCTTTTTGAGGCACCATCACACCTTTGGAAGGGTTTTGTTCCCCACTTTGCCAGAGCCCTGAGTTCAAACACTCACTGCTGAAGAATTGGGAATGATGGGGCAGGAAGTGAATGGAAGCTCTTCCCAGCAGGTGAGGTAGAACCTCCCCCACATTCCCTGCTGGAATGACCCAGGACTCCAGGGCCTGGTTCCTGCCACTTTATGGGATGCAAATACCAGGAAATCAGACAATGCCCGGCCTCCCTCACCCCTCTGTGCCTGGAAAACCACTCCAGGCACCAACCTGTTCACACATCCACAAAGCTGGAGACACTGGAAGATGCTTCTCCATCCCTGGAAGTGTCCAAGGCCAGGCTGGAGCAACCTGGGAGAGTGGGATTTGTCCCTGCCCGTGGCAGGGGGTGGCACTGGGTGGGATTTAACCCCCTTTCCAAACCCAACCATCCCAGGATCCCATTCCCAGGTGAAGGGGTGCCACAGGGACGCAGAGACTGAGGGAAACAGGAAAGCCTAAAATAGAGGATCCCAGGGAAGTCTTTGTGCTGCTCCATCACTGCAGAGAGCAGGAATGAGCACCTTGTCCCTAAATAAAGTGCCAAACTCGCCCTTGGAGGTTTTAAGGGCAAAAATCTAAAACCAGCAGCACGGGGGGACAGCTCAATGGAACCACCTGGAAACCAGAATTCCAAGGAAAAACGCAACCCAAAGGCTGTCCTGGAGCTTCCAGTGGCACCTTCTCCTCTTTGACACTTATTCTGGCAGAACTGGGAAGAATTCCCGTGTGTTTTTCCCCCCCCCTTCCCCAAAAAACTCAACCACATCACACTTCCCATCCCGGCCCTCTGCGACCCCTCCAACGGGAGCAGCTTTGCACAAACCCAACGTTTTTCTTCCCCTCAGCCTAAAAATAGATCTCTCCCACATTTTTTTTTTTTCAGGCACCACAGTCCCCGGGAACATTTGGAGCGAAATAAAAAAAACCAAAAAACCAAAACAAACCCCACAACACACACAGAGCAGACAGTCCCTCATTACCCAGGTTATTAGAGGAAAAGGCCACAAATTGGAAGTGCAGGAACGCCTGGAGCAGGGCTGGGAGGTTTCCATTGTCACATAGGGATAGAAAAACCTCCACAACCATCACTCAGCTTCCCTTTTAATTTTGCAACAAGGGCTCAGCGTGAGGGTTTCCATTCCAAAGGGGGAACGGGCACCGACCACGTGTTCCCCTCCTGAGTTTTTTGTGGCAAAACAAACGAGGATTTGGAGTGTCACAGGTGAGTGGAGCTCAGAATAAAATAAAATTTAAAAAAAAAAAGCCTTTGACCCCAAAGATTTGGGAGGTTTTAAATGCATTTAGTGCCCTTTAATGGCTCCTGTCAGTGAGGGACAGCCACGCATCCCACCTGGAAGTTTGGGGGTCGAAATGTGCCCCAAACCCCCCTGAGTTGGGTTGGCAAAAGGGCATTTTCCAGGCACAGGTTCCACACAAAGGGAAAGCTCCACCCAAAAGGCAAAGCTGAGCCTTGCTGGCCCCCCGGACACTTCTCTCTGTCCCCAGATATCGGGATTCTGGGATGGTTGGGGACCGGCCAAGGACTCCACCATTGCCAGAGGTATCCCTGGAAGTGGGAGGTGACCCCAAACGTGGCCTCATCACACCCCAAGGAACCTTTAGGCTTGGTTTTTAAACCCTTCCAGCACCACCCCAGGAATGCCAGGAGGGGATTCCCCTCATCCCAAGCATCATTCCCTCTCTTTCCCCCCTACAGCAGCAGAGCAAGAGGTGCCTCAGGAAGGATTGGGGATGCTCAGATCCCCTATGGAAGGAGCGGGATGAGCAGGAAACAGAAGTTCAAGCCCAAGTTCCTCCCACAATTCCAGTTCCTCTGGCAGCACAGGGATAACTCCAGCTCCCACCTGAGGTCCCTGAGAGGACCAAAGGCTGGATCTACGGACGGGTGTGGGAATAAGGGATCCAAACCCTTCCCCTGCCTTGCACAAACCTCACCAACATCCCAGAGCACACCAGCACTGCCTGAACTGGAACCAGCTGGAGCTGGGGGGAGTTGGACTCTGCTCCCAGGGAACAACAGGACAAGAGGGAACGGCCTCAAGCTGTGCCAGGGGAGGTCCAGGTTGGACACCAGGAGGGATTTCCTCATGGAAAGGGTGGTCAGGTGAGGTTTGGAGTCCCCACCCCTGGAGGTGCCCAAGGAAGGACCGGAGGTGGCACTCAGAGCTCTGGGCTGGGGGACAAGGACTCCACGATCCCGGAGGCCTTTCCCAATGCCAGTGATCCCAGGGTGGCTGGAAGCTGCTCCACACAAGACTGTCAGGGTGTAATTAGTGCAGAAAGTCACCTGGCAGCTGGATGGGTCCCAGCCCTGACACACGGACACTGCCTCACACACCAGCACTGTTGCATCATCACCCACCCAGGAACCTCCTCACGGGGCTGCCAGGGCTGGGAGCAGCTGCTCCTCTGAGCTTCCACCCGGGAGCAGAGGGAATTACAGTCACCTGCCTGAGTCCTGCCGGGCACTGAGTCACCCCAGAGGGGCAGCTCCCCCTGCCCAGGGGACGCTCAGCAAGGGGGTTGTTCCTCCCCAGCACAGAACTCGGCGCTTCCCACACCCGGAGCTCACCCAGAGCATCCCACTGGGGAGGGATCCGCTCCTGGCACTGGGAGAAGCCAGAGGAGCAGCAGCCTGTTGCTCACCCACAGATCACACCTGAACTGGTGTGAACTGGTGGCAGAGCTGGGAGCTTCCACATCCCACCAGGCTGCCAAACACCCAGGGGGGGTCTGGGGCAGGAACACCCCGACAGAGCAGCTCCCAGCTCAGATCCCGGCCGCTGGAGAGGCCAAGAGCCCCCCAAACCCACGGGTGGGGGGGGCAGAGCTGGGGGTCACCCCCCCAGCAGTGCCATCCCACAGGGAACGGCACATTCCCAGCCTGCACACTCCAGGGATCCCGCTGGCATCACCCTGGGGGGGTCTGGGGCAGGAACACCCCGACAGAGCAGCTCCCAGCCCCAGGATATCACCCCCTTCATATTCCTGCCCGGAACCTGGCACTCCAGACCCCCCTGGGCGATGCCAGCAGGAACCCTGGAGTGTGCAGGACTGGAATGTGCAGGGAATGGCACTGAGGGAGGGGGTGACCCCCAGCTCTGCCCACACCCCACCCGTGGGTTTGGGGGGCTATTGGCCTCTCCTCCAGGGCAGGATCACCCCACATGCCAGGGGAGCTGCTGGCACTGATGTTTGCCACGAGCCCAGCCCACCAAAAAAAGCTTCTTCCAAGCACCACACACCCCTTTATCCCTTACTTTCCTCCCTGCCTTGGTCCCTCACCACCTCCACCAGCTCCTCCTCCTCCTCCCAGCCAGTCAATAGTTTGTCTGGGAGGGAGAGCAGGGCTCTCCCTCCCGCTGATCCCGCTGATCCATGGCAGCTTCCAGCCTCCTGGCATGCCTTATTCCCAAAGGCCCCTCTGCTTTTCACTTCCTGTGTGACTGTCTCTCCACCAGCAGCTCCTCTCTTACTTCCAGCTGCTCTCAGAGGAGCGGGAGTGCGGGGGGAAAACACCTGGGAGAGAGAGGGAGCTGGGAAGGTGGGAGCCATGCCTGGAATCCCAACGTATCCAGGGAGTGAAAACTCGCTCTTGAGCTTACCGGGAAAGCACACACACACACACAAAAAAAAAAAAAAAAAAAAAAAAAAAAAAAAGACGAGCGAAAGTAAAACCCAGAGAAACGAAATCATCCCGAAATAAAAATTAAAAAAAAAAAAAATAAAAAATAAATGAGGGAGCGGGGGGGGGGTTGTCTCGCAGCATCCCCCCACCCCGGGGACAGCGACCGGTCCCCGCTACCCCGCGGTGCCCCCGCACGGGGGCACCGCGGGGCAGCGGGGACCGGTCGCTGTCCCCCCAAATCCCACCCCCGGGGGAAAAGGGGGGATGCGGGGGTCGCCCCTCGAACCCGCAAAGAAGGGGCGGGCGAGGACTCTTATTGTGACACGGGCCCGGCTGCGGGACACGGTGCGGGAGTGGGAGGTGGGGGGGGGATTGTCCGGCCCTGGGAGCCCGCAGAGGGGTTTGGGGGGGTTTGGGGTTAATAATAATAATAATAATAATCCCCCGTTGCCCCCTTCTTGTGGGTCCCGCCTCGAGCCGGCGCCGGGCGGCGACGGAGGAGGAGGAGGAGGAGGAGGAGGAAGAGGAAGCAGCAGCACGGCGGAAAAGCCCGTAACAACTTTCCGAAACAAACGCCGAACAAAAGCCGGTGGAGACCCCTTCCCCCCCCAAAAACCCCCCGGGGGCGGCTCGGCGAAGTTTGGGGTTGGCACGGGAGGGGGGGGGGAAAGGAGGAGGGGTGGGGATGAGCCCCGGAGCCCGCAGACGGACACACGGCCACACACAAACAAGGCGCACGAACCCTTCCACGCCGGCCCGGCAGCGGCTCAGCCCCGGCGCCCGGCACTTCGCACTTTTTCCCCCGGCTCCCCGCGCCGCCGGAACTTCCCCGGGAGCGCTCCCGCAGCCCGGAGCTCGCTGCCTGGCCCCTAAAACCCCCCTTCCTCCTCCCGTCCTCCTCCTCCCCGCCGCCGTTCCCTCCCGGAGACAATAAAACCCACCGAGAAGTTTTAACGTGCCAACTCGCCCTCCTCCTCCTCCTCCTCCTCCTCCTCCTCCGCCGCCGCCGCCGCGCCTCCCCCGCCGCTCCGGCCGCATCCGCCGCCGCCGCCGCTCCTCCGCTCCCTGCCCGTGCCGCCGCTCCGCCGTGCCCGCGCCGTGCCCCCCCCTCCCTGCTCTCGGGTGCGGGGATATCCCCCCGGTGACCGCCCTGTGCGTGTCCCGTCCCCCCCTCCCCTCCCCGCGCACGGCTCCGCCGCTCCCCCCGCCCGGTGCCCAATAATGCGCTCCTCACACATGGAGTCGCGGCGTCACGGGCGGAGCATGCGCGGGGCAAGGGCGGCCGGGGGCGGCCCGTGCGGCGGCGGGGGCGGGGGGAACGGGCGGAGAGGACACCGGGGAGAGCCCCGGGGAGCGGGACCGGCCCCGAGACACCGGTCCCGCTCCCCCCACCCCCCCCCCCGCTCTTTCCCCCCCCCCCTCTCCCCTTTCGCTCGCCCCCCCCCCCGCGCCGGGCACGCGCGCGCGCGCGCGGGGGGTGCGGGGGGGGGAGAAGGGCAGGTTTGTGCCGCGGGGCGCCATTGGCCGCGGGGGTCGCGCGCGGATGTCACGAGGGCGCCGATTGGCTGCGGGCGCGCGGCGCGCGCGCTGAGGGGGGGGGGCGAGCGCGCGCGCGGGGGCCCGCCGGGGGCCACGTGGAGCGGCCGCGGAGCCGGGAATGGGACCGGGAATGGGACCGGGAACGGGACACAGCGGGGTGGGTTAACCGGGATGTGTGAGCGCCCTCCGGCCCGCCGGCAGCCGTGGAGGAAGCGCATTAACGGCGCCCGGGGCAGGGCTCTCCGCTCCGGGCACGGCTCTCCCGGTACCGGTACCGGGGAACACCCCGCGGAGCCGCTCCGAGCGCCGCGGGCTCGGGACAGGCTCGACCCACCCTCGGGGGAGACCCACCCTCGGGGGAGACGCTCCCCCAGCCAGCAGCGAACCAGCGGCTTCTCCGCGCGGCCTCAAAACCCCTTAAAACCCCCTCTTAAAAACCCCATTTAAAATCCCCCCCAGAGGCAGGTCCCGATCCCCCGGGACGGGAGGGATTCCCGGCCGCGTTCCCGGCTCCCGGCCGCGCCGGGATGGGGCAGGGAAGGGCGTTCTGGGAGCGGTGCTGCCTCTCTCCCCTCCTGCCCCTTCACGGGGAAGCTTCGGAGGGTTTGCTGAAGCCACGTTCGCCCGATCTTAAGTCCAGAATATAAATTATTTTAGGCCGAGTCCACAGCAGAAGGAACTCTGAGCTGTATTACTACTACTACTACTACTACTACTATTATTATTATTCCCGATCCCTTTATCACATGCAGATCTCTGGTGTGGTTTTCCAACTAACTCCCATTTTCCCCCTCACCCTCCCATTCCTTTGCTCTCTCACTGTCCCCAGCTCTAACCTGCCCAAGGTGGGGGGGGATGTAGAAATAACCTTTACAAGTTACCAAAAGACCCAAATTCAAGGATTTCTTTACCCAGAGCCCCCGTTTTCCCCGATCTTGGAACGACAGGTTATTTTTGGGATGGGGGCTGTTGGCTCCCAGATCACCACCCTGACCACGAGACCTTCCCTAAGCCCGGCTTAATAATTCCCATCCCATTCCAGGCCCTTCTTCCTCCCTAAAGGACGAAGCTTTGGGCTCCACGCTCCTGTTTCAGACCTGTTTGGTGAAAGCTGAAGCAGGAAGGCACAAACAGGAGGGATGTGACCAGGAATCAGGGAAGGAATTCCCCCCAAAGGCCGGGTTTCCAGCGCTCCCCACAGTGATCCCGGGGATTGGACGCAGAACAATTAGTGCTGGGGCTGATTTTTTTGGGGATTTTATGATTCTGAGGCTGAAAGTGAATTTATAGATCCTGTGGAAAGACAGGGACCCTCTGCTGCCTCTCTGGGGGTCACATCCCCTTGTCCTACCCCACATTCCAGCCCAGAGGAATTCCAGCAGCGACACACCCCCTTTCCCTCCCGGTCAGCACATCCTCCAAAGTCTTGCTGAGTATTTTTTGGACATTAAAAAACCACAGAAAACCCCTGTCAGAAGCCACAGGTGCCTCTCCAAGCTCGGGGAAGGGAAGGGAAGTGTCACCACTTCCCACTGGGACCAAGCCACGAACTTCCCCCCCACCCCTTCCAGGAAAATCCAGCTGGACTTGGGATGGAATTCTGTGGGCAACTCGGGTCCAGCAGCCAAAGCAGACATTAGCCACTAATTAATCAATGGTATCTGATCCCCATTTTAATATATCAACACCCAGGCCAGGCAGGAGAGCACAGCTAAAATATGATTGCACAATCCCTGATCCCAGCTAAAACACAATCCCAGGATGGTTTGGGTTGGAAGCACCGTGGGCAGGGACACCCTCCACTCCAGGCCAGTCCTAGAAATAGCACCTCAAATGCTCCCAGCCCAGCCCCTGGGCACCTTTAATCTGAAAATCCTCCTTTTTGGGGGCTCTGGACCTTCCAACCAAACCCCACCTCCATTAGAACAGGCAGGGTTCTGTTACTCAAATCGCTGGATTTCAATCTAAATTAAATATATTTGAGTGAAACCCCAGCTGTTGAGAACTGGAGGGGCTGTTTCTGTGGGCAGGCAGCAGCCTTGTCGTGACTCAGGTGATGATGCACAGAGTCACAAAATCCCGGGATCCCTGGGGTTGGAAAGGCCCTCCAAGGTCACGGGGTCCACCCTGTGCCCAGAGCACCCAGTGCCACCTCCAGGGGTTCCTTGGACACCTCCAGGGATGGAAAAGCAACCCCTGGGCCGTGTCACCTCAGCACCTCCCACCTGGGCCTGGCTTAAAGCTGCTCAGTTGAGCCCAGGGAAAGAGGGAAGGCTGGAATTCTCCAGGGAAGGTGGCATCACCAGGGTGACAGCTCCGGGAGGGCATTCCCTGGAGCCCCTGGGGGTGGTTCCCTCCTCCCCACTGCGTTTGTTTGGATCAATTTTTACACGGATCCAACCCACAGAGCGCCCTCGGTGCTCGCCTGGGCCTGGCTTTCCCTTGGGAAGGTGGCACAGAGCCAGGAAACCCCATAAACCTTCCTTTGGTGGCCGGGGGTTGATGTCCTGGAGCCTCCACTCCCCGGCACAGCCCCAAGGTCTCATCACCAACTCTCCCGGAGCCACGAAGGCCCAACCAACGCCAAGTTTTTGTTTCTCCCGACGCCAAATCCGCAAATACCACGGATCAAATCACCCTCCCTGGGCATTTTAACACCCTCCATGAAACACCCCCCAGCACAACACACGCCACGACACGGGTTTGGCGGCGGCGGGAGCGGGATTTGGGATTGGGATGGGAGGGGGAAAAAGCCCTGAAAATCCAGGAGGAATTGTCCCCAGAGGAGGGAGGACAAGGGAGACGAAGCCTCCCCTCGATGCAGGTCCCAGTGTGGGTCAGGCAGGAGCAAGGAGCGGAGCTGGAGCCAGAGCTGGGGGCCTCGGTCACCGTCCTGCGGCCACGGGAGCCTGGGAAGCTGCCAGGGTTGGGGTGATGAACAGGACAGACGGGTTCCGGAGCCCGGGAAGGGTTTTGGCAAAGGCAGAGGCAGCTCCCGGGTGGTTTGATGGTCCAGAGCAGCGAGGGAGGGGGAGCTGGGACACCTCCGGGAGCTGCTGCGCTCCCCTCGCTCCCGAGGACAGCAAACCTCGGGAAGGGGTTTTATCCGGAGGAATTCCCTCATGGAAAGGGCGCTCAGGCACTGGAAGGGGCTGCCCAGGGAGGTTTGGAGTCCCTGGAGGTGCCCCAGGAAGGACTGGAGGACCTGGGGGACAAGGGGGGAGTTGGGCACGGGGTGGATGATCCTGGAGGGCTTTTCCAACCTCAGTGATCCCGGGACTCTGGGATCTTTCACATTGCTGGGGAAAAGTTTGGAATGGAGCGACCACATCCTCAAATAGTTCAAGGAGAAAAGGGGAAACCCCCCGGAATAGGATTTTAAGATGGCTTGTGCCAGGAATGACAGGAATTCCATAGGCTCCACACCGAGGGATGGTCCTGTCCTTGTTTTCTGGCCAGACTATTTTCCCACAGGTGCAACTTGCAGCGGGAATTCAATGAGAGGGAAAAGTGGTGCTTTTTTGGGAAGGATCCCAGACCCCTCAGGGTCACTGTGTCCCCCACCTCCCACCCACGGGGGGCAACACTTCCATGGAGGGCAACACTTCCATGGGGGCAACACTTCCATGGAGGGCAACACTTCCATGGGGGGGCAACACTTCCATGGGGGCAACACTTCCATGGAGGGCAACACTTCCATGGGGGCAACACTTCCATGGGGGCAAAAATTCCATGGGGGGCAACACTTCCATGGGGGCAACATTTCCATGGGGGCAACAATTCCATGAGGGGCAACAATTCCATGGGGGCAACACTTCCATGAGGGGCAACAATTCCATGGGGGCAACAATTCCATGGAGGGCAACACTTCCATGGAGGCAACACTTCCATGGAGGCAACAATTCCATGGAGGCAACACTTCCATGGGGGCAACAATTCCATGGGGGCAACAATTCCATGGGGGCAACACTTCCATGAGGGGCAACACTTCTGTGGGGGGCAACAATTCCATGGGGGCAACACTTCCATGGGGGGCAACACTTCCGTGGGAACCCTTTCCCTGCAGCAAAGTGGGATGTGGGATTGGCAAGTGTCAAAACCCCATGAGCTAAAAGTGAGGGGAGATGACCCAAAAGAGAAATGAATCCTCCTGGAGCAGGGATGGAAGAGGAGGAGGCTCCAGGTGGAGGCCCAGGAGGTGCCTTTGGGGTCCCATTCCACGGCCCTGCCCCCAGTGAGCAGTGGGATGGAGGGGAGGGGATTTATTGGGAGCTCTGCTCCCGTTCCATGAGCGCTCCATGGACTATCGATTGTGCTGGAAGCGGGAGGGGAGCAAAGTCCAGCCTGCAGGGCTGGTGGCCCTGGGGGAGCTGCCAGAGCCCATCTCAGCCCCCCAAAGCCCGGGCTCCGATCCCTCCCGGCCCGGGACAGGCTTGTTTTGCTGGCAAACAGTGAGTCAGAGCTGGGGAGCCATTCCTGGAGGGGAGGGATGGCTGTAAACAAGCACCTCTGGCACGTGGCTCATCAGGACCTGACCCTGATTAAAGGGGGAATTAACCAGTTGTACAAACCCCCCCCCCCATCCCCAGAGTTCCTGCAGTTTGGGTCTGGGAGCTTTGACTGATCACACACATCCCCCCCCCCTTTTCCCTGCTGCCCAACGTGCAAATCCCAGGATATTCCCGGGAATCCTTTTCCACCTGGACCCCCCCCAGGCCTGTTTTCAGCTCCTCCAAGTGTGATCCACCCAAAGGGAACCAGGAGCCCTCGCTGCTGTTATCACCCAGAGACAAGAGCTCTGTGGGGCTCTCCCCCTTCCAGAACACCCCGGAATCCTTTTCCCAAGGGATGCTCGGCCCCAGGGAATCTGCCCAGAGGAATCCTGCCAGCCAGCAGCACCTTGCTCTGGGTGCAGCTCTCTGGGCCATTAAAATGGGAATTTCCAAGAATTAATTAGTGCTTCCCAAGTGCAATAACAAACACTGTCACTTGTGCCTAATTTCTTTTTTTTTTGTTGGCTCCTGACTGAAAAATATTTAAATTATTAATCCACATTGGTCCCTGTGCCCAAGCTCTGACACCCCAAAACAGAGTTGATACACCATTATTATTACAATTAAATAGGATTAAAACATGCACCAAACTTCCTCTGTTCATGGAGCGTTTTGGTCTTTTCTGCCTCCAAATTACCAGGGATGGGGGGAAAAATATAAATATGAGCTCGCTAACTGAGAGCTTTTACCACCTGTGGAAGAGAAGTGACCAAAAACTCTGTCTGGATCACCCCATTTTCTAGAAAACCAGCAGCAGTTTGGGCTGAAACGCTTTGTTTCTCAGCATAAAGCAGATCCAACAGTCTTATAACATTGGGGATGTCACAACTAAAGCTCTGCTCTGTCCCTCGGGCACAGGGGGGGATGTCCCTGCTCAGGGATTCCAGGAATTGCACCAGAGGTTGGGATTTGAAAGGCCAGGCTGTGCTGCTGGGCCAGGCACAGATTTGGGATTTTTTTTAGGTTGCCCTGAAAGGCTTCAAAGCCCCTTTTCCAGCAGGGTTTGTGTTTGTCTCCAGAGAGCCCTGGGGATGGCAGGAGGTTGTCCCTGACTCGGGGTTGTCACTGCTAATTACCCCTCATCATTAATCAGCCCTGACCAACCCCCAGTTGCTGAACTGGGCCCAGAGAGGCTCAGCTCAGGCAGGGTTTGCTCCCCCAGATCCAAACCCCGGGGTTCAGGGGGAGCTGGGAATGTCCTGCACAAGGAGAAGGGTTCAGAGCTGCAGCCCGAGGGGCTCCCCCTGAATTCCACAGCTGGATTTGATTCCCAGGAGCTCCTTCCCCAGGGAGAGGAGTGTGGCACAATCAGGGCTCTGTGTGTGCGGGTGCCACGGCAGCAGCACTTCCCCGTGGCTTGACAGACAAATCCTGGCTGGAGATCCTTAAGGACCAGGGAACCGAGGGATAAAGGGCCCAGGGAGCAGAACCTGCCTCAATTACAAGTCCTGCCTGGGGAAAACCTTCTGGCTCCAACCGAGATCCAAATGGTGCAAGATCCTCCAAAGCCACTGCCAGGCCTCACTTTGGATTTCTCTGGAGACTGAGGCCACTGTTCCCGTTGCTCCAACCCCATCCCTGTGCCCAAACACCGAGGTTGCTCGTGGACAAAGTCATTCTGGGACTGAATTAGCTCTTTTTTTTTAAACAGAAGGTAAAATCCTTCTCAGCCCTGAGAGTGGGACCGAGGTGGGGGATGGACAGAAGCATCGAGCAGGGGGTTAAATTTCAGCCTGTGGTTAATCTCAGCACACTGATAATCTCCAGGACCAACATCAAGGTCCTGGAGGGAGGGAGGGAGGGAGCCTTGGAGGGAGGATTTCAAAGGAATCAAGCGTAGGAATCTCCAAGGGAGAAGAAATGAACTCGGCACAGTTCTGGTTTAAAAGGGGCAGATCAAGAGCGAAAAGTAGGAACTTGGAGCAAAACACACAGAGAATAAACTAAAACTCTTGAATTCTCCAGGCCCTGGAATTCCCAAGGAGCTGGCTGGGCACCTGGAAGGTGCCAGCAGAGCTCTGAAGTTCCACTGAAGCACCGAAGCCAAAGGTTTGGGAAAGCAGAGCCGGGTTTTCCCGATCCCACTGAACCCCCACCGGGGGTTGTCGGTGTTGGGTGTTCCCTGTGTTTTTGGAAAACTGTTTTTCCTGAGGATTCTGAGACTCTTTGCCCCGTTTACCAGGAGCCTTTATTGACACTGGTCCTTCTGGCAATAAGATGTTTTGTTACCAGCACATAAAAATGCCGGTTTTTTTCCCTTAATCCCCCGCTAATTCCAACTCCAGGTCCCTGGAGTTGCCTCTCTTCCCCCAGCACTCCATACTAGGTCATTCCATAACCTGCTTTCCTGCTCAAAAGCCAGGCTCAGAAATTAGATTCATTTCTAAATTTAGGATTGATGGGATCACTCATTGCTGGTGGTAATTTTTTTTTTCTTTTTTCCCCCAGCAGATTTCAAGGGAAAAGAATTCCTGAAGCAAACTGCTGCTCCTTGCTTGGGAGCTCCAGATCCCAGCGCTGGGACCCCCTTCCCAGAATTAATGTGGAATTTCCGGGGGAAGCCCAAGATTGGGGGGTTTCTCCTTCCAAAATAACCTTGTATTTCACTGGCGCTTCCCAAATTCCAGGAGTGGTTTTTTCCCTGGTGTTTAATGTCAGGAATACAGGCTGCATTCCCATTCCCTGGGAATGGGAAGAGAGGAGAAGAAGGAGAGGGAACCACCCTCAGCTGTGCCAACAGGGAGACTTTGGGAAGCTCTTTTCCAACCTGAAATCCAGCCTGGACAATGAATCCAAATATTCCTACTGGGAAAAAAAAGGGGGAGGGAAGACCCTCCCAAGGGATGGAAGGATCCCAGGGATGCCACCCAAAGCTGAGGCACCCGTTGTTTCCCTGGGAGGAGGAGGAGGAGGCTGGTCCTTCATCCCATGGAACTGAGAATTCCAGGGAATCGCGTGGGCTCCTCGGAGCTGCTTAACGAGCGCAGGGAAAGGACAGCCCAGCTCTTCCCAGCTCGGGGGGTTTGACATCCTTGGCATTGTATCCCAGGAGAGGAAGGAAGTTTCTCACTTCCCCAGCTATTCCAGTTACATAAATCAACTGCGGAGGGGAGGCTGGACTGGGATCCAAAGGGATCCAGCTCTGGGCTCGGAGGGGCTTTGGAGACACTTATCCAGAGATCCAAAGTATCCCAACCTTTGCCCCTTGGCAGTGATTAGATGGGAAAATGCTGAAATCCAACAGCTGGGAGAAAAATCTCCGTGATTTTGGCCCCGATGCCAAGAGTGTTCCCAAAGGTGAGGCCTTCGGACCCAAATCCCAGAGGGTTTGCACCAAAGGCTGACATTTTCTCCAGCCTCTCTGGAACTCCCAGGTGTCACCTGTGGGCTCAGCTCCACAAATTTAGCTCAGGAGAGGCTGTGGAAGGGGTGGGTTACGAGGTGGAGTCTTCCTGGCACGGGGAAAGCTGCCAAACCAGTCAAAGATGGGAGAAGCCCGAGGATCCCACTGGGAGCTGCGGGACGGGCTGTGCCAGGCACCCAAAGGCAACACTGCAGGGGCCCTTCTGGGATCCCACCCTGGAGCTAACACTGGTTATCCCCTGGGAGCAGGGAATGCTGAGCTGGAGCCGTGGGGACAGAGGGAATTCGTGTTTTCCACGGGCTTTCCCTCCCAACTCCTCGTGCCACTCCAGGAATCTGTTCCAGTAAAAGCAGAAAAGAAGCTGATGGAAGAGATCCTGCGTCGGTCACAAGCCCTGCCTGTGGAAGAGGTTCTTTTTCCAGGGATAGGATTTAGATGGAGATGGGGATGAGATGCTCCCAAACACTGCCAGGACTTTGGATTTCTTTAACTGTTCAGTGATTCCTCCCTGACCTGAGAAGTCCAGGAGGAACAGCCACGAGGGGACCTTCTCCTCCCCTCCATGCTGAATTTTAGGCTTTCTCCTCTCCCCTGACTGAGGCAGGTGGAGGGGTTTGGTCAAGATGGTTTTCTCTCTTCTGGGGTGGAAATGTTTATTTATCCTGCTCCGAAATGAACTTTTCTGCATGAAACCAACCAAACAGGTCAGACTGCTGGGCTCTGGAGACACCCTCAGCCCACCTGGATCCGAGCTGGGGCAGCTCCAACGCCTTCAGCTTTCCCACCCGGAGCATAAACCACCCTGGAAAGGCTTCCAGAACCATCACAGCCCCCTGCAAAGCCAAGGGAATCACTCAGCAGGAGCGGGGGGGGGTTTATGGGGTGTCTCCTCTCCTTGTTCTTTGGCTCCAACGTCCTCTGGGATTTTCGGGTGCACTCCAGGGACTGGGAAAGGAGACCCCTGAGTCAGCCCCGGAACAGGGGGGACAGGGAAGGCGCCCCAGCCAGGGCAGGGGAATGCTGTCCACACATATTCCTGGAGCTCTTCCCTAGGGAAGGTGCCACAGAGCTGTCTTAGAGACTCACAGGATCCCAGGATGGGTTGGGCTGGGAGGAACTTGAAGATAATCTGGATCCACCCCCTGCCAGGGGCAGGGACACCTCCCACTGTCCCAGGGTGCTCCAGCCCGGCCTCGGACACTTCCAGGGATGGGGCAGCCACAGCTTCTCTGGGAATTCCATCCCAGCCTCTCCCAGGTTGGAATTCCCAGAGCAGCTGTGGCTGCCCCATCCCTGGAAGTGTCCAAGGCCATGGAGCCACCTGGTCTATGGAAGGTGTCCCTGCCCCTGGAGCAGGATGAGCTTTAAGGTCCCTTCCTTCAGCCCAAACCATCCTGGGATTGTGTGAATAAATCTCCACTCTTCCTGCTGAATTCCCAACGTGCCTCTGGCGAGAGCTGGGACAACACACTCTGTCCTGCAGAGCCTCCTGGGGCTGCCCAGGTTGGAGCTGGGAATGTTGGGGTGGGAAGGGATTGATGCCCTTCGGCCCCTCCCGAGGTCACAGACACCCAGCGACACCCAAAACTCCCAAATCCCCGGGATTTGGGGGATTCTGTGGATTTTGTGCAGCTTTAAGGAAGTTTTAACGCTCCGGTTCTGCCTCTCCCACAGCCCCTCACGATGGAAAGGGGATCATTAACTCTGGAGAGAACCGATCCACAGGCTCCCAGCAGCTTCCAGAGGCAGAGCCAGTGGGGTTGGGCACCTTCTGAGCCCGAATTTTGTTATCTCCAGTCCCCAGCTCGCTGTTTAGAGACAAGTTCTGTCCTGCAGGACCCTCTGGAATCGCTCCTGGCAGCAGGAACGAAGGTATTTCAAGGGAAGCCAAGTGGGAAAGAGGGAACAGCCTGGAGCACTTTGCCTGCTCCGGGTACTGCCCAGCAGACAGTGGGATTTAGGCACCAGTGGCACAAAAAAAAGGGGGAATTTCAGCTCTGTCTGTGTGGGAACATCAGCTGATTTTTCCCTCTGGAAGATTCAGGCACTGTTTGGACGGGGCTGGACTCAGGCTCAGGGAAGATTTGCCATTAAACTCTTGGGAAAGCCTGAAAAAAGGAGTTTTCTGCACCACTGAGATGAGGGGAAAAAAGCCAGATCTACAGCTTGAAAGACAACTGCCCACTAAAAATACAAGTTTTCTCTGGAAAAACTCTGTGCTTGGAACAGCAACGAAAAATACTGAAGTATTTCACACATTTTCTTGGCATTTGCTGGTACTTTGTACTGAGCAAGTTCAAATAAATACTTCTACCACTGATTTCTAAGTTTTTTTTTTCAGAGTTATATTTAAAGCTCTTCCTCAAGTTAAAGCCAGGAGAAAAACTTTTTCTCAAGTCAAAGCAAAAAAAAAAAGAGAAGCTTTTTCTTCCCCTTGCACTTATTTTCCTGCTTGGAATTTGCTCCTGAGCGAAAAATCTGTGCAGCCGAGTTTCTTCTAAACACTCAAATTCCCAATATTTTACCCCCAGCAACCGGCAGAGTTCACTCACAGCCTCCCTTGCATCCGACTTCCCACCACCCACCCACAGCACGAAAACCGGGGAGGAGGGAGAAAAAAAAAAAAAAAAAAAAAAAAAAAAAAGCGGAAAAGACCCGAGAGAAAAAAGAGGCAGAAAATTAATAATTAATTGGATTTCTCTGAAGCCCTCCAGACACGGCGAGTGGAGCCCGGCGGAGCTGGGGGCGAGCAGAAGGTGGTAGACCACAGACAGGATATAACTTTATTTTCGAATAGAGCTTGTCTTACGTACAAACTAAACCCACCCCCCCCCCCCAGCCCTCAGAGCAGCGCCGAGAGAGAAAACTGCCGGGAAACGAGAAATAAGAGCCAATAAATAAATAAATAAATATATAAATATATAAAGAAAGAAAGAAAGAAACAGACCGGCCGGGGCAGAGGGAAGAGCGGGTTAAAACTGGGGGAAGGACGAGCCCGTTCCCAAATCCCGGCACCCCCGAGGAGCTCCCGGGGGGGGGGGGGGGGGGACGCGGCCCCGCGCTGGCACCACCCCACCCCCAGCTCCGGCTTTAGGCCCGGCTTTAGTCCAGCCCACTTCGACCCGGGTTTGTCCCTGCCCACGTGTCCCTCCTGCCTTCCCAGGACCACCCTGGCCAAGCCAGAACCCCCCCCCAACCCCCGCGATTTGGGGGGCGGCCCCTCGGTTTTCCCAGGGTTTTTCCAGCGGATCCCTGGGTTCTGGAGCGCCCCCCCCCTCCCCCCTGGGTTTTGGGGCAGCCCCTCGGGTTATCCCACGGACCCCCCCGAGTTTTCCTGCAGACCCTCAGGTTTTCCTGCGGACCCCCGGGTTACCCCACAGACCCCCCGGGTTTTGGGGCAGACCCCCCGGATTTTGGGGCAGACGCTCGGGTTTTCCCTCAGTTTTTGGTGCAGCCCTCCCGGGTTTCCCCGCAGACCCTCAGGTTTTGGGGCAGACCCCCAGGTTTCCCTGCAGACCCTCAGGTTTCCCTGGAGACCCCCAGGTTTCACTGGAGACCCTCAGGTTTCACTGGAGACCCTCAGGTTTCACTCAGACCCTCCGGTTTTGGGGCAGACCCCCAAGTTTCCCCGCAGACCCTCAAGTTTCACTCAGACCCTCTGGTTTTGGGGCAGACCCCCAGGTTTCCCTGCAGACCCTCAGGTTTCCCTGCAGACCCCCAGGTTTCCCCACAGACCCTCCGGTTTCACTCACACCCTCCCGTTTTGGGGCAGACCCTCGGGTCTCCCTGTGGACCCCCTCAGGTTTTGGGACAGACCCCTGGGCTTTGAGGAAGACCCCCAGGTTTTCCTGCGGACCCTCAGGTTTTGCCCCAGACACTGGGATTTTCCAGTGGACCCCCAGGTTTTCCTGTGGACCCTCAGGTTTTAGGGCAGACCCTCGGGTCCTGCCCCAGACACTCAGGTTTCCCAGCAGACCCCCAGATTTTGGCACAGCCCCTCGGGGTTTCCCCGCAGACCCTCAGGTCTTGGGACCCTCGGTTTTTGGGACAGAGACCTGGATTTCGGGGAAGACCCCCGAGTTTTCCTGCAGACCCCCGAGTTTTGGGGCAGACCCTCAGGTTTTGGGGACAGAGCCCTGGATTTTGGGGCAAATGCCCAAGTTTCCCAGCAGACCCTCAGGTTTCAGGGCAGACCCTCAGGTTTGCTACAAACCCTCAGGTTTCCCTGTGGAGGTTTTGGGACAGAGCCCTGGATTTTGGGACAGACCCCCAAGTTTCCCTGCAGACCCTCGGGTTTTCCAGCAGACCCTTGGGTTTATTACAAACCCTCAGGTTTTCCAGCAGACCCTCAGGTCTTCCTCCAGACCCTCAGTTTTTGGGACAGAGCCCTGAATTTTGGGGCAGAACCCCAAGTTTTCCTGCAGACCCTCAGCTTTCCCAGCAGACCCTCAGGTTTCAGGGCAGACCCTTGGGTTTATTACAATCCCTCAGGTTTCCCCATGGACCCTCAGATTTTCCTGCAGACCCTCAGGATTTCCAGCAGACCCTCAGGATTTCCAGCAGACCCTCAGCTTTCCAGGCAGAGCCCTGGATTTTTGGGGGCAGAACCCCAAAGTCTCCCTGCAGACCCTTGGGTTTACTGCAAACCCTCAGGTTTCCCTGTGCAGCCTCAGGTTTTGGGGACAGAGCCCCGGATTTTGGGGCAGACCCCCAAGTTTCCCTGCAGACCCTCAGGTCTTCCAGCAGACCCTTGGGTTTATTACAAACCCTCAGGTTTCCCCGTGGACCCTCGAGTCTTCCTGCAGACCCTCAGGATTTCCAGCAGACCCTCAAGTTTCAGGGCAGACCCTTGGGTTTATTACAAACCCTCAGGATTTCCAGCAGACCCTCAAGTTTCAGGGCAGACCCTTGGGTTTATTACAAACCCTCAGGATTTCCAGCAGACCCTCAAGTTTCAGGGCAGACCCTTGGGTTTATTATAAACCCTCAGGATTTCCAGCAGACCCTCACCTTTCCAGGCAGAGCCCTGGATTTTCGGGGGCAGAACCCCAAAGTCTCCCTGCAGACCCTCGGGTTCATCACAAACCCTCAAGTTTCAGGGCAGACCCTTGGGTTTATTACAAACCCTCAGGATTTCCAGCAGACCCTCACCTTTCAAGGCAGAGCCCTGGATTTTTGGGGTAGAACCCCAAGTTTTCCTGCAGACCCTCAGGATTTCCAGCAGACCCTCAAGTTTCAGGGCAGTGCCTTGGGTTTATTACAAACCCTCAGGATTTCCAGCAGACCCTCACCTTTCCAGGCAGAGCCCTGGATTTTCGGGGGGCAGAACCCCCAAGTCTCCCTGCAGACCCTCGGGTTCATCGCAAACCCTCAGCTTTCGGGGCAGCCCCCCGGGTTCACTGCAAACCCTCAGCTTTTCCCCGCAGCCCCCCTGAGCTTCGGGGGTGTGTGTGTGTGGGGGGGGTGCAGTTCATCTCAAACCCTCCGGTTCCGGGACGATTCACCGCATTAAAAAAAAAAAAAAAAAAAAAAAAAGGAAAAAAAAAACTCAAAAAAACGTCGTCCGTCCCCCCCCCCCCCAGCCGGGTGCCAAAAACTTTTCCTGCCGCTTCTCCGCCGCTTCCCCCTCTCCCGGCTGCGGGGACCCCCCGGCCGTGCCCCCCCCGCTTGGGGCGCGGTGGCCCCGGCGCTGTCCCCGCTGGTGGCCCCGGTGGTGGCCCCGGTGGCCCCGGCGGTGGCCCGGTCCCCTCCCCCACTCCCCTCCCCCGCCCTCCCAAGGCTGTGGCACCAATAATCCGCCTTTGCTGACATGCTCTGGTAGCTGTGCCTATCGGGCAACTCCCAGGATGCACTCCCGCTCCTCCCTGGCACCCCCTCACCCCTGCCCACCCTCCCCTCCCACTTCCCAACCCCTTCTCCCTTTCATTTCTAAATTTTTTTTTTTTTTAAATTTTTTTTTTTTTTGGTTTGTTTCTTTTACCCCCCCTCCCCGAACCCCCCCCGTCCCTGCCCCTCACCTCGATATCCCCCCCCCCCCTCACGCGTCCCTCAGGGGATTCTCTCCCCCCCACCCTCGCCATGTCCCCCCCCCCCACACTCCCCTCACAGCGGTGCCCCCCCCACCCCTCCCTGCCCCCCCCCTCCTTCCCCCCTTGCCCTCAGCCGCTCGCCCCCCGGGCTGGGGGCTGTGGGGGGTGTGGGGGTGTCCCCCCATGTCCCCGCTCCCCGGGGGGGGGTGTCCGGGGGGGGTGTGGGGCGCGGGTGTCACTCACTGTCCGGAGCCCCCTCAGAGCCGCCTCCTCCTCCTCCTCAGCGGGGCCCGGCCCGGACTGGGGCCGTGGGGGGAGGGGAGGCGGCTCCCTCAGGTGGCCACTGACAGGAGGGGGGGGGAGGCGGGGGGGCTGCGCGCGCAGGGGGACCCGCCCCCCCCCTCACCCTCCGCCCCCCCCCACTGCCCCCCTTCTCTCACCCCCCCCCTCACCCTCCGACCCTCTCCCCTTCCCCCCCCTCCCCTCCCTCATACCCCCCCCCCCGGTGAACCCCGACCCCCCCCCCGGGCCCCCCCCGTTGCCAGGCAGATTTGGGACACCCTCGCGCCCGGCCACGCCCCCCTGCCCTTGGCCACGCCCCCCCGCCGGGCCTGGGGCGCTGCGCTGGGGTTTTTTTATCTTTAAACTCGTGACTGACGGGTGAGCCGCCCAGTCAGAACGGGGCTTGCCGGCGCCGCGGCCAATCAGCGCGCGGGGCCCGCCTTCGCCCCGCCCCCCGTAGTAAGCGGCGAAGAAAAGAGGCGTGGCCTCTCATTTGATTGACGCGCCGTGAGCCCCGCCCCCGCGAGGGGAAAGAGGCGCGGCCTCTTTGATTGACGGGCGGTTTACCCAGTGAGCGCCGCGCCGCGGGCAGCGGCGGCCAATGGGAGCGCGGCCCGGGGGAAGGGGGCGTGTCCCGAGGGGCCGGGCCGGGAGCGGCTCCGCCCGCCGGGTCCCCCCGGGGCCGGGAGCGGCTCCTCCCGGGGCCGGGCCGGGGCCGGCTCCTCCCGGGGCCGGCTGAGGTGATGGCGCTGCCCGCGGGGAGGGGCCGCGGCCGCCCTTATCCGCCCGCGCAGGCCGCGCTGGGGCCGCAGATAGGGGGGGGGGCGGGGAGCGGCGGCGGGAGGAAGCGGCGCGGGGGTGGGATGGGGATGGGGTGGGGATGGGGTGGGATGGAGGCGGGGGCTCGGAGGGGGCAGCCCCGGGACCCTCCGGTACCGATCTCGGAGGCGGCAGCCCCGGGACCCTCCGGTACCGATCTCGGAGGCTGGGGCAGGTCCCGGGGTCGCAGCTCCAGCCGGTGCCGGGGATCAGAAGGAGCCGCTCCCGGTCCCGCAGCAGCTCCGGCGGGTGCCGGGGCAGGTCCCGGCCCGTCCCCCCGGTGCCGGTTCGGTGACTCAGCCCCGATGTGGGTCAGGGTTCCCCGGCCCTTCCCCCGCCCCGGCCGCGCCTCCCCCGGGATGTTCCCGCAGGGATTTTTAACCCTTGGGCTGCGGGGACGAACCCGGGCAGGAGCCGAACCCACCTGGCCGAGTCGGCGCCGCAGAGCCGGGAACAAAGGAATTAATAAATGAATTTTCCTCGGGAGACTCCCTGAACAGTTGGATTAATACATTAAAAAAACCCGTGTGCTGAGCCGCCACCCCCCCCCCCCCCTCCCCAGCCCGGCTCTGCCACAGCCCTCGGGATTTGGTATCCAGCGTTTCCAGACACCTGGAAAGGGAGGTTGTGCTTCGCAGGGAAAGAAATAAATCTTGGGTGAAGCAATTTTCTAATGGAAGGGGGAATAAAGTGCCAGGGCTGCACTTTCCAAGGCCAGCACGGAGCTTTCCCCGAGTGTTTTCCACGTGCAGCTGATGGGATCTGAGGTGGCTCCCGTCGGGTTATTGGGGTGCTGGTTTCACTCTGATAATGCCGATTATTTCCATTTATAATCGTCAAGGAGCACGAGGGGAGAATGTTTCCCGTTTTACCAAGGCAGGGGAGGCACCAAATCGAGGCTTTTGCAAGGAAAGAACCAGAGCTCAAATCCAGGGCTCTCCTCCCTCCCTGGATCCAGAGCTGGGCAGGGAAGCTCCAACAAACTTCCCTTTTGCCACTCAACAGGTCAAAGATTCCCAATTTCTGGGAACAACTCTGTGCTCAGCATCCTTTGGGAGAGTGATGAAGGGCCTGGAGGGACAGGACAAGGGGGAAGGGCTTCAAACTGCCAGAGGGTTGGATGGGATATTGGGAAGGAATTCCTCCCTGGGAGGGTGGGGAAGGGATGGGATGGAATTCCCAGAGAAGCTGTGGCTGCCCCATCCCTGGAAGTGTCCAAGGCCGGGTTGGAGCAACCTGGGACAGTGGGAGGTGTCCCTGCCCAGGGCAGGGGGTGGCACTGGATGGTCCTTTGGGTCCCTTCCCACCCAAACCATTCTGGGATTCCATGAACACTTTTTCCTGTAAAAAGCACCTTTCCCCCCCCCCCTCCTTTGCACAGCACAATTTTGGGCACAGAGAAGTTTTAACTCACTGACTTCTCCCCAAAACCCCCTGGCTCCAAACCTCAGGCCATTCCAAACCTCCTGGTTACCCAGGGAGGGCCGAATCCTTGGGAACAATCCTTTAATCCCCAGGGAACACACACGGAGCTGCTGCACCTCCACCTGCTTCTCCCAGGAGAGCTTCAGAACAGGCTCGAGCTGGGTTTGATTCCCTAAAACTCGGGCAAAGTCAGGCCCAGATTCCTTCCCTAACTTTTTTCCCTGTGGTTGGTGGGAAGAGCTCTTTTCCCTGCCACGTTCCGATCCCGGTGGGACGAGCTGGGAGCGTGGCAGAACCATCTCCAGCCACCTGTGCAGCAGGTTTGGAGCTTTGCTTTGCCCTGTCAGCTCCTGACACAGCCAAACACGAGGAAAACTGACTCTGGATGTGGCTCTGGACCTGTCAGGATCAAACTTTCGCACCTGCAGCCACCGGATTTCAGGTGTTTCCCGCAGGAGCTGCCGAGATTCCAGAGGGAAGGATGAGGAGGAGAAGGTGCCAACAGCTCAGCTCTTTTCCCTGAGGAAGGAGGTGCAGATTCCCAGGCAGAGGCAGCGCAGTCCAATCCGATTCCCAGCAAAAAGGAAGCTGCCATTCGGGCTGGAAATCTCGTTTTTGGAGCAAAACCCACTCAGCTTCTTGGATGAAAGTTGCAGGGAGGAGCTCAGCAGCTCAGGTGGTGCTCTGGGAAGGGACAGGCTGCAGCTGAGTCTTGTACCTTTAGTTCCTTCCACGTTTCACTCTCAAAAGAATTCAGCAGTTTTCTTCTGGTTTGTTGTTTGTTTTTTTTTTAAACTTGAAAAACAAACTCAAAAAAACCCCAACATCTTTAAAAAGCCGAAAATGTAAAAAAAAACACCTGCTTGAAAATTCGGGGATAAAAGGCATAGAGAGGAAATTTCTCCCAGGAAACCACTGATCCACTGGTGAAGGTCAAACACAGCCCCATCCAGGGCAGGGAAGAACAGTCGTGTCCTGGCCCCAAACACTCACAATTCCCGGTGTTTGATGAATCCAAGGAGCCCTCGTGTCATCCCAGACACCTGCTGACGTTCCAGCAATCCCAGAGCAGCTCCAGCCACGTCCTCCCTGCCCAGGGGAAGCATTTCCAAGCAGGAAAATCCGGGTTGTGGGCCCAGCAGCGACCTCCACGGGGCTGGGCTGAAGGAATCAATTCTACAAAGCGGTAGAAGAAGTAAAATTTCACTTTATTTAAAAATTCTTCTAATATAGAAAACGAGAGGGGGGACAGGGCCAGGCCCCTTCTCATTGCAGGGGTTCAGGTGTATTTACAGGGAGCAGCAGCAGGGGCTGGGGATCCCTGTCCTGCTCCTGGGGGCCCACAGACACTCAGGGGGACATTAAATACACACAGGGGGGGCAGGGACGGGGGGCACTGCAGCCTCTTTGCTCCCCCTTTTTCTGCACAGCCAAAAATAAAAAAAAAACACCTCCCCAAGATCCCCTTCACCCCCCTGTCCATGGCAGGAATGGGGCTGGAGGGCTCAGGGAGCCCTGACATCCCTCAGTTCCCTCAGAATTGGGGAAAACTGGATGAAATCAGAGCAGGGGAGGGGAGCAGGGGAGCTCAGGCAGCTTCAGGCCCTCGTTTATCAGGCAGGTTTTTTTGCTCCTGATGGGTTTTATTCTTATTTTCTTTTGATTTGATCTCTTCTGAACTCCCCAGCCTGATCCAGGTGCCCTGGGTGGTTGGGCCTTTGCTATTCCTGCTGCAGGGAATGGGATACAAGGGGCAAACACATCTCCAGACTGCAGTCTCTATACATATATCAGTTTTTTTTACACTATCTACAACCAGGGATTAGATGGGTTAAAGTTCCTGCTACTCCTTTTAAAAATACCCAGAGGAAAAAAAAAACCAAACCAACCAACCAAAAAAAAAAAAAACACCCCAACCCCCAAACCTGTACATTTCTCTAAATTACATCTTTAGAAGAATAATTTTTTTTGTGTGTGTGTTTTTTAGAAGCTCATAAAACACTTCAGGGGTCGTTTGGTGAGAGAGAGAAAATTAAATGATTGGACAAGACAGGTTAGAAATTTGTTCAAATCAAGTCAAACAGACCAAGCACTTTGACAGAGTATTTTTGTAAACTTCTAGTTTTGCTGTTCAACTTTACACACTCTGGAAATGAGCAGAACTTCAGCTGAGGGCCTCGTTCTCAGCCCTGTTAACAATACAAAAGGTACTGAAAAGCAAAAAAAAAAAAAAAAAAACAAAACTATTAAATAATTTAATATACAAGTGTAGTTAAAAAGCTTCTGTACATTGTCACTGATGTACATCGGGCTGGAGAGATAGAAAATCACCGGGTTATGTTCAAATTTACACAGGGCTTGGAGTCCTGGGGTGGGAAGGGGGCTCTGGAGCTGAGTTCTGGGACAGGGGGAGGGTTTTGTTGGGCTCAAAGCCAAGCCCAGGGCGATCCCAGGTGGATCCTCCTGATGTGGCAGCACATGGATCCTGCCCCAAACCCCTGAGATCAGCATCAGCCTCCCCTCCAGTCCTTCCTTCCCTCTCCCCTTCCTTTTTTGTTCCAGCCTGGATCACACCCCCCCCCCCCAAGGACCAGGAGAAGCCACACTGGGAATTGTCACTGGGAATTTGTGTCCCTGCCCCCCCATCTCCAGCTCTGGGGGTCCCTGAGCAGCACGAGGAGGTTGGGAAATGAGCCTTCCCCAACAGGCACTGCTGGACATCTCCCTGCAAGAGGCTTTTTTCCCCCCAAGGCTCAGCCCCAACCACAGCTCTCTGGGGTCGGGGTTTTGTCAGTCCTGCCCTACAGGAGCAGCACTTTGACTCTGCCAACATTTCAGGCCCTGGCTGCCCCATCCCTGGAAGGGTTTAAGCCCAGCTTGGAGCAAGCCTGGTCTAGTGGAAGGTGTCCCTGCCCGTGGCAGGGGGTGGGAATGGGATGATCCTTAAGGTCCTTCCCAACCTGACCCACCCTGGGAATCTGCTCCTGAAATTAAAAGCCAATTTATGAAGAGCTGAGATTAAAGTGAATCACAGAATATTCTGAGCTGGAAGGGACCCAGTTCCTGACAGGTTGGATGGACAGACAGACAAGAGGGTGCCTGGAGCCCCTGCCTGGGGCTGGGTTCCCAAGCCCCTCTTTTCCAGTTGCTCCTCGTTCAGGAGCTCAGGGCACTGCCAAGGGCAGGGAAAAGCATTTGGGGGCTTAAAAACTGAGTTGTTGCAACTCAGTGACTTCCAGAGGGGAGGAAAAAAATGGGAGATCCTGCTTCCCACACAAGGGAAAGGCAGAGCAGTCCATGGGGCATCAATATTCCCAAGGGGGGGATCGTTCCTGACCCCAGTCCCAGCACAGGGTGGGTGCTGAGCTCCTGGGGGGGGGTTCTGTCTCCACAAGTGCAGCAGTGGGACCCCAAAGCTCACCCCAAACTGGGGGCCCCACTGGCCTGGAGCTCCCATGGGAATGCCTCGGGATTCAGAGCCTCAGGCACACCCCAGGAGCTGGATCCTCCCCGGACTGGGGCCTCTGGATCACACATTTCTTTCCTACTTTTTGAGTTTAAACAGCCCTGAGGCTTTTCCTTGCAATGCCAGGGACAAGATTCCCTGCCTGGGGTGGTGTCAAGGCCACGTTTTCCCCTTTGGAGATTTAACAAGGCCTAAAACACCCCAGAGCCAAGGTCTGGGATCAGGATCTCCATGGGAGAGGAACCACAAAATCCTGCTTTGGTGACTGGACAAAACCCTGTCCCTGGAATGTCCTTCAGAGGGGAAAACTGAAGGGTTTGGATTGCAAAAAAACCACCTCTGAGCTGCTGAGAGAGAGAGGGGATGGGAACTGGGAAGGAAAAATGAGCCCTGGGGGCTGAAGTGAGATGATTTTAAGGTCCCTTCCAACCCATCTGTGACTGAAGAAAAGGTTTAGGGGGTCAGCTCCCTCTCTGACTGAATCACTGAGAGCCCTACACGTTCCTCTGCCCTCCCCTGTTCAAGCTGGGAGATGAATACCCAGAGCTACCAACGGAGAAAAACACCTTTATTCAACCCCAGGAACCTCCCTGGCAAAACCTGGAATTAACTCCCCCCAGCTCTCTGCAGGCCCAACCTGTGTCCTGCTCTGAGGCTGCAGAGGCACAGGGAGGGAGAACTCACAGCTGGAGAGTCCAGAAAACTGAGCTAGAACAGGGAATCTTACCTGGGAAAGCCTGGAAACTGGGCACTTTTGCCCAGGGCAAGACTGTAGGTTTATGCTAAGCCTCTGGCTTAGGTTGGGTGTGGGTTTAACCACCTGGTTTAACTCTGTAAATCCTTAAGGCACAGGTGCCTTCACTGCCAGGCTGCAGCAAAGATGCAAAAGGCTGGGGTTTTTTTCCCAGCTGTTTGGCCCATGAAGGGATCAGACAGGAGGAGAGGAACGTTCCTGCTTCCACAAAACCCACAAAGCCACGGAGAGAGCTGTGGTTCCAGGCCAGGGAGAGGGAAGGGAGGCCCTCACAGGGACACAGTGGTGGTGGGACCTGCCCCAGCTCCTCCTTCCCCAACAACAGCACAAAAAAAAAAAAACCCCAGGAGAATTATTCCACCTCAGAAACTACACTGGGAACTTCGGGGCACCCCAAAAATCCATCATGATTTCACCCCATCACCCCCAGGGAGGGCACAAGAGCAGGATCACACTCCAGGGGAAGGGGGGAGTGGATCCAACGTGGATCCAAGTCGAGTCCTCTTCGCTTCCCGGGAGCTCCCAACCAGGAGGGATCTGAACAGAGTGAAGGAACACGAGTCCTTTGGACTAAAAACCTCAATTCTCAGCCAGAGGGGGAGCAGCTCAAACCAGCAGCTCTACACACACACACACCAGGACATTCCCACCTGGAAGGAGCAGCTCCTGCTGCCCTTCCCACCAAGGGCTCCTTGTCCTTCTGCCACCTCTCTCCTGCCACCCCTCTCCTAGCAAGGCCTCCCTCCCAGAGGAATCTGCTGCCTTTTCATGGATTTTTTTTTTTTTGTGTGTGTGTGTGTGTCTTTTTTCTCCTTTTTTTTTTGTTTGTTTGTTTTTTGGCTTTGTTTGGTGGAGGTTTGTCCTGAATAGTTACTGTGGTTCACAGGAGGCTGGCCAGGCTGGTGGTGGGGCCGTTCTGGGCCTGGAACTGCACGGGGGGGGGTCCATCTGTCCACTGCAAGAAGAACACACACCGTGAAAATCCCGGGAAAAGCCTCCCTGGGAAAAGCAGGGCTGGCCACCCAGAGCTTCCCTGAAACTTGGGGGATCCCACGTTTCACCCCCCCACATGCCAGGTTTGGGTTTTCCACATCCCTGGAACTGGTGTTTCTTTGGGAGCCCCTCCACACACCCACCATTCCCAACCCAGGGGAAGCAATTCCTGCTCTTCCCGGGACAAACTGGACCCCTGAACACAGGAAAGCACAAGCAGGGACCCACCTGGATGTGCCAGAGGCTCCCAGGGCAAGGCAAAGGGTGCTCATTTCGTTGCTTATTTCCCCTCTCACCTCGGCCAAAAATCTTCCCAAATTGGGTATTTATTTATTTCTTAATCCTTTTTTTTTTTCCCCCCTCCAGGTTTTTAATCCAGGGCATCTCTGTGCCTGGCTCAGGATGGATGGGGGCTCAGGGAGGCACCTGGCTCTGGGATCCCCCAAAACTGCTGCTCACAAAGCTCTCAGGCTCCCTCTGTGAGCAAAGCCAGCAAACTGCACCTCCCCACTGGCCTTTCCCTCTCCCCTTTTCCTCCCCAAAGATGCCCAATTCCTCACATCCCACGTTCCCCCTTGGATGTTCTCTCAGTTATTTCAGAACAGAATCACCTCCTGCTGTTGCTGAGGGAACTATTCTACATTTTTAAACCTGTGTTAAAATGCTTCTGACAGGAAAAACAGATAAATAAGAAGGATATTTATAGATAAACGGGGGGAGGAAAAAACCCCACTTGGGAATGCTGAAGTCCCAGTGCAAACTGCCTGGGACTGGGTTCCCAAGCCCCTCTTTTCCAGTTGCTCCTCGTTCAGGAGCTCAGGGCACTGCCAAGGGCAGGGAAAAGCATTTGGGGGCTTAAAAACTGAGTTGTTGCAACTCAGTGACTTCCAGAGGGGAGGAAAAACCCACTTGGGAATGCTGAGGTCCCAGTGCAAACTGCCCTTTGAGCTGTGTCCAGCAAAGCATTCTCAGGACAGGGCAGAGGGGATGGCCCAGAGCCTCCAATTAAGTTTAGATCAAAAGCAACAGCTGTCCCCCAAAACAAGAGGCCACTTGATCACATCCAATGGCCACAAAAGCCATTTCCAAAAACCAAACAGGAGCTCTGGGGTGGCAAGAAAACACTTTCAAGAAGCAAAACCCAGAGCCACCAACCAACCTGCACGAGAATGAACTCTCTGGGTCACCTCTCCTGCTGTCAGTGCCACCAACCAACCCTCACAAAAATCACTTTTTTGTCCATTTTCCTGCTCTCAGAGCAGTTTAAACTGCAGGGAGTTGACTGAATTTTGGGGAGCTGAGTGGGAAGGGGGCAGAGAGGGGGCAGGGGTTGTGCCCTCACCGTGATCAGGTTGTGCTCAGGGAGGCTGCAGGCCTCGATGTGGTCCTGGAGCAGCTGCTGGGAGAAGTTCTGGTGCATCTGAGCTGCCTCGTGAGCATCCATGGCATTCCCACAGGCCTTGTTGAGGTCTGGAAGGCACCAGGGGAGAGAAATAACCCCACTGCTTTGCACCCCAGTGCCGAGGGAGCAGCTCCCTTTATCCCCAAACCCCGATCCCTGGGTGGGATGGGGATCATTCCAACACCAAATCACGTCGCTCTAGAGCAAAAACCTCCCGAGGAAACCCCAACCCTTCCCTTTTCCTGCAGGATTTGCTGCTGTTTCAGCTTCCAGCTATCCAAAGGAACATCAAAGTAGGAGGAAGGAAACTCCTGACACCACTGGAAGCCCCTGAGCAGCCTGGGCTGGGATTTTCTGCCTTCCAGCCCCATCTAGTGGGACCGGGACAGACCCGCTGCTTCCAGCACACACATTCCAGGGACCAAGCATCCATCCTGGCCTTGGACACTTCCAGGGATGGGGCAGCCACAGCTGCTCTGGGAATTCCATCCCAGCCCCTCCCTACCCTCACAGCCAGGAATCCCTTCCCAATATCCCATCTCTCCCTGCCCTCTGGCACTGGGAAGCCATTCCCTGTGTCCTGTCCCTCCATCCCTTGTCCCCAGTCCCTCTCCAGCTCTCCTGGAGCCCCTTCAGGCCCTGCAAGGGGCTCTCAGCTCTCCCTGGATCCTTCCCTTCTCCAGGTGAACCCCCCCAGCTCTCCCAGCCTGGCTCCAGAGCAGAGGGGACTCTGGGTTATCCCATTCCACCTCTGGGCATTCCCAGCCATCCCCAGGAAGGCCCTTTTCCCCCTCACCTCTGAGCAGGGCTGAGGACCAGAGCTGCACAGACATGTCTGGGATCTTGCTGGCCAACTGCATGGCTGGGACCACCATGTTGTTGCTTTCCTGGGGGAGAGCAGAGGGCAAAGCAAACAAAATAAATGGGATATTTGGGGGTTTTTTTTCCACCCCTTTCACACAGGTGTCAAATCTGCCAGGAAAAATTTGCCTCCTTTAACTTGTGCCATGTTCTGTCACTCCCAGCTGGGAGCCTTTGATGGGACAACTGCCCCCAAAAAACTCATCCCAGAGCTGCCTGGGATTTGCTCC